>NC_062222.1:102399338-102716005 GCF_902686445.1 Sciurus carolinensis | reverse complement strand
TCCTTGAGTTTGTGTTGCTTTGTTCTCCACCGAGTCGATGCCTACTCCATCACCTGAGGCCACTACAACCCCTGCTAGGGCTGGACCCAGGCACTCTCTTTTTTTTTTTTTTTTTAAAGGAAGAATCATTTATTTAGGGCTTACACTTTCAGAGATTTCAATTCACAAATGACCGACTTCATTGCTCTGGGCTCAAGATGAGGAAGGTCATAATGGCAGACAGACATGGCAGAGGAAAGCATCTCAGGATGTGGCAAACAGGAAGAAGATGAAAGCCCCACCCACCAGCACAAAATTTAAATCTCAAAGGCACATGCCATGCCCAGTGACCCCACTCTTCCAACCATGCCCTCTCTGCCTATTGTTACCTTGTAATTAATCCATATCAGTGGATTAATGCACTGATTATGCTAATATTCTCCTAATCAAATCATTTCCCCTTTAAACTCTTAATTAATCTATAGCTGGAATTATCCTAACTTCAACTTCTGACCACCATTAAAGGCACAAGGTGATTATCATGACAAATGAAAGCACTGGTCTTAGAAAAATAATAAAATTCACTCAATAATCAAACCCTGAAGTCAAACTTTCCCTGGCATCTTAACAGCTTGAGCAGTCACTCTAAAAATATTCCACGGTAGTCCGATTTTTTTTTTTTTTTTTTTTTGCAGTGCTCGGGATAGAACCCAGGGTCTTGTGCTTGTAAGGCAAGCACTCTACCAACTGAGCTATCTCCCCAACCCTAGTCTGATTTCTTTTTAAACTACCATTTCAACTACTTGATTGGAAATATGATCACACACCCAACAACTTCATCTAACAAATGCCAAAGGTACAATATAGGATAATCAAAGCAAATGTACATGAAGCCAACTATCTGGATATTTAAGGTAAGGTGTAGAAAACATCTAATTAAATAACCAACAATGTCATTTTCTATTTATAGTGTTATGTAAAAAAGATATTTTCAAATACATGAAGATGTAAAAGAATACTGCAAGTGTACAGCAATTCTGCTACTTAGCTCATTTACTAATATTAATATGCATATGGTTTCAATCATCTTTCCAGGAAAGTAGTTCTCAGTGTGCAATCACTGCAGTAGCTGAATCAGTATCACCTAGAAACTAGTTAAGAAATATGTCAGAATGAACTCAGATATAATATATAACTAATGCACTAATAATATAAAAATTTAAATTCTCATTCTCCATCCCAAACTTACTGACTTCACTCCAAATTTAGAAACTGTGAGGGTAAAGTCCAGAAATTTCTAACTAGTGTTCCAGGGATGATAAAGCTGCTCATGTATGGGGAACACTGTACCAGGGGAAAGATTGCTAAGTAATGCACATTGTGCCAAGAAGTAGAGAATCAAGTGGTTTGCAACATAATATGTGGGCCTACAAAAAGATACCATCATCAGTTGCTTCCCCAGCATGCCTTTTATTTGAAGTTCATTTGATGTCATGTGTTTTGAGATTGGGTGTGCTCTTCACATCATGTAACCGAACTCTTCTGCAGATGTATATGACACAGTCAGAATGACAAAACTGTAATTTTTGTTCTAGCAGCACCTCATAAGCATCGTTCTTTACCTCTTTGGGTATTCATGAAGCATCAAAAACAAAAAAACCCTGTAATAAATTAGAAATATGTCATCAACTTATTTTTACTTCAGAATTTATTATTAAGCCTCTTTTATTCTGAATTCACACATCTTAATTTATGCTCAAATATTCTCTTAAGAATGTGTGCTGTTTCATGGGTGGTCGTCATATATGGGTTTACCAAAAGTTCTTGGCCTTTTAAGATGTCTCATAAGATGGGAAAAAAGGATTTCATGATCCTGTATTGTTTCTGTTATGGGGAATATTTTTTAAATAACCTTCAACTTGAGGGAGTGGCTGTCTGAACACATCACAAACATCTACTATTCAAAATCAGGCTGGAAATTTCTACTTTCTATCAACAACAGTTTGGTAAGAAGAAGATTTGGCTGCAGACTTCAGCACTCCATATGTTTGATTTAGAATGTGTTCCATGTTGTCACTATTTTTTCACAGATCCACAGATGAAAGGCAAAGTGGATGAAGCTGCCATAAAATACTAAGCTGTATTTTACAACAACTGCACAATGACTACCAATGAATTCCCTGCTGAAACTGTCATGGGCAGACCTTCCCTTTTTTTCCTTTATATTTAGGTAATATAAAATAGTATTATAAACAACTCAAGAAGTCATTCAATGTTTTAGTCTATTTCTAATAAAATCCAGATTTTGATTCCCCCCAAAATAAATTTATCTGTTTAAAGAACACAAAAAGTAGAACTAGATAACATTACAATTTCAAGGTCTTTAATTTACCATAATACCCACTGATTACCTATGCTAAGTATATATAAAAATACATGACATGATCCTTGTCCTTAAAAACTCATAATAGTTTTAAAGCCTTAGTTAAGAACAACAAATGTCAAATGACTTGTCATTAAAGATACCTTTACCAGATTTCTGTAAGAGAGGAAATTGATTATCCCAAAAGCACAAATCTAGGTGTATAGAAGGAAGATTTACATCAAAGTAATTTTTCAAAACTCATTCTCATTCATCTATACCATATTGCCACTTAATTGGTCCCATGATTCTTCCTAATTTTCAGAGTCTCTTTGAGCAGTGATTTGGATCTGGACACTAACATAAGGAAGAAACAGGTCTAAGGTATGCCTACCTCTCCTGGATGACTTCTGGGGGCATATAGTCTAAAATATTTAATGAAAATTTCTGTAACTATAGAATAAAAATATGATCTAACCCAGTCTATCTCCTGAACCCATCTTGACATTGTTAATCCACCTCAGTTGATTTGAAAGTTAGCTGCAAATTCTTTATTTTCAAAGAAAGACCTAATGATGGTTTTATTTAATACTCAGGTTTAATATATAAAATAAAAACTGCTTGTTAATGGACAGTCTAGTCTAAACTATTTCCTCAGGTTATGTGATATTGAACACACCATAAATACCTAGTATTTTGTGCTACATAAATATCATTATATGACATCTAGAATTTACTGGCAATCAACAGATTCTTTAATTTGTTGTAGAAGAAAATTATTATAAGAATTGCTGATTATGAATCTTCTTCTGATTCAGAAAAAGTTTGTTAGTTGCTAGGCCACTCAGTGAGACCCTGTCTCTAAATAAAATACAATCAATTCTAAATAAAATACAAAAAAAGGGGAGCTGGGGATGTGGCTCAGTGGTTGAGTGTCCCCTGAGTTCAATCCCTGAAACCCAAAAGAAAAAAGAAAAAAATTGTGAATAATTTCAATCAGGTCATAGCCATTATCAGTTCGAGCGGCAAGAGGTACCTGGGAGAGTAGAAATGTTTCATATATATTTCCCTACATATAAGCTTTAATAAAAAAAAAAACTGCTTAGTTGGAGGTATGCCCATGGAAAAAGTATGAATATATTAAAAAATAAAATGAAAGAAATATTTAATAAATGAAATTATCCTGCTTTGCAGCCTTCAATCAGTAGAATAACAGGATATACTAGCATTTGGGGACCTACATTCCTTTTCCTTAGGATTTTATGAGAACACAGAGACCTATTTTGTATCGGAAACATGGGAGGCAAACCAGAGTATGCAGCTGTTCAACATTGGTTCATAAATTCTGGATAAGCTTTCTTTCCCTAGGTGGGTCACAAAGATGCCTCTCAAAGCCTTAAACCCAGTATCAGTCAAAAAAGATCCTTATCACTGCTTTCTAGGCTATTATGTTCAAAGGTCAACCTCCACAGGTATTTTGCAGTCATCCACCAGTGAAATCTTGCCACACTGTCGATTATACACATACATGGATAACATATCCTGGCAATCCTCAATCCTCACAGACCAAGAATCTCACCCTGTGCTCAAATCTGGCTATCTCCACTCTCTGGTCTCTGCCTCTAACCCTTTGGACTAGGACTATCCAATATGACATCTATTAGCTTCATTTAGATATTGAACATATGAAATTTGACCAGTCTGAATCAAATGTCCTATAAGAAAGATACTGTAAATCAAAGACGTATGAAGAATTTAATGTAATTGATTTATGATTTTTACTTATTACATGTAGAAATAATATTTTATATATATTGAATGAAATAAAATCTATTAAGATTATTTGCATATCTTTTTAAAGTTTAAAAATATGACTCTAAACACTTAAAACCTCAGATGTGATGCATGTTATAATTTTATTGGACAATGCTACTTTGAGATAATTTTAGGTAATTTGTTGATAAGCCTATCTTTATAAATAGAACTGGAGTATTACTTATTTTAAGGTGTTTTCTCAAAGAGACAAATTTATCATGATTTTTTCCAGTCCCAGAAGAACTTAGACAAAATTCTAGCTGTCCTGGAAAAGGTAAAGAGAAAAAACACTTCTCATTTTTTACTTTGTACAGCATTTAGTGAGAAAGATGCACAGTTTATTTCTCAGTAAGAAATAACTCAGAGCTATCTGTACTACTGTGAGATTGAAAGATGAATCCAAGGTAAGAAAAATTGTTTTTTTCCCTGTGTTACAATAAATTATAGAGCATGGCATTTGTGAGTTACTCTGGGTTTCAGTCTCCTTATTTCATACACAGGGCATTTAGAGGTTTCCCATTTAGGACCCCCTGTACTATACAGAAACTATCACAGTCTTTCCATGTCATTAGATAAAGAAATAATCAGACTTTGGTGGGTAAAATCAGGTTCCACCAAAAGTTTTACTCTTTTATCCTTGCAGAAAGTTGAACTTTCAAACTTGACATGGTTGGTCAAGCCACATCTGGGTATATTGATTAGATAGATTATAACAAAACCGAATTATCACACCACTGGCCACCTTCCAGTTATTTCCATCATTCAGAAAAAGTTTCATTTACCTTTTATTCTCCTTCTCAAAGAAACAGCTGTTTTATGCCTGATTCTCATTTCAATCAAGCGCTTTTCACATCTCATGTTCTACCTGTGGATTTCAGTATCCTCTTGGGGTTTCATAAAATGGCATGACTTTTATAACTTGGGCAGTAAAAAACACAATGTTCTGATCCAGTACCCAGTTAAATAGCAAGGAAAATGACTCTCTCTTAAAGATAGATGCTTTTCTTCAGAACTAAATCTGATGAGAAATTTTAATTGCCACTAATATAAAGTCAATATTCATAAAAAAAAAAACAGAAATGTCTTTTCATTGAAATTAGAATTGCTTAAAAAGGTTTAATATTAACTGGTGTCTATAGTGTTCAAACTTATGCCTGAAAAATATACCAAAATCCAGTGTTCTGTCTACATTTCATATGATGTAGGTAAAGATCTTGATTTCAATCTCTTTTAGTGCTTAATTTTCTCAAAAACATTACATTTCTAAACTAATACCTCATATTGGAAACTGTAACAAAGTGGACATGACTCAGCTTCAATTCAACCAAGATAGTGTCCAAAATTATCCTTCTCAGCAACATTACAAAAGATATATGACTTTCCATTAAACTAAACTATTTTCTGGCAAGCATTTACACTGAATAGTTCCATTAGTTTGTTTATTTATGTTTTATTTATCAACTCTAATGTAGATGTTATTTTAATGATGTTTGATTTTTAAATATTGACATCTTTCCATTAAAATATTAAGGTTTGTGGTTATTAATATTTCATGATAAGAGAGATGGTACAGGAATGATCTTCAATTCCAGTATAGAGTAATAGAATTTTTGAGACACTATTCCATCATGGAAGACATATTAGAAAATGGGAGTGATTATACGAAAGCCTCCTCTAGATATATTTAAGGATCAGATTGGTGACTAGGTGGCTTAAGAAAAAATCTGAAGGAAAAATAGTCTAAATCTCTCTTCTATTGCTTTCAAATCCCATAGCTGAGTTTTTAATTTTGGAAAGATGAGAAAATATACTGTGCCTAGTCCAAATAAAAACAACTAACTGAACAGTATTTTAATTAATTGAATTGAATTTTTTACTTTTATATGAAATAAATAAATACAATGAAAACTATCTAATGAAAGTGAAAGCTACTAAATATCATCTAAATACCATCTCTATTCCAATAATCACCGAGATGATTTATTTCTTCTGCCCCCATTCTTCTGTTGAAATTATTCTCAATAAGACTATTAAATCACCAATGTCCTCCTAATATTGAGCGCTGATTTTTGGTGCTTCATTTATTTGATGCCATAGCCATATGACCTCCCTAAATGCTTAGAAATTTAAATGCTTACCTTCATTACCTTCTGTGGAAGTGCTTTTTCTTGCTTTTGCTTTCTGGTATGTGGCTATTCATTCACAGATTTGCGCCTCCCGTCTTAATGTTTTAAATAAAGATGTTTTACTAGGGGAAACTTTGCACATGGTGTTGAAAAATTTGAGACAACAAACAAGGGAAATATAGCCCCCAGCGACTCACAAAGAAGACCATGACTATCCTATGTCTGAAGGGGAAAGGGCATTCTGGAGCCCTGTGAAAACCAGGAGGGAGAAGCCAACTGGCAAATGTTTTGTATTGAATGAATTGTAAAGCAACTGCTGGAAAGTACCAAGCAAAGCAATAAGGTCAGAGAGGGTATTTAGGGTGGAGGTGGAGGGCAAATGGGGGGAAGAGGATTTTGGATTAAAGATGGAAGAATAAAGCCTTTTATAGCATCTTTTCCATCTTCAAAAACTGGGGAAAATATCACACACACACACACACACACACACACACAGCATGACAAACATACACAAAAAGTAGAATATTCAATTATGCTTGGAAATAAAGTAATCCTAAATTACAATTATGAAGAAAAACTATTAATATTTTATAATGCCAAACTTTAAAAATCTGATACATGAAAAATGCTATTTCATTTTAATGTGCATTTTAGTAAGGTTGGCCAATTTTATTTATTTTTCCTTTTT
This sequence comes from Sciurus carolinensis, assembly GCF_902686445.1. NCBI lineage: Eukaryota > Metazoa > Chordata > Mammalia > Rodentia > Sciuridae > Sciurus > Sciurus carolinensis. The sequence goes on along the minus strand of NC_062222.1, from coordinate 102,709,035 downwards.
AAAGTGCTTACTGGTTTACTTTATTTTTAGGGAGAAATGTCTATCCTTTCCTATTTATAGCAACGTTTTATAATTAAATAAATAAACCCTTTACATTGGAAAAACTTCTTCATGTTCCTAAGAAGTGCCAACAATCAGTATTTTCTTACATACACATTCAGAAACTTTCTGACCAAATACAGTCATGTGTATGTACACCTTTTCCTTGTGGAGGAGAAAGGATGGAGAAATTCACATGATATTGTTCATTTAACCTACAAATTAATTTCACTTATTGGCTGATGCAACTTTTTCACAGTGAAATCTAGTAAGTGGATTTCTCCTTTGGGAAAAAGAAAGAGAATGATTATAAGAATAAAGCTTTAAAATCTTCCTTTAGCCTAGAATCAATAAAGGTGACAACCTTTAGTCTGTAATGCAAACTCAATATTATATTCATATATCTAGATTTTATATATACACATATACATATATAACATATGCATATCACATATATCATATAGATATGTAGACAGACAGGATATATATGGTATATATATGATATCCATGTATCTATATGATAAGTATATATAAATTTTATGTGTATGTGTGTGTGTGTGTGTGTGTGTGTGTGTGGTATTTCTTACCAATAGAGAAATACATATATATAGTTGAGAGGTACTGGGGATTGAACCCAGGTGTGCTTTGCCACTAAGCTACTTTGATCCCCAGCTCTTTTGATTTTATTTTTTATTCTGAGGGTCTCACTAAGTTGCTGAGGCTGTCCTTGAATTTGAGATCCTCCTGCTTCAGCCTGCCCAGATGCTGGGATTTCAGGAGTACACTACCAAACCAGGCTAGACCTGTATTTTAAGTCTCTCGATTTGGATATTCCATCATTATCTGAAAATTAACTTGCCCCAAATTGAACCTATTTCTCTTAAACCAGTTCCTCCTAAAATGATAATTCCTGTTCTTGTTAAAGGCCCACCAGTAACCTAGATATTTAATAGGAAAATGTTGAGATCTTCTACCAAACAACTCTGAATTTAGGCAAGACGGACACCTACCTGAGTCACCCACTTAAGAGGGGTACAAACACTTTAGAGGAGCATGGATATCTCCCTCTCTCTCCCTCCCTACCTCCCTCTCTCTCTCTCTCTTGCTCTCACTCTTATTTCTTCCTCTCTGTCTCTCTCTCTCTCTCTCTCACACACACACACACACACACACACACACACACACACACTACTCCACTGCAGAGAAAGGAGTACCTCAGTCACTCTAAATATGTCACTCTGCCCTGGAGCAAGGTGAACATGCCACTAATATGTTTTCTCTTGACTAGAACCTTTCAAGATCCATGAGAATGTTTCTCACATTTTCCCTACATGCTTGAAACAAAAGGGAATAGGAAGGAGAAGGGATTATGTCCCTATTGACTTCAAAGAGAGATCTTGCTGTGAAGAAGGATGAGGATATAAGCTGCAGACATGCTTAGTTAAATGAAAAGGCAAATTAATGAACTTGTCAAATCCTTCTTCAGATAGCACAACTACAATGGATGCTTGCAATAATGAAATATCATTTCCCATTAGTGTGAAGCATCCATTTTCTTGTTCTCTTCATGTTCTAATTTGTAGTTCCAGAGGGACTCAAGAATATTGCTCCAAATTATTTCTCAGTGGAGGCTACAGAACATTTAGCAATATTAACAACACATATTTATTTGTGTATGTAAAGATGCATACATATCTATTTGCATATAAAAAGATTCTAGAGGAAACATTCATGAAGTGTGGTACCAATCCTTTACATGGGCAACCACATGAACATTGAATGCTGAAAATTTATTTAAAATAGTGATATTAATTACAATTTTCATTTTGCATTTAATTTTTATAAATAATTTGTTATTAAGGAAGGAAAATCTTTCATAAAATTATAAAATTTTTTTTGTTTTCACAAATTTATCATTTGGTTGAAAATATGTTAAATTATATATACTTTTGAATACAATTATATTTTATTTTTTAATCTCTTAGTCCATTATTATCTTGAAATAATGCTGACCAGAACACTCAGATCTGTCCAGTAGTTATTAAATTTGATTTTGATATTTTGCCAACTCTATCATATATAAATCATAAATTAAGACTATGGTTAGTATGTTGTTATAAAACTATATTTTTCAAGATAGGAGGCTAGGGCATGTTTTAAAAGGTTGATAGTTCTAAGTATAAATTTTATTCATGAAACGTTGGCTTGCATTTGACTTTGCACCAGGACCTTGAAATGTGTGCTACCAGCATGGTCTTCCTAAGTCGTCCTTCTTCTTTACCTCCACAACCAATCTGTCACCATGTCCCTTTTGCTACCAATTCTTCTCTGATGCCCAGTGGATTTAACCTGGATGATAAAAGTAGTCCTCTACCTCATTCTCACTCTCATCAAATCTGTTTTTCATAGTTCCAAAAGAGTGATTTTTCCATATAGCACACAAATTGATATCACTACCTTGCTTTAATTACTTAAACATCCCCAATTGACTTGTGAATAAAATATGAACATGTTATCACAACATTCAAGGACACTGTGTAACTTTTGATTTTGGTCTCTGGTTATTTTCCCATGTACTTTATTCCTGGTCTCACTGATTTTTAAATAGACTATATATATTATTTTAGAGAAGTTTTAGGTTCACATAAAAATGGAATAGAAAGTACATAGAGTTCCCATCTGCCCCCTGCTTCCACACATGCTAGAAACATCCTGTACTAGAGTGGTATATTTGTTACCATCAAAGAATTACACTGACACACTGTCACCACCCAGAGTACCTAGTGAGCATTAAGCTTCATTTTGTACATTCTGGGGGTTTTGACAATGGTATTGTAACATGTATTCACTATTTTAGAATCATAAAGAGTAGTTTCACTGCCCTAAAGATTTTTTCTGTTGCACCTATTCCTCCCTCTCTCTTCCCTAACCCGTTGCAACCATTGATCTTTTCACTGTCTCCACAATTTTGCCTTTTCCAGAATGTTTAATTGGAATTAACATTTGCAGATTGGTCTTTTTCACTTAGTAATAATCATTTGAGGTTCCTACATGTCTTTTAGTGACCTGTAAGCTCATTTCTTTTTAATGATGAATTATATTCCTTTGTCTGGATATACAACCTACTACTGAAGGATATCTTGGTTACTTCCAAGTTGTGGCAATTAAAAATAAATCTCCTTAACATTGTAAAGGCCATCTACGCTAAGCCCATGGCCAATATCGTTCTAAATGGTGAAAAACTGAAAGCATTCCCCTAAAAACTGAAACAAGGTAGGGATGCCCTCTTTCACCACTTCTATTCAACATCGTCCTTGAAACTCTAGCCAGAGCAATTAGACAAATCAAAGAAATTAAAGGGATACAATTGGAAAAGAAAAACTCAAACTATCCCTGTTCGCTGATGACATGATTATATATTTAGAGGAACCTGGAAATTCCACCAGAAAACCTTTAGAACTCATAAATGAATTCAGTAAAGTAGCAGGTTACAAGATCAATGCTCATAAATCCAATGCATTTTTATACATAAGTGATGAATCTTCAGAAAGAGAAATTAGAAAAACTACCCCATTCACAATAGCATCAAAAAAAATAAAATCCTTGGGAATCAATCTCACAAAAGAGGTGAAAGACCTCTATAATGAGAACTACAGAACACTAAAGAAAGAAATTCAAGAAAACCTTAGAAGATGGAAAGATCTCCCATGTTCTTGGATAGGCAGAATTAATATTGTCAAAATGGCCATACTACCAAAAGTGCTATACAGATTCAATGCAATTCCAATTAAAATCCCAATGACATACCTTACAGAAATAGAGCAAGCAGTCATGAAATTCATCTGGAAGAATAAAAAACCCAGAATAGCTAAAGCAATCCTTAGCAGAAAGAGTGAAGCAGGGGATATTGCAATACCAGATCTTCAAGTCTACTACAAAGCAATAGTAACAAAAACGGCATGGTATTGGTACCAAAATAAACAGGTAGATCAATGGTACAGAATAGAGGACATGGACACAAACCCAAATAAATACAATTTTCTCATACTAGACAAAGGGGCCAAAAATATGCAATGGAGAAAAGATAGCCTCTTCAACAAATGGTGCTGGGAAAACTGGAAAACCATATGCAACAGAATGAAATTAAACCCCTATCTCTCACCCTGCACAAAACTCAACTCAAAACGGATCAAGGACCTCGGAATCAGGCCAGAGACCCTTCATCTTATAGAAGGAAAAGTAGGTCCAAATCTTCAACTTGTTGGCTGAGGATAAGACTTCCTCAACAGGACTCCCATAGCACAAGAAATAAAAGCAAGAATCAACAACTGGGATAGATTCAAACTAAAAAGCTTTCTCTCAGCAAAGGAAACTATCAGTAATGTGAAGAGAGAGCCTACAGAGTGGGAGAATATCTTTGCCACTCATACTTCAGATAGAGCGCTAATTTCCAGAATCTATAAAGAACTCAAAAAACTCTACACCAAGAATGCAAATAATCCAATCAACAAATGGGCTAAGGAAATGAACAGACACTTCACAGAAGATGTACAAGCAATCAACAGATAAATGAAAAAATGTTCAACATCTCTAGTAATAAGAGAGATGCAAATCAAAACTACCCTAAGATTCTATCTCACCCCAATTAGAATGGCGATTATCAAGAACACAAGCAACAATAGGTGTTGGCAAGGATGTGGGGAAAAAGGAACACTCATACATTGCTAGTGGGGTTGCAAATTAGTGCAGCCACTCTGGAAAGCAGTATGGAGATTCCTCAGAAAGCTTGGAATGGAACTACCATTTGACCCAGTTATCCCACTCCTTGGCCTATACCCAAAGGACTTAAAATCAGCATACTACAGAGATACAGCCACATCAATGTTCATAGCTACTCAATTCAGAATAGCCAGATTGTGGAACCAACTTAGATGTCCTTCAATTGATGAATGGATAAAGAAACTGTGGCATATATATACAATGGAATATTACTCTGCCATGAAGAATGATAAAATTATGGCATTTGCAGTGAAATGGATGAAATTGGAGAATATCATGCTAAGTGAGATAAGCCAATCTCAAAAAAACCAAAGGAGGAATGATCTCGCTGATAAGCAGATTAGTGTTAGGGTTAGGGGTTAGTGTTAGGGTTAGTTAGGGTTAGGTTTAGGGTGAGGGTTAGGGAGGGTGGCAAGAATGGAAGAAGGAAGGACTGTATAGAGGGAAAAGAGGGTGGGAGGGGTGTGGGGAAGGGAAAAAATGGCAGAATGAATCAAACAACATTACCCTATGTAAATTTATGATTACACAAATGGTATGCCTTTACTCCATGTACAAACAGAGAAACAACATGTATCCCATTTGTTTACAATAAAAAAAAAAGAATCACTGAAAGGAATTGACTTATACACTATGGCAACTGAGAAGTTCCACAATCTGCCTTCTATAGGCTGGGAATTTAGGATAGCTTGTGATATGGTTCAATTTGAGTTCAAAGACTTGAGAACCAGGCGAACTGATGGTTTGAGTTCTAGTCCAAGTCTGAAATCTTGCAAACCAAAAATGCCAATGATCCAAGTTTGAACTGAGAGCAGAAGAAAGATGTCCCTAAAGGATGACTTTGCTTTCCTCCACCTTTTTCTATTCAGGACTGCAGTAGATTGCATGATAACCACCCATATTGGGAAGAACAATCTGCTTTAGTTGGTCTACTGATGCAAATGGCAATCTCTTCCAGAAACATCTTCATGGATATTTTGCTAAACCCAAAAATAAGTTTTAGCAAGATATCTGGACACCATGTGGCCCAGTCAAGTTGACACATAAAATTAACCATCACAAGTTACATGTTAATTATTTGAAAATTATTAATCATATGGACCTGAGGATGGAAAAAAAAAAGGATGACTGTGTTTGCTGCCTCCAACTTGCTCTCACTCTAATCCTTACCGTTGAGTTGAAAAGGACCAGTCTCTCAAAGAGAATGTTTTTCTCCTGCATCATCTGATAGGTGGATTTAGTGACAGCCTTCAGCTCCTTATTGCCAGTGACAATCTTGGAATGCATGGAATTCTCTGAGGTCATATTATCATACACCTGAGTCCTCTTTAGATGAAGATTCAACTCTATGCAAGTTCTGAATTTATTTCAAACCTGTCGTTTGCTATCTTTCCTTTTGACAGCAGAAGTTCCACCTCAGCATGACTCAGCATGACTCCCGAGAATGGTGCTTTTCCTCTCAGGGAAAGAGGTGATTATGAACCAAGAAGCACTCAAACCACAGAACCATGGATCCAATTCAGATGAATCTCCACCACTGACTTTAATTATAACTCTTGTCATCTTTTTGGTTTGTTTTTGTTTTAGTACCAGGGATTGAATTCAGGGGTACTCAATCACTGAGCCACACACTAGCCCAATTTTGTATTTTATTTAGAGACAGTCTCACTGAGTTGCTTCGGCTGCTGATCCTCCTGTTCCATCCTCCCAAGCCAGTGGGATTATGGGTGTGCTCCACTGCACCTGGCTGTCATTGTTTTTCTTATGTGAAAAATTAAAAGACAGCTAACACACTGTTTAGAGCTTCTTATATACTCTGAAAAACATGTGCTTTAATTGTGGTGATTGTTTTAGAAAAAATTAGCATGTCTACAGTGGTTACTAGAGGAAGACAAAGATAAAGACTGTGGTGCGAGTCACTGAATATTTCAGAGGATTGTAGGAAAGGTAATAAATTATCAACCATTGTAAAAAATAAATAAATAAATAAACCTCCTATACTACAGTGACACAGCCACATCAATGTCCATAGCAGCTCAATTCCCAATAGCTAAGCGACAGAAGAAACCTAGGTGCCCTTCAACAGATGAATGGATAAAGAAAATGTGGTATATATACAAAATGGAATATTACTCAGCCATAAAGAAGAATGAAATTATGGCATTTGCTGCTAAATGGATAGATCTGGAGACTATTATAAGTGAAATAAGGTAATCCCCAAAAAACAGAGGTTGAATGTTCCCTCTGATATGTGAATGCCAACATACAACAAGGGTGTGTGTGTGTGTGCTTGTGTGTATGTGTGTGTGTGTGTGTTGGGCAGGAATAGAAGTTCAGTAGATTAGACAAAAGGGAAAGAAGGGAAGAAAGGAGGATAGGAATAGGAAAGACAGTGAAATGAATCTGACATGAATTTCCCACAGACATATATGAATACACCACAGTGAATCTCCCCATCATGTACATCCACAAGACTGGGATCCTAATTAGAATAAGACTCCATGTTTATGTAAACGTGTCAAAAATAAACTCTACTCTTATGAGCAATTCATTTCTAAACTATTTTGTTTAAATCTCATGGCTATTAAATAATAAGGAAGGGCCTTGAGAGGGAGGGAAGAGATGAGGGTATGGGGAAGTACTGGGGAATGAAATCCACCAAATTAAACTGTATTCAGGTATGAATACAGTTGATAATGAATCACATATATATAATTATAACATTAATTTAAAAGATAATAACAGAAATATTATGAGTAAAGTAGAGCAAGTGGATTGAAGGAGGGAGAAGAAAGAAAGGGAAGTTATGAGGGAATGAGATGGATCAAATGATGTTATGCATATGTATGAATATGGCATAAGAATTCCACTATTATACATATATTATAATGAACCCATAAAATAGATAAATTAAAAAGAAAGAAAGAAAAAGAATAAACCTGCCATAAGCATCTGTATATGGTTCTAAGTTTTCAGTTCATCTGAGTAAATATCAAAGAGTGTGGCTGCTGGATTGTACAGTAATAACAGGTGTAGTTTCATGAGAAACTACCAAATTGCTTTCCAAAGTAGTTATACAATTTTGCATTCCCACCAGCAAAGAATACCTGTTACCATTGCTCCATCTCTACCAGCGATTGGCATTTAAGGTTTGGGCCATTTTCAAATAGTGGAGCAGTGGTATTTCCTTGTTTTAATTTGCAATTACCTAACAGCATATAAAATTGACCATTTTGTCATATTCTTACTCTCCATGTGTATGTCCTCTTTGGTGAGATTTGTTTTGATATTTTGTCAATTTTTTTTATTATTATTGTATACAAATAGGATACATGTTGTTTCTCTATTTGTCTGGTTGTTCATTTTCATATTGTTGAGATTTGATTATTCCTTCTATATTTTGATTAACAGTCTATCAGACATGTCTTTTACAAATATTCCCTTCCAATTTGTGTCCTGTCTTCTTATTCTCTTGGTAGAAGTTTTAAATTTTAATGAAATCCAATTTATCAATTATTTCTTTTTTAGCTCATGACTTTGGTTGTATACTTGCCAAAGCTAAGTTCATCTCAGTTTTTCAGGGTACTCTTAGTCTATTGTTATAGATTAGGATGCTGCACTTAGGTCTATGATCTACTTTGAGTTTATTTTCATGAAGCCCATAAGGTCTGTGTGTAGGTTCATTTTTGTGTTTATTTATTTATTTTGCATGTGGGTGTCCACTTGTTCCAACATCATTTGTTGAAAAGACTGTCCTTTCTCCACAGCAATGCCTCTCTTCCTTTGCCAAAGATCAGATGACTACACTTGCAAAGGCCTATCTCTGGGTTTTCTATTCTGTTCCATTGGCCTATTGTCTCTTCTTTTCCAGTGCCACACTGTGGGTGTTACTATAGCTTAATAGTAAGTCTTGAAGTCAGGTAATGTCAGTCCTGTAACTTTGTTTTTTTCTTTTACATTGTGTTGACTATTCTTGGTCTTTTGCTTCACCATATAAACTTTAGAATCAACTTTTTCATATACATATCCAAAAAATCATTCCCTAGGATTTTAACTGGTATCGTGTTGAATCTATAGACCAAGATGAGAAGATATGACATCTTGACAACATGATCTTCCTATCCACAATCATGGAATATCTTTTATATGATTCTAGTTCTCTCCTTTTTTACCATATAAATCATGCTTTTTTCTTTTTCACTTTTCTTAGTGATTACTCCTAGAATTTGCAAAGTCATTTTACAATTATTCCAAGTTCACTTCCAAAAATACCATAATGCTTCACAGGTAGTATCAGTACCTTATGAAAACAAGGGATTCCTAATCCTTCCCTCCCTTGTGTATCATTATTGTATTTATTTCACTTACCCATATGCTGTAAGCATTGAACATGTGTTGCTATTATCTTAAAGCATTCTCTTTTCAATCAATGAAAATAAGAAAAAAAGCTTTTATTTTTACTTTCAGTTATTTCTTCTGTTATTTTTTCTTCTTCACATAGATTAAATTTTCTGACCTCTACATTTTCTTTATATCTGAAGAATATTTAACATTTCTTGCAAGGCAGTTCTTTCAGCAACAACTGCCTCAATTTTTTTTTTTTTTTTTTTTTTTGAGAAAGTCTTATTTTCCCTTTACTTTTGAAGTACAGTTTCACAGGATACAGAATTTAGGTGGTTGTTTTTTCTTTTAACACTTCAAATATTTTACTCTCACTGCCTTGTTGATTGCATGATTTCTAAGAAAACTAAAGCAGTCCTTATTCTTGTTCTTCTATGCATAGGAATTTTTCTTTCCTTCTAGCTCTTTCAAGTCTTTTCTTTCAGGATTTTATGTTTGATATTTCACAGTTTGAATATGTATAATAGTCTAGGTGTGTAATTTGAGGCATTTTTCTTCATTTTGTTCTTTGTGTTTCCTGAATTTGTGGTTTGGTGTCTGACATTAATTTGGGGAATTTCTGAGTTATTATTTATTATTTCTTCAAATATTTCTTCTGTTCATTTGTCTTTCTTCTCTTGCTATTGTGAAAACACTTTTTTATTTATTTATTTATTTTTTTGGTGGTGCTAGGGATTGACTCCAGGGCTTCACACATGCTAGGCAAGTGCTCCACCACTGAGTTACACCCCAAACATATTTTGCACCTTTTGTTGTCCCACAGTTCTTAAACATTCTGTTCTTTCTTTTTTCCAGTATTTTTTTTCTGTACTTCTGCATTTCAGTGCTTGCTATTAAAATATCCTCAAGGTCACCATTTATTTTTCTTTTAGCCTCAATTAGTCTACTAATGATTCCACAAAAACCATTCTTCATTTCTGTTAGTGTTCTTGTTTTCTAGAATTTTCCTTTTCCTCTCTCTTAGAATGGCAATTTCTGTTTACATTATCCATTAGTTGTAGCAAGTTGTCTACCTTTTCCATTACAGCCCTTGGTATAGTTATCATAGTTGTTTTAAATTCCTTTTCTAATTATTCTAACATTTCTGCCATATCTGAGTCCTCTTCTGATGTTTGCTCTATTTCTTAAAACTTTCTTTAGACTTTACTACGGCTTGGGTTGTTTTGTGGGAAACTGGATATGATGCACTGAGTTGAGAAAACTTCAATAAATGGACCTTTAGGGGTGGTAAGAGGTGGGGGAGGGAAAGCACTTTAACCCTTTGATTACACCTGTTTTTAGTGAACCTGTGGCCCTGGGTCATGAACTTCACAAGTACTTCTCAGTCACCCCTACCCCTACCCTTAGAGGAAATGGGATGGCTAGATCCAACTAGAATTAGACTGGGGTAAAACCTCAGTAGGTTAGGCTAGCAAACTCTTTTCTCTTAACATCAGGCTTTGTTAAGAAAATCAGAATGTTCTGGGTGTATTATACACTACTTTCATTCCTTTCTGTGCCAAGGCATGAGGGGATTTATTGCTGATTGTTTCTTTGAGAACCTGATAGGGCTTCTGGAGGTAAAACTCACAAAACTGTGCCTCCAATCTTGGGGCCCCCTGGAGTTTTTAAATCTCAGACATGAACCCCTTGCGTTGTCAATTATAGTTCGAATTTCTGCTCTAGTAAGTTAGGATTCTCTGTATCTACCTGTCAGACTTTCCAATATGGGGGACAGTGACATGCCCTGTGATATCCAGTTCTCTGATGGATTTTAGAAGAGGAATACCTTATCAGATTTTCAGTCTTTCAATTATTATTAGAACAGTTAACAAATTCCAAACTCCTTACATACCAGACATGAACTCCTAAGGTATTAACTTCTTAATATGTCCTGGTATCTCTTTTATCTCGAAGACTTTACACAAGGTGTGTGTGGCTGGGTTCTCTGCACTTGATGACACTTCTACACTAATCCACACTGTATAGGAAGAGACTTTGTTTCACTTGAAGATGGAAATTGTAGATTCAGTGTCTGGCAAAGTATCGAGAAACTATTATTTAACAACAACAAAAGACCAGAAAGCCAGCCCAAATTAACTTAGTCTAAAAGGAAATCAAACAGCTAGATTAATAAGAAAATAATGTAGACATAGTGGTTATTATTTCAGGCTTGGCTCCATTTTATTGTTCAAATGTTATCAATAAAATCCTGCTTCTTTATACTAAAATAGACCGTAAGCTCATCTTAAAAAGGGCAACTCTAGATTTGCTATTTCCTTATACATATTTTTCCCACCCCAAAACTCAATGATCCCCATATACCTATGTCTCTATTAATACCCAGAAAAGTTCTGTAGCTGTCACTGTTCCCAAAAGGAAGGATAAATCAACGTGGGTTATGTTCTTTCTCTGTATCATGGCCTCTCACATAGAGAGGAGGGAACTTAATCACATGAAGGAAAGCAGACAAGATATAAAGGTCACACAGAAATTCTGAGGTTTGTAATCTAGTAGGATATTGAAAGCTGTTTAGATAATAAATATAAATCTGAATAGACAACAGAAGTTAATTATGCCTAACATCATTATTTTTATTTATTTTTATACATGTGGCTCAAATCACTAAGAATTTATTAACTCTCATTATTTAAAGCAGTTTAAGCTTTCCACCATATCTACCAAAAATATTATATACATCCATTAATAGTTTAGAAAATGTAATGTAAATTAATATCAGCTGTGCTTCACAAAAGTCATTTTTACCCCAAATTGTCTTTAATATGATTCTATTGTTTTTACAATGACAAAATTTTTTTAAAAATTACTCCTGCATAAAGGAGAATAATTTTAAAACATTTTGAAAGCTGTTTCCATTACTATAGAAACAACCGCACCACCTGCTATTTAAAGAAACACTAATTTTTGCAATTGTGTCTGCTTGAAAGTGAATTTAATAACCTTTCCATTATTGTGATAACTTGATAAGGATTTCTTATATTTGTCCAACTCTGTTTTGGAGTTCAGAACACTTTTGACAGCACCAACTAAGAAATATTAACATCACGGTGAAGGAACATCACAGATGTGATTATTCTCAAGCAATACAAGGATAAAAAACATAAAGACAAAATTTCCAATTTGCCTTATTTACTTATCAAATCATAGACAAGAGTGAAAGAAAGAATTGGTGTCAGCATGAGCTGATTCTGTAGTCCTTTACTCACTCAAAATTCCTTGACTCATTCATTCATCAAATATTTCAGGAATGACAGCCCACAGCAGATGCTGTGCTAGATACTGTATTTCTTTGCATTCTTTGTAATTGGCTTCCAAATATCTCTCTTGGCTGAAAATCTAACGACCACAATCTTGTTATGTGTTTCATTTCTTATTTTTCTATTGTTTGTGATTTTCTTTTAAGATGTTGACAATATGCATCATCATACGTAGATGATGGCAATATACACAGAAACCTTAAAAAAATGGCCATTTCATTCAAGCTATGCACTGCAACATATCTAAAACAAAACTATTACTATATATAAATATTTTTAATAGAATTAATTTTGACACAAAATTCTGAAACGCATGTCATAATTATATATGTATAGTCATATAAGTAAATATCATAATTGCAAAAAATCTGCAAAGGACCCAAGTAGATAATTTAAGAGAAATACTGAAAATAGTCAATAAAATAAAAAACTTGAGGAATAAACAAGGAAAACCCAAGAAAAACAGATGAAATTTCTATCTATAGGATTCACAAGTTTAAAAAGCATTAATACTATGTTCTATAAATCATTGCTGAAAGGTCCTCTTCTGTACTGCTGATGGATATATTTTGGAACACAATTTGGCACGTGAATTATAAATATTAATGACATTTATTGCCTTTGATTGAAAAATTTTGCTCCTAAAATAACATTCTGAAATAAACAGAGATATAGGTGTATAGTTATGTACATTGTAACTTTATTTATAGTAATGATAGGGGAGGAAACATTTCAAATTGCCATCAAGAGGGAGAGTAAATTAGATTATGATACATTCATGCATAAAATGGAGAATTGTTTCCTTTAAAATTTATTTATGAATAATTAATATTCACATAGAAAATGTTTACCTTCTAATATTGTGATCAAAGTGGGATACAAAGTACACTAGGATTATAGGTATAGAAGTGAAAAAAGATGCAGCTTTTTGGAAAAATATATTATCACCAATGATTAAATCACTGTTGAAAATTTTTTTTTTGTTTTCTGAGTATTGCAAGTTTTCTTCAATGACTGCATATATTTTTTAAATTAAATAATAACACTTACTTTATGCAACCACTTTACCACTGAACCACATCCCCGGCTCATCATAACACTCATTTTAAAAAGTAACGTGTGACTTCTGGCTCAGGTAGCAGTTTAAATACAAATTTTTCTTCTCTTCTCTACATGAATATAGTAAATAAAGAAAAACAAGGGATTTTATCAGAAAGAACATTTACTAAATATGGTAAAACAGAGGAGGAAACCAATCCTGGAGTTTAAGAATCCTGCAGAAATAGAGGCAACTGGCCTTTCAGATATAATACCTCTAGATGAATTAAAAAAAAAAAAGAAAAAGAAAAAACCCTAAAAGTAAACAGCAGAAATATTAGTAGAGTAGAAGGAGGGAGGAGGGGAAGAAAAGGGGAAGTACTGGGGACTGAATTAGAGCAAATTATATTCCATGCTTTTTTAATTGTGTCAAAATGAATCTTAATGTTATGTATAACTAAAAAGAAACAATTAAAAAAGTTGGAAACCAAAAAACATGCTGAATTTTTTCCTCTCTATACCTACTGCTATGCAATGCAAACCCACACACTAGTGGTTTCTTTCTACAAAACTGTAATGGTTCTTTGTGGGCAAACCAAGACAGTTAATATTTGCCTCCCCAAGCAAAATTGTCCAAATTCTACTCTTCAAAAAAATTCTAGTTCTCTGCTCACTTTTTCTAAAGTGAAATCTTCTAGTTGACAAGCCACATCTTTGAACCTGATCTTTGTAATGTAATATAATGCTACTCCCCCACTCCTTACACTGCATTTATTTTCCCGTCTCCCAACTTCTTGTCAGTCTGTGACCATCCTATCTAGCTATTGGTTCATCAGTCAGTTTGCAAGTATCCTTCTCCGTTATTGGTCCCCTGTTAGCCCCGCAGAATTCAACTATTTAAGGATAGCTTCCCCACCATCTTTTCTCATACTTTCTCTATCCTACTCACTTTCTTTCTCTCTCCTCCTCACTTTTCACACTCTCTCCTGCGTGCGCCCTTTCTCTTTTCCTCTCATTTTCTCTCTTACCCTGCAGGGAGACACTGTTTGCTTAATAAACCCTTTTATGTCAATTCCCATGTCCAGCGTGGTTTCCTGGGTTCTTATAATCTTACCAGTTATTTTCAATATGAAAGGATAATCAAGAATTGTTAGATATTTAAGAAAGACCTCTGGCGAGAGAAAGATCAGGATGAACAAATTTGAAAAGGCCACACAGAAGAAATATTAATTAGTAGGGTTATGAGTTAAAAAGAACTTTGACCCATAATCTCACAGTGGTTTGCGAAATATTGCAATCCCAAAATAAGAACAGGGTGCTATAAGAAAAGAGCTGTTAAAAATTCATCTATCCTACAAAGACATCCACAAGTAATGTCTGAAATTAGTCAAGAAATATCAATTTAATTTTATGTTGTGGAGATATAAGAACTATCCAAAGAACCAATTACAAAACTGTAAAATTGTTCTAGCAGGAAAAAAAAATAATATAAGGAGGTACAATGGAAGATTATTGTTCCATTTTAAATTTTGGTACATGACTTGAGTATTAAAACCATGAACATTTCTTACTTTGTTACAAATTTAAAACAGTGCAAAATATGGCAGAAAAAAACGTTTCCAAATGTTCCTTTTCAAAGTAATAATATTTCTAAACAGAAGTAAGATGTCCAAACTCATGCTTGCTTTCACTCTTACTCTCTGAGTAGGTGAAACAAGAATGGGAAGTCACTGGTGAAGTATTAACTGGACCAATTTACTTCACTGTTGTCATTGAATTTCTATAGCCTAACATGTACTCTGAGAGTTAAAGATTAAGGGGAAACTTTGGAATTTCAGATTTCAAAAAGCTACAAACATCAACAATATTCTCTAATCATTTTGCCAAATATTGTCTGTGCCATTGTTAAAGATGCAATGCCAACAAAAATTAAATCCTCCTTTAAAATGTTGATGACTCTCCACTCTGTCTCCTTTGACTTCACTATCCCTAATTTGTACAGCATATCTATGTGTAATACTGGAATGTGCTGGTATAATTCTCTAGGCACAAGATGGTTTCTATCATCCTTAAACTAATAATTTTCCTTAGCTTAATGTCAGGAAGTCTCTGTTGAGACCACGGCTCTTTGCCAGGCAGGATTCTTCAACCAATTCAAACAAAACATTTTGGACAAGTTGGACTGGTCCAACCAGAAAGCAGGCACTTCACGTCTCTCCCAACCCAAGCTGGCAAAGAGTTTGGTAGATCCAAGGATCTTGAAGGAAATAATCTGTTTAAAACATTTTTGACAAAGAATAATGTCCCAAGATCAAATCGATTAATGCTTAAGTCTGTGAATAGTTCTCTGATGTGATCCAAAAGAAAAACCTCATAGCAGAAGGTCAAAAGAAACAGTTGATTAACAACTACGACAACATTGAAAATCCACATATGAAAAATACCAGGAACATATTTAAAAGACAAACAATGCAGCAATAACACATTTGCAGCTTATATGATGGGGAACAATTGGTACTTTATTTAATGAAGAAGTAGACATTTAACAAGACAAGAATGTCAGTTGAAATAAATAAAGGAAAATAATGGACAATGTATGTATATACATGCACATATTTACACAGTGATCATATTTTAAAAATTTTTGGTACTGTTAATGATAAAAGAAATAAAATTAACATACAAATAACATGGTTTTTTACCTCTACATTTTCCATTTTTATGAGATGAGATTACTAAGTGGGACTAAAGTATTTTGAACCTCAAATAATACTAAATTGCTGTGTACAACTGAAGGAAAAACATCTCCAGAAAACATTTTAACAATATATATATCAAAAGTTTAAAAATGCTTATACCTAGTAGAGTCATAAGACTACCTAAAAATGCCCAAAAAGCAAACCCAAGATTTTTTTGTAGGGTTGCTCATTTATGATCAGCAATGAAGGAAAAACTTACATGTCTAACAGAAATGTCTTAAGTATATTCTGAATAGATACGTGATTCTCAAATCATGAAAACTGTAAATAAAATGCTACATTATTTTTTACTTAGCCCTTCATTTGGGGGAGGCGATACAAAGTTAAGCATACAGGTTCCTGTAGAAGATTACCTAAGTTCAAATGCCAACTATACTACTTACAAGCTATTTAAAACTTACATGACCTTGAGTAAGTTATTCAATACTCCTATGCCTAATTTCTTCATTTATAAAACAATGTTAACAGTACTTCTACTAAATAGAGTAGTGAAGGATATTAAGTATACACAGTGATTGGCACATAACAATAATAAACATTAAGTAATATTATTTCATAATGATTGAATGTTAATATTAAAAAGGTCTCAGCATTCACTGACAAATTTAGAACTAAAACTATCACCTCCTTGAACAACTGAGAAATAATGGTAGAGAAAAGGAAAATTGAGAAGTAAAGGCTTTGAAATAAAACAAATTGGTATAAGCATATACATATCTCAAGCTTTATTGGGAAGATTTTAAAAAAATAATACCTTTTAATGTGCATTAATGAGGACCAAAATATCAGAGTATTTAAATGAAAGGTAGATTGTCATTATTAATAATTATTATCAACAAAACAAATGGATACATTAAATGTATATATTCATATTGTGGAAAATTTCAAACACAAGATAAAAATGCAAAAACAGAAGCAATAAGAAGCCTTCATGTGTGCAATTCTAAGTTTTAACTCAACAAACTTATTTCTTTATGTATGTTCGCTCTAGCCCACCACACTGGAATTATTTTGAAAAGAATTCTAAACAGCACTTTCAAAGTCCATACATTGTAATATTTTTGTCTGTTTGGTCTCACTTAATACAGCTCCCCATTCCTCTTTTTCTTTCTCTGTCATTTGTTTGTGGAGGACATTATTTCCCAGAGTCTTGATTTTGTCTATTGTAGCTTCATGGTATTGTCTAACATGTTTCTCTGTCTCATTTCTGACAAATTTTGTAGTGAGATTTAGATTCAGCTTTGCACTATTTTGGCGAGAGTGACTTATAGGGAGTATTTGTATTTCTCTTAGTAGACATATAAGGTTTGGTGTTTCTTTTTGTGATATTAATAGTAATTTCATTGCCGAGATAGATTCTTTTACTTGGATGAAAATATTCCATTCTGTCATTTTTTTCTTCATATTTTTAGCTGGGAAAATAACAAAAGAAACTTTCTTTCATCAACCATTGTTTCACTAACCCTTTTTAGAGTTCATACACAAGAAGTAGAATCAATGCTTGACTTTTTAAAAATTAATTTTCCAAAAAATTGAGGTATTTTCCAATATTCCCCAAAGGGAGTTGTTGACTCCAGTTTCCAGTTTTCCTAACTCTCACAGAGAGACCGTTAACATACTATTGGAAGTACCAACCAGCAAGTGCAACCTGCTTGTCGTACCTAATCAGAAGTCTTGATGTCAACTCTGCAGGACACAGAGCTCAGAGATGAGCAAGTACCAGCAAAACACTGTTCTTTCTTCAGAAATCTGAGTCCAGGTCTGTAGAGCTAAGTTCTAATAACTGTAACTTTTCTCCTTGGTTCCCAATCATAGGTGATTATTTCCTGTTGTCAAATTTTGGTGTTCCCATTTGCTTCTTGTTGGAAGGTTTTCTTTCTGGAAAAAAAAGTATTTAAATCTCAGAGCAATTTGGAATTAGTTCTACCAATGGTGCCAGAAATGGAATCAGTTTTACCTATTTTTCCTATGGTTAACTAGTTAGCCAAACATCGCTTATTAAAAAGTCCAGGTTTTCTTTTTTTTAAATTTTTAATTAATTTTTAAAATTTGTTCTAATTTGTTGTACATGACAGCAGAATGCATTTATACATTTTGATAGATCATACATAAATGGAGTGTAATCTCTCATTTTTCTGATTATACATACCATAGGATCACATTGGTCATGCAGTCATATATGTACATGAGGTAATAATATCTGTTTCACTCTACTACTATTCCTATCCCCATACTACTTTCCCTCCGTTCACTCCTCTCTACCTAATATAAAGTAACTCTATTCTTCCCTATCCCCGGACACCTTATTGTGAATTAACATCCGCCTATCAAGGAAAACATTCGGCCTTTGGTTTTTTGGGTTTGACTTATTTCACTCAGCATGATATTCTCTAACTCAATCCATTTACCAACAAATGTCATAATCTCATTCTTCTTTAAAACTGAGTAATATTCCATCGTGTGTGTGTGTGTATGTATATATATACACACAAGTATTTATATATATAATATTTATTTATATTTATATATATTATATTTTTATATATTTATATATCATATATTATATATGTATTTACATTTATTTATATTAATATGTATTATTTATATTTATATATAATACATTTTTTATTTATCCCATTATATTTATCCATTTTATTTATCCATTCATCTGTTGAAAGGCATCTAGGTTGGTTCCATACTTTAGCTATGGTGAATTAAGCTGCTATAAACATCCATGTGACTGTGTCACTATAGTATGTTGATTTTCTTTTCCTGGACATCATTTATATCAGTGGAGAGGAAATTCTTGTTATCAGGTTGAAGAAGTATTGTTATGACACTAACAGGAAATAAAACAAAGCAACTGGTATCATTTATTCTTCTGTGAGCTCCAATATTGCTACAGTGCCCCCAGTAGGCAGAGACTAATAGAATCAGTAAGCCAACAAAAATGTGGTGGCATAGTCCCACCATGCAAATCCTGTCAATTGCAGAAGGATAATTTTGAAGTTGATGAACAAGAATTTAGTAACAGGTCAATTGGTCATTGGCTATTATAAAAATGTTTTGCAATAAGCAGCATTATACACATACCTTTGCATAGATGTTCTGGTAGATTTGGGATAGATTCCTAAAAATGAGAATGCTGGGTTACAGTTTTCTCCTGAAATATTTATCAACAGTGACAGTGTCTGTATTTCCTCAGTCTCCAAAATATGTTGTAAATGTTGGGATTTTTGCCACTCTGATTGGCTAAAAACAGTATCTCAGTTTAATTAGCACATTCTCAAACAATAAACTCTATGTGACCTTGAGTATCCCTATTCAAGAACATGGTATATACTCTTATATCTCATTGATACATACACATAACATTTGGCATAAATTCACTTATATGTATTCTATTCGTCTATTCAATTTTCTTTTTTAAATGGAATTGCTTCATACATACCTTCTTTTTGAAGATTCACTTTATGGTTTTATAATTTAATACCATCCTGGAATTCTCTTATTGTTTGCAGCTTATTGATACTTTGGGTTTTCTACATATGTAATCTTATCATCTGCAAATAGAGATCAATTCTTCCTTTTAAATTCTTATATCTCATTGTTTTTTCTTGACCAATCTGTAACCTGATACTTACAACAAAATGTTAAATAATTATAGAAATAGAGAATATATTTGCCTCATACCTGCCATTAAATGGGAAGGTCTCTAATATTTTCTCATTAGTTAAGATGCTGACTTTTGGGTCAAAGTGTGGTGTGTGTGTGTGTGTGTGTGTGTGTGTGTGTAACATATACACAGACAATATATTTTACTTCTTTTTTAAAATAATAGATTTTATGTTCTGTCAAATATCTTCATTCATTCTTGGATATGAACATATGACTTACCTCCCTAGTTCAATTAATGCAATAAATTTTCTTAATATGTATTAGTGCTAACATCCTTGCATTCCTGGGATATAAGCTTAAATGTCCCCATGTTCACCATGTATTATTGCAGTATTGATAAATGAGATTGGATTGTAATTTTGTCTTTTGGAACAATTTCTGTAATATTTGGGAACAAAATCCTTGCTTTCTGATAAGAATTTGGTAATTTTCTTCTTTTTTTTTTTTTTTTTCTATTCTTGAATAGTTTAAATAGCTTTAAGATTTTGGCAAAATTATTCTCCGTACCAATTCAGGCCTGCTTTTGCTGCTGTTGTAGTTTTTGTTTGTGTTTTTGTTTTTGGTACCAGGAATTGAACTCAGGGGCACTCAAACACCTAGCCACATTTTGTATTTTATTTAGAGACAAGGTCTCACTGAGTTGCTTAGCACCTTGCTGTTGCAGAGGCTGGCTTCGAACTTGCCATCCTCCTCCCTCAGACCCCTGAGCCGCTGGAATTACAGGTGTGTGCCACCTCAGTTGTGTGCTGTTGTAGTTTTTGAGTACTTTTTCACTATATTCTTTATTTATTTTATGGTAATAGATATGTTTGAACATTATATCTTTTAGAACCAATTCATTTTAATAAATCATATTTTGTAAGAAATAGTTATTTATTTTTTCAGCATCTCAATTTCCCCAATCCCCAGCTCCTGATAACTGCATTCTACTCTGCCTTTATTGATTTAGCTTTTTTAGATTCCACATGTAAGTAATAACATAACAGTATTTCTCTTGTGCTGACTTAATTCACTTAGCATAATGTCTTCCAGACTCCTCCTACAAATGGTAAGGTCTCCTTATTTATGTCTGGATAATATTCCTCTGTGTGTGTGTGTGTGTGTGCATTTCAAATCTTCTTTATCCATTCATCCTTCAATTATGACTTAGGTTGTTTCTGTGTCTTAGCTATGGAGAATAATAGTATATGAATATGGGGATGCAGATATTTCTTCAAGAAACAGATTTCATTTCCTTTGGATATTTATCCAGAATCTCTGGCTCACATTGTAATCATTTCTTTAGTTTACTGATGATCTGTCATCTTGTTTTCCAAAGTGAATATACTATTTACAGTTCCACCAACAGTATAGAAGATTTTCCTTTTCTCAATACCTCACCAACACTTACTCTTGTTTCTTGATGACAAACAGTATTCTAATAGTCTCAGTGTGGCTTTGATTCTCATTTGCTTGATGATTAGTGCTATTGAGCAACTTTTCATATTCCTGTTGAAAATCTTGTACCTTCTTTTGCAAAATATTTATTCAAATCCTTTGTGAATTTTTATATCACTCCCTCTCTCCTCTCTTCTTTGGTTTTCTCTTTCTTTTTACTGATCCAGTAAAATTAATATATATGTTCGGTGGCTTCTGGACACTGACCTACATGAGATTGTGCCCTTCTTCCAGACCCTGGCCTGCTTCCAGTCTCGGCGCCTGTGCCCTATGTCTCCCCATCTACCAATGTGTTCAGAAGCTGGCGCATCCATCTTGGAATATCCCCATAGGGGAAGCCTCTATCTTTAGGTGGGGCAACTCCAATCCTGAGATGCCTGCTGGAGACTGGAAGCTCTTTGTCAGGTACCTCTCTTACATCAGAATACTGAAGACTGGGAGGTTTGAATAGTAAATGACTATTATACTGTAGAATTTTTTTTTCATTTTTCATTTTTTATTTCTTTATTTTTTCTCACTCTGTTTTCCTTTCATTTACCTGTTTTCTTCAGAGTCTCTTTCTCCCTTTTCTCATGCTAACAACCAACTTCTTTTGATCCTACTCTCATTCTTCCCATGATCTAGTACCTCTATATACTCACTTCTTATCCCATTAATAGTTACATCCTTCATCCTCCCCTTCTGCTTTGTCCATCATTAGATATTGTACATCTCATTGCAAGCCATTGCCTATAATGTACATAATAATCTATCTCCTCCTGTTTATTACAATACCGCTAATGTCTTCATAGGGGCTATCTGGTTAAGGGCTACATATTGTTGGTATTGGGTGCTGCTAATATTGATCTCCCCTTAAAGGAGAGGTACTGGATACCTGCAGGGTCATAATAAACCAACAGGGGAAACTGCAATAACTCAGATCCTCACTGTTAGTGGGGAATATACAGGAACAACATGAAAAAACAGGGGAAGAAAGTGTCCCAAACAAAACAAGATGCTATTTTAATAGAACTCAACTTTAGTAGAAATGTCAGAAAAGGAGTTTAGAATGTACATAATTAGTGTTCTATGAAGCAAAGGATGAGATAAGAAAACAAATGCAGGCAATGTAATATCAATTGAAGAATGAAATGAAAAATCAAATACAAGAGGCTTAAAGAACACCAAGTACACAAAATTACAACAGATCCACACCAAGGCACATTATAATGAAAATGCCTAACGTACAAAATGAAGATAGGATTTTAAAGGCTGCAAGAGAAAAGTGTCAGATTACATATAAGGGGAAACCAATACAAATATCAGCAGATTTCTCAATCCAGACCCTAAAAACTAGAAGGGCCTGAAATGACATTTCATTTGTTAGTTTGAGTCTTCTACTCCTTTTGGTTAGTTTGGCTAAGGGCTGATCAATCTTGGTTATATTTCAAAGAACCAACTCTGTTTTATTGATTCTTTGTAATTTTTTATTCTAAATTTCATTAATTTAAGTTCTGATTTTAATTCTTTTCTGTCTTCTATGATTTTGGAATTAGTTTGTTCTTTTTATAAGACCTTGAAATGTAACATTATTTATTTGTAGTCTATTTTTTTAATGTAGGAACTCAATGCCATACACTTTCCTCTTATTTAACTGCCTAGACACTGTCCCAGAGATTTTTATATGTTGTATTCTATTTTCATTTATTTCTAATAACTTATTTCTTTCTTGACTTATTCTGTGATCTATTCTTCATTAAAAAGCACATTATTTAATCTCTGGTTGCTAGAATGGTTTCTCACTTTTTATCTTTTTTATTTCTAATTTAATTCAATTATGATCTGATATGATTAGGTTGCAATGAATTATCTATTTTGTGTGTGTGTTTGCTAAGATTTGCTTTGTGCTCTAAAATATGATCTATTTTAGAGAAAGTTAAGTGTACTCCTGAGAAGAAAGTGGTTTCAGTTGTTGATGGGTGAAATATTCTATAGATATCTGTTATGTCCATTTTAATTAGTAATTTTTTTTATTTCTAAAACGTCTTTACTTAGCTTATGTGTGTAGATTCTATTCAGTGGTAAGAGTGTTGATACAACCCAATAAATTGTATTGTGTTGTACTTCATTCTTTATATCCAGAATGGATTTATGTATACAGATGCATTGTTTGGGGCATAAATATTTACAATCATCATATCTTGCTGTTGGATGATTGTCTTAACCAATATGAAGGGACATTCTTTGTGAGTTCTGATTAATTTTATCTGTAATTGTATAATATGAAAAGAGTTACACCTACTTGCTTTTAGCTTTCATTTGCATGGTGTAGTTTTTCCTATCCTTTCACCTTCAGTCTGTGAATGACTGTGCCTGTAAGGTGAATCTCTTGTAAATAATATATAATAAGGTCTTATTTTTAATCCAATCTGGTCATCTAGGTATTTTGATTAGAGAATTTGGACAATTTACATTCAATTTTATTATATATAGGGAGTTGATTTTTATTTCCTGCCATTTTGATTGGCTTGGTTCTCCTTTGACTATTCATGTAGTACAATTTATATCTATGCTGGTTTCCATTTTTATATTTTTTTCTGCAAGAAATATTATGTTTTATAGTGCAAACTTAGTGTTTATGAGTTCTTTTAGTTTCAGCTTATCATGGAAGGTTTTTATTTCCTCATTAATTCTGAAGGATATCTTTGCTGGATAGAGTAGTCTTGTTTGGAAATACTTTTTTTTTTTCAGTGTTTGGTATACATTATTCCAAACCCTCCTTCCTGGGTTTTAGGCACTGGGTTGAGAAATCAATTGAAGTCTGAATTGACTTATATCTAAATGAGACTTGATGTTTTATGGTTTTTAAAATTCTATACTTAATCTGTATAATAGGCATTTTCATTATAATACATCTTATAGAGGATCTTTATTAGTTTTTCCTATTTTGGGTTCTCTATGTGTGTTGCATTTGGTTTCCATCTCATTCCTAAGATTTGGAAAATATTCTGAAATTCTTTCATTAAAAGATTGTGGATTCCTTTAGTTTGCATTTTGGAACCTTCTACCCCAATGATTTAAAAAATTGATCTCTTAATGTTTTTCCCAATTTCTTGAATGTTATGTTCATGATCTCCTAACATCTTTTCTTTATTGTCAACTTTATTTTCAAGGTTACATATTTTTGTCTATGAGAGAATTTAGCATCAAAATTGTCTAATCTTTTAGTGATGTTTTTCATTGAACTTTAAATTTGATTTACAGAATCATTTCCAGAATTTCAATTTGGCTCTTTTCTGGAATCTCTCTTTCTCTTTGTTGAAATGATTTTCACTTCCTGTATTTTCTAAGTTCATTCTTTACATCTTTAGTTCTTTCAACATTTTAAATATGAACTTTCTAAATTCTTTCTCCAACATTTATTTCCTGTACTGTAGTGTCAATGGGATCAGTTTTAAGAGCCTCAGGCTAGGCAAATATCTAGGTATTGCTCCTTTCAATCAATGTGTGTCCTTTGTTCTTCCCAGTATCAGCACCATTTTGAGAGAAGACATTAAACCCTATTTACTAAAATCACTTCAGAGAAAAGCCTTGTACTAATCAATTTTAGGAAAAAAAGAAGTTGTTGATAGCATTCTCCACAGTTCCTCTAATCTAGGTGTAATATCAGGTCAGTTGCTCCTTCACTGTCTCCTTTCTGAGCTGTGGAGGCCCAGGAGTCATAGCAAGCTCTGCTCTGCCATCTTCCTGGACACGCCTATGCTGTAATGACCTTCACAAAAGTGTAGACTGATATGACCCTGAGCAGCAGGATCAGGAGAATGTGACAGAAGGTGGTTGGGACCTTACTGTGGGCCTGCTGTTCTGGGGACTCCTCCCCCATAGCATGGACAGGCACTGTGAGCTGCGTCTTGGCCTGGTCATTGACCCCAGATGGTGTGTGCCAAGATATCTATGTGGGGTCCCCTGGAATGGTAGCTGCTCCATATGCAGTACTGTGCATGGCAAGGTTGCTGAACATCCCTTCTCATCTAGTAACCTTACCTCTGCTTCGCTCTCACTGCCCTGTTTGCCCTCCCATCTCACAGTCTTGGTGGGGACCCTGCCAGAAGAAGAGAGAGGTATATGAAGGTAACTTTCAAAGAGCCACCCTAAACTATCCCAGAGTTTTATCTTGGTATTCTTTTAAAATTCCTGGTGGAAGAGACTGTTTTATGATTAGGGATTTTTTAAATTAAATTATCAGTTCAAATTAACATGCATAAAATATGGCTCAAATTTGGGACCGATTCATAAAAAATGATACTTTCTTTTATTTTACCACTTTCCCACGATCATTTTGAATTCTAAAACTGTATTCCATGAATTAGTTAATCATCTTGTATTTTCAGAAGATTCATAAAACTATCCAAAATATTATCAATATCTAAAGGGTAAAGAACACAAAACAGTCTTACATAATCATATACAGTTGAGTAAGTATATGTATGTTAGCTTTCCTTGCTGTGGCAAAATACATAAGAAAACTAACTTAAAAGGAGGGAAGCTTTATTTTGGCTTGTAGTTTCAGTTCATGGTCACTTGGCTGGGTTATATCTAGGCCATAGTGAGACAGAACATCATGGTCATAAGTGTTGGTAGAGAGCAAAGCTCTTCCCCTCATGGTGGCCAGGAGGGAGAGAGAGAGAGAGAGAAAGAAAAAGGAGTCCATGACAAAATAAAGACTTCAAATATATGCCCCAGGATCTTCCTCAATCCAGGTTCCACTTGTGAGTTCCCACCACTTCCCCATAGCCCATTAAATTATGATTCCATCAGTAGATAATCCATTGATAAGGCTAGAGCTCTCATGATTACTTCACCTTCCAAAGTCTCACCTCTGAATAGTGCTGACTTTGGGATTAAACTTTCAACACTTGAGCATATGAGAAGGTTTCAGTCTAAACCATAACTTAATATGACAAATAAGCAAAGTTAAAGTGAGTAATATTACTTTAAAATTTTACATGATTATCAGAAAAGGTCATGAATGGTATCTTTCTTACAGTTGTCATAGAAACTTTCTTTAAAATTTATTAACAGCACCTGTTTTACTTTATATAAACAAACATCCTAAATTTCATTTTTTAGATAATAACTAAAGAACTGAGCACTCTGAAGTTGCATAATATTTAGGAATTTAAAGAAACTGTATCTTTATTTTGTTGGTTGGATTCATTAATTAACCAGATTTAATGCAGTTTGTTTCTCATGAAAAGTAAAATTATTATTTTTATAAATTTTACAAACAATTTTCATGCTTATCAAAGGCATTCTGTGTCATCACATTGGGAAAATTACAGAAGCACAGTTCAAATTTTATTTGCCTTTTAGATACAGTACTTTGGAAGTGTGCTAACAAATCGAGTTTGCACTTTTTTGTCAAAGTGAGTAGTTTAACAAGCGAATAACTTTTTTGAAACGTGAGGTCAGAAGTCTTATCCCAGCAAAATGGGAATAGCAGCCTGTACTACTTATTCAGTTCTCTTGAAGAGTAATTTATAGAGTTACTGGAACTGCAAAAAATCTCTTGGTACTACAACTTAGAGAATGGATGAGGTAAACTATTTTGGCAGCCTGATCTGTGAACATTACCACCATTCTCATGATACAGGTGATATAGTAATAATGTAATAACCTGCCTACTTTATTACTACAGTAGCAATAGTTGGGAATGCAAGTTTACAAATGATTTAGTAGGTGGAGGAGGCAGATATATAGATCAAAAGAAATAATTTGGAGTGAATTTGAGGTTATTCCTAATATAGGCCCCACTTACATACCAGCATTTGAATGTTTCATTAAGACAGAAAGGTGTGGTGCCAAATAGAATGCTTTTGAAATTGTGTTTTCACTATAAATCTGTCTTAACATGAGGTAAGCATAACTTGAAAAATAGATGGTTAAATACATAAATATAAATTAAATAACTTCTGAAATTTTAATTGTTCCCTTCAAAATAGTAGTTTGAGAAATTCTATAATTAATGTGTTATTTATGTATGCTGTGAATACCTATGACTTAATCCACAAAAATGTTATGTTCTTATTGCTTTATTTTCCTATTTAAAAATAATCAAATTCTGAATACATCCGTAGAAGTTGGTGATAATCCATTAGTCCACATAATCCATGTATTGCAGCAGAAAAAACTTAAAATTTACTTAATTTTAATATTGTTCTATGGTGCAGAAAAAACTTAAAATTTGCTTAATTTTAATAGTGTTTCTATGGTAACATATTAATCCCATATCATACATGCATTTAATTTAATCAGATTTCACCACAGACATCTAGAGATGGAGTTAGAGACAGGGAGAGAGAAAAGGCAGAGATGGGGTGAGGAAGGGAGAAACGAAGACACTGGAAGACAGGCATAGAGTGACAGAGATAAAAAATAAAGATGATAAGAAAGTTGTATAAGGAACAGAAAATTCCATCTCTAGTTTTGTACAATAGGTCAACATGCTCCTGAGTCTTTTTTGGGTCTCAATTTCCTCTCATAAGGGCATGTCCTCACATTAAGTGAAGTGTATTGCTCAATTATATTTGTCATGTATAATTCTTGGCAAATGTATATTACTGTATAATTTTTTATGTAACAGAAATCTTTATTAAAATGGATACTGCATTTTATATGCAACTTAAGGTAATTTTGAAAATATGATAAATAAACATGTTAGGTAAAAATCCTACAATATGAAATTTCTTTCCTAACCCAAGTGCCAAACAATAGTTTAAAAGTGAAATTTTGGAGATTAGTTGAATTTGGACTAGGTATAGCCTTTGTATCATCAGAGCTAAACTCATGGTCGGAGCTCTCAACTATTAGACAATGTGGTGTTCATGTTTGTTATCTATCTCAGAGAACAGGAATAGCCTTGAATAATCATTCATTACAGAGCTGAAACTTGTCATCATCAATACTTTTATCATTCATTAATTTGTCTGACTAGAGAAATAAATAAATAAAATTGCTTATTAAGCATTTATCTTAAATCATTTAATCTTCAAGCAAATTCTGTAAATTGGGTATTATTTCCCTCAACAATAAGAAAATAGGAAAGATGAGCTAGATAGGCGTTGGGCTGAGTCAGGCTATGAACATAGATCTTTCCGAATCCAAAGTCCCCATACTATTTTAGGAAATTTTCTTAAATGCAAAAATCAAAAAAGAGCAATATTTAAAAGGAATAATAGGCAGAATGTTATTTTCAAGACTGTATTTTACTTTATTTCTGTTGGCATCATATTTACCATTTATTTATGAAGTAGTTTTAAAATTATTTTGTATATATTATCAAATAAAATATCCATATACTTCTTTCTTATTCTTATTATATTTGTCAGATACCCATCAGTTATGGTTGTGTTTCTGATTGGAAGACTTTTCATTTCAAGAAAATGTGAAATGTTTCCATGGAGATCAGCTTGAGATAGCCCAGTGACGAACTTCTTAGCTATAATTTCACATTGGTTTCTATGGTTTCCAGATAGGGGAAGAAAATGAAGTTGCAGATTTTTTTGTAATTTAAAAGGTTATTGGAAAATAAGAGATACTACTTAAATTAATGCCATCCCCCCAAGAAAGTAATTGCTTTTAATACCAAACATGAATGATTTTATGATTATGTCATACATATATGCACTTTTCAGCACTTTTAAGATTTTTCATGATTCTTATCAGGAATTATCATGATAATTAAACAATTTGCAACATCAGCAGTCATCTTAATTTTGGCAATGGTTACTAATGACTGATTTGCAATCTCTAATTCATATTTCTTATATCACATCTTTAAAGATATACAGTACATCTGTTAAATCCATAAAAGATATGGGAGAAAATTCTATGACACAGAACTATTATTCTATCTACTCACACACAAGACCAAAATTCATATGGTTATTTAGGCAGGTCTTATTGTAATTATTGATTAGGTGGTATCATGAAGCAAGAACTGGTAAATACTGGATTTCACATTCAAATCCCATTAAATGGGTTGCACCTAAATCGGATTGATCAAACAAATATCATCCATTTGGCTTAATTCACTAGTATGACTCTTTTCCTTTCCAGTTCTCCCAACACTAGGCATGCAGTCACACCATTTATCTATCATTTAAACATGTCTCAGGATAAGATTTGGACTGTCTTTTCTTGGAAAGTTTGTGAGCAATCAATCAAAAACTAAGAGGGATGTAGTTGATTTCTATCTCCATGTTTAACTGACTTCTATGTAATTTAAGCAACCCATAGCTAACCATGGGTATATAGCTATTCAATAGGGTAAATTAACAGTTTGTGGAATTTACAGAAATACTATAAATTTAAAATGAGAAAAACATTGTGTCATGAAATAACTGTGAATACACATGATTATGATGGATTTTAATTATTCACTTTCTACCTATTATTCATACTTACTCATAGTTCAGTAGTAAAACATACCTCAGTAGATCAGTTTCCAAATAAAAATAGCATGTGTTAAAATTAAGTTCTCCTTCTTGTATGAGAACAAACAAATATGTTCAATAACTATCAAGTAATATATTTTATTAATAATACATAATATTATTTTCCAAGAATTGTGTAGGACAATGCAAGAATCATCTTGTGGCTGGTAAGTTTTCCAACACATGGAAAACAAAAAAATGACTTGCATCCAATGTGGTCTGAATATAATTTACATTAAGAAAGGTTAGGAATAGTAAGATTCAATATCTACTTTGATTACAAGAAACCAATGGCCAAAAAAAAAATCCACATAATTATTCTAAGGACTATATACATACATGTTGCTTAAAACTGTTGTGCTCCAAAAAAATACATGTATTTGTATATGTATTTATTTCTACTTTTACAGACAGACAATAATACATACACATTCTCTTTATACACACACACACACACACACACACACACACACACTTACATAAGTTTAAAAAGGTTGACTTAAATTCCAGTTTCAAATAAGCAAATATTAAGGATAAAGTTAAGCAAAAAAGTTTAAAATACTTATTACATGCCACACGCATTCCTCACCATCAGTTCCAGGTTGATACACTCTTCTCAAGATCTTATTGACTCCCAAAACTGTCACAAAAATCTAATTCTCTTTCTAGCTCCTTCTTGAGTCCTTTAGTACAACTTTCAACTTACATGTGAAGAATGACTGGTAAACAGTGTAGCCTGGAAGCGAAAGAACAGGTTCTGCTAAGGAAGGGAAAGATCTCTATAATTAAAACTATAGAACACAACAGAAAAAAAATTGAAGAAGGTCTTAGAAGAGGGAAATATTTCCCATATTCTCGAATAGTCAGAATTAATATTGTAAAGATGGCCATACTATCAAAAGCAATATATAAATTCAATGTAATCCCCATTAAAATACCATGACATTCTTCACAGAACTAGAAAGAAGTTATGAAATTCATTTGGAATAATAAGAGACCCAGAATGACCATATAAATTCTAAATAAGAAGAGTGATACAAGAGATATCACAATATGCAATCTCAATTATACTACAGAACTATAGTAACAAAAACAACTGATAATGGCATAAAAACAGATATGTAGACTAATGGAATAGAACAGAAGAATAGTGACAAATTCAAATTTTACAACTCTCTAATACTTGACAAAGGTGCCAAAAATATATGTTGGAGAAAAGATAGCCTTTGAAACAACTTGTACTGGGAAACCTTGATATTGATATATAGGATGGAATTAGATCCCTATTTCTCACCCTGAACAAAATTCAAATCAAAATGGACCAAAGACTTTAGAACTACACTAGAAGGCTTGCAACTGATAGAAGAAAGCATACAGCCAATACTCTATCATAAAGGTGCTGGCACCAACTTCCTTAGTAAGACTCCAAAAGCATAAGAATGACAACCAAAAATCAATAGGTGGGGTGCCATCAAATTAAAAAGCTTCTACATAGCAGAGGAAATGACTAAGAGCATGAAAAGAACATCTAAAGAATGGGAAAAAAATCATTGCCAGCTGCTCCTCTAACAGGGGATTAATATCCAGTATATATAAAGTACTCAAAACTAAACATGAAGAAAAAAATAACCCAATCAATAAATGGGCAAAAGAACTAAATAGACATTTCTCAAAAGGAGAAACACAAATGGCCAACAAATACATGAAGAAATGTTCAAAATCTTTAGCAATTAGAAAAATGCAAATCAAAATCACACAAAGATTTGAACTCACTCCAATCAGAATGGCAATTATCAAGAACACAAATGATAATAAATGCTGGTGAGGATGTGGGGAAAAGGTATTGTGACTGCAGACTAGTACAATCAATCTGGAAAGCATTGTGGAGATGCCTCAATGCCTCAACTAGGAATGGAATCACCATATGTCCCAGCTAACCCATTACTTGTTATTTATTCAAAAGAACTAGAATCAGCCACTTCAGTATTTATAGCAGCAAAATTCACAATAGCCAAATTATGGAATTAGTCCAGATGCCTATTGATAGATAGATGAATGGATTAAAAAACTGATTTATATTCACAATGGAGTTTTATACAGTCATAAACAATAATGAAATAATGACATTTGCTAGTAAATGATGGAAATGGAGAAAATTTTGCTATGTGAAATAAGCTAGACTCAGAAAATCAGGGATCAAATATTTTCTCACTTGCAAAAGCTAGCAAAAGGAGGTGTTGGTGGGGATTGGATATCACAAAAAATAAGGTAATATCAGTGGAGCAGAAGATAAAGAGGGAGGGAATAAGGACAGAAAAGGGGAGGAAATTTGGATTAAATTTAACAAAATCATGTTATATGCATATAAAAAGGTACCAAAGGGAATTTCACCTTTATTTTTACATAGAAAGTGTCAATTATATAAATAAAGGAGTGAAAAGAAGACCAGTAGAGCAGAGGAAGGAGACCAGGGGAAGGGAGGAGAGGAGGAAGAAGGGGAGATTCGGATTGAAATCAAATTCCTTACTTATATGATTTTATGATTTTGTCAACATGAGCCCAACTACTCACTGTAACTATAATGCTCTAAAAAAAAAAAAGGACAGGTTTTAAAGCCAAAAGTGATCTAAAGTCAAAAGAGACTTGGATATGTTGTTCACAAATTGTATGTTCAGGAAAGTTTTTAAAACTACAGAATACAAGCATGTCCATCTATAACCCCATGTATAGCTATTATAAGCGTCCCAAATCAGAGAAACTTGGGATCTGGTTCTGTAAGACATGCTGAACAAACTTGATAGTCAAGAGTTTCAATAATATAGTTTAACTTCAGGTTTGTCCTGAAGGAAAAGGGATTTTTTCTTGAGGAGCAGTACAGTTTTTCTTTCTTCCTGGAAAGAAAGATGATCAGAGGGACAATTATACACTGAACCATGGGTACCAGCAATTACTTGACAGCATGGTCAGAGAATTAGAAGGAACACCTAGAAAACTGGAAACAAGAAGTCTGAGAATAAATTGTACGAATAGATTTCAACAAATGAGTGCAGAGATAATCTTCGTGTCCCACATAAATGCTCACCAAAAGGATACTCAGCAGAGAAGCATCTTAATAAAGAGGTGGGCATGATGATCCATTATTATAGCTTTCCCAGCCACCATGTGTTTTAACAATGTCTCAGAGGTAAGAGTTACCATGGCAGCAGCAAGGATGAATATTACATATAGTCTGTGCAATGTAGACTTACACTCTTGAAAGTCAGTCTGGCTATAGACTGAATGCACAGTCTACCAAATGGACAGACCAACACCGTACCTACATTTGGCACCATTCTCTGAGAAAGAGGAAACTATCAGATAGCCATCAGTACTGAATTGATTACACTGAACCATTTCCATCATGACCATTTCACTGCTATGACCAAAACACCTAACAAGAACAATTTTAAGGAGGAAAAGTTTATTTTGGAGTTCATGGCTTCAGAGGTCCTTAGTCCATAGAAGGCTGGCTCCATTCCTTGGGACTTGAGGTGGGGCAGAACATCATGTAGATGGGTGTGACTAAAGGAAGCAGCTCAAGACATCACACCAGGAAGCAGAGAGAGATTTCACTCACCACATACAAAGTACATAATCCAAAGATATGCTCTCAACAACCCACCTCTTCGCCTTTACACTACCTGCTTTCAGTTACCCCTGTGATTAATTCGCTGATTAAGGTTCTCATAATCCAATCATCTCACCCCAAAGCCTTTTTTCATTGTCTCACACATGAGCTTTAGGGGGACATGTCATATCCAAACCATAATATATAGTAACAATTGGATACCACCATCTTACGTGGCTGTACTAATGTCTTCCACAATGTTGGATATGCTTTACTTTCTCAGAGGCAGATTTGTAGGTGTAGAACTCAAAGGATGAATATAGGCATGGATCTTCTCACTTTTACCTCCACAGAAACATTTGTCTCCTATTCCCCAGACTTTAGATTTTCTGGGACTAGAAATCGTAGGTTTCTCTTAGGCATCATGACAATGGTGTCATTAAACTAGAAGTTGAAAGTCCTACCCTAAGAGGGCTTTGTAACCTTTATTTGGCAGTGGGGGCGGAATGCAGTCAGTATGTTTTTAGTTTCATGAAGGAAAGTGGCATCATCTTAGAAGGAAGCATGTTTCACTGCTGTCTTCATTTGAAAATAAGTATGGTTAGGAAAACTGTGTGGTAATGTCAAGTTGGCATAGCATAGATTACAGTAGCTTTCTAAGTGTCAACTTAGGTAAGCTTGAAATAGTTTTCCCAGTTGTATTAGCCTGCTTTAAATTATTACAACAAAGTATTAAAAGCAGCTAACTATGAAAAGAAAAGTTTAATTTAACTTATAGTTTTGGAGGTTCAAAGTCCAAGATGGCACAGAACTATTGTTTTAGTGAAAGCAGCAGATAGCAGTTTATTATGGTGAGAGGGAAATGTGTGTAAAGAGTTACATCACTTGTCAGGATGTCTGAAAGAGAGTAGTATCCCACGATACTTAGACCATGCCCTTAACAACTTAAAGATCTACCACTATGCCCTACCACCTAAAGGTTCTACCACCTTTCCATAGTGCCACCCCGGGGACCACACCTTTAATATATGTACTTTTGGGGACACTCAAATTCCAATCATAACATCAGTGTTCCTTTCCATGTTTGGTTTCAGGTCAGAGTTAGCCAGAAGAGAAATATGCATGAGACAAGGCAAGTGAGTGTGAAATACCATTTTACACTTAGAAGGTTAGTGTAGAACATCAAGCACTGTGACACCTTGTGTAATTTGTTGCTGATCTGGCATGTTTCTTTGACAAGAAACTGTATCTAGGCCTATACTTATTTAAACTTCCACCACTTCATTTCCTTTAGCATTTCTGAGTCCTGGGCCAGGTGAATAGGCAGTCCCATAGTGAGAAGCACAAATTCTCCAGTAGGTCATCCAAGTTATCTTAGTTACAACCAAACAGCTTCCAATTTGAACTCATGATTTCAGTGCATTCTTCCCAGTTCCAGTTGGTTGTACTTTTCCCACACTTCACATGAAGATTTCTCTACTGAGAACCTGCTTTATACCAGATATAGAGGCAATAACCTTGTAAAGGATTCTCTACCAGCACCCATAATTGTATTCCTTCTAATTTCCATAATTAATCATATATTCTATGCTACTCATATTGGTTCTGCCTCCCTGATTAAACCCTGACTGATCTAATTGGTATGCAGAATATACAAAAAAAAAAAAAAAAAAATCTACAAATAAGCAAAACAAGATCCTGGAGGAACTCAAACTGTAAAATCTGGGGACAGGGTGACATGTAATATCCTTTATCTTGAGAATAATGATACTAACATAGAATATATTTGATGTTGAGGACAGACACCTTGAAGTTGGTCATACAGTAGGAGGAGGTCTTTGTTGGCAATTGAGTTGAGTATCCCCTAAGGTAGCCCCCAATGATCTCTTCATCAGGAATGCATGGGCTTGATTTAAATACTTACATCTAGTGAACAGAATGTGGTAGTGATAACAGAATATCAACTACAAGATGAAGTCACAAAAAAACTAGGAATCCTCTCTAACTCTGAGGGATACCTATGCAGAGATCCATAAAACAAAGATTTCATACCCAGCCAACATCTAAGAAGAACCTGAGGACAATCAGATGGGTAAATCTGGATGTGGATCCTCTCCCTTAGTTTTTCTTTGAAATGATGACAACACTTCTATACTCGAGGCACTCAGCTAAGCTATGCTCAGATTCATGACCCATAGAAACTGTGAGTTAATAAATGTTTTAAGTCACTGACTTTTGCAGTTAGTCAACTTTGTGTTGCTGTGACCAAAATACCTGCAAGGAAAACTTATAGTAGGAGTTTATTTGGTTTCAGAGGCTTCATGGTTTCAGAGGTTCAGTCCATGCTTGGACAACTTCAATATTCTAGGTCCAAGTTGAGGCATCATGGTAGAAGGGCAAAGTGGAGAAAAGCTTGACAGTTTCTGATAATCCAAAAGCAGAGAAATAAGGTGAGGTGGAAAGGCCAAAATACAAACTCCAAAGGCATTCCCACAGTGACCTACTTCCTCATGTCATGCCCCACCTGCCTACAGTTACTGAATCCATTCAAATGATTAATCAATTGAATGGATTATATAGTTGATTAGGTTATAGATCTTGTAATCTGTTCATCTCTGAGCATTCCTGCATTGTCTAACATGAGTTTATTGGGGACACCATCCAAACCATAACATTCCAACCCTGACCCCAAAACAACACGTTTATCTCACAATGGAAAATACATTTAGTTCATCTGTAAGTGTCCCCATAAACTTAAGAATTTCAGATTTGGGGCTGGGGAGATAGCTCAGTTGGTAAAGTGCTTGACTTGCAAGCACAGATCCCTGGGTTCGATCCCCAGCACCGCAAAAAAAAAAAAAAAAAAAAAAAAGAGTTTCAGATGTGCTCAAAAGTTTAAGTCCAGAATGTCCTCCAAAACCCAAAGCAAACTCTTAGCCATAAGTCCCTGTTAAAAAAAAAAAAAGATTATATATTTCCAATATACAGTAGCACAGACTAAGCATTCCCAATAAAACAGGGAGGAATAGGACATAGAAGGGGGAATACCGAAACAAAAATGAAAACCAGCTGCCAACATTAGGTCCTATAGTGCCACATTGAGCATCTGGAGCAAATTGAGTGAACTGTGCTCTCCAAAAACCTTGAGCAGCCCTTGCCCTATGGCCCATATCACCTCTCAGACTGGCTTAGACTGGCTGTCTGCAGCCAGCAGCTATCCTCAGCACATGTTCCTCATTACTGGCATCTCTTAATCCCTAGGGTCTTGTTTCCTTCTCACAGCTTCACACACTGCCCTCACAAGGGCTTTCCATAGGGATTCCAACCCTGCTCTGTTTTGCCTGGCCACCCAGGCCTTCTTCTGAAGTCTTTGTGGTGCTTCCATGACCCCCTAACTCTAGCATCCTTGTATTCCTGAAGAACAGCTCCACGAGGATGATGCCAAGGTCTGTCATCAGTTCAAGCAATAGCTGGGCCTCCTTGGACCATGGCTACAGCAACCCTGTGTATTGAGGTGGATAAACATGGTGAAATGAACCCTTGTGAAATATGTCTAAGGATCCCCCGTGCAAGAAAGGTGCCCCCAAGTTCTCTTAAATGAGTTTTCATTTTTACACCCTTGAGCCTGACACAAGTGTGGTTTTGCTGATTCCTGAGATGCTTCTAGGCATCTTTTCTATTGTTTCTATGCAAAAATAAGATTCTCTTCAGTGGCAGTAATCTTATCAACAACCATATCTTGCTTGGCCCCAATCTTATATTTGCTTTTCTTGACAAACTGCAAATTTAAAAAATATTTTTATCTGCTTTCTCTTCCTGGTTCTCACAGTATACCTGGCTAAAAGCTGCCAGCAATATCCATGCCACTGCCTGAATGCTGTGCTGCCTTCTCCAGGTTAATTAGTCCATCACCTTTAAACTCAACCTCACAGAAAGTCTCTGAACATGGACAAAATGCAGACAAGTTCTTTGCCAGAATTTAACATGAATGGTCTACAGTCCAATTCCCAACAGAGTCCTCATTTTCTCGAAAGGTCATGAGCACAGTCTTTAATGTCTGCATTTCTCTTGGCATTCTGGTCTTCTGAACTCTCATCCCAATCACCTATTAGGTTCTCAATATAAAAATCTAAGGCTTTTTCAGCATGCATCTCCAGACTTTTCAAAACTTCTCCCAAAAATCAGTTCCAAAACTTTTGAACCACAGAATCAGATTAGTCACAGGAATGACCCCACTTTTTGGTATCAATTTCTGTATTAGTCAGCTTTTTATTACTGCGACCAAACTACCTGACAAGAACAATTCATGGTTTCAGAGGTTCAGTTAGCTGACTCCACTGTTCTGGGCCTAAGGTGAGGCAAAAAATTATGGTGGAAGGGAATGACAGAGGAAAGCTGCTGGATTCATGGCAGCTGGAGTGTGAGGAGCCAGGGACAAAGCATATAACCCCAAAAGCATTTTCCAGGGACCTACTTCCTGCAGCTATGCTGTACCTGCGTAGTTACTATCAGGTAATTCATTCAAATTATTAATGCATCAACCATCAAATGAATTAGTCAGTTGATGAGGTTATAGCTCTCAAAATCTAATCATTTCACCTCTGAACATTTTTTCCATTATAAACATGGGCTTATTGGGGTAATTTGTAAAATGGCAATAAATAATATTCTCTCCAATAGTCATTGCACCCCACAGAGGTTAAAAAATCATATTTTTAGATTCATAAGGACTCTGTATTAGCTTAAGTCACCCATTAATTCATTAATTTTTTTCTAAGTGAAAGCCTAATCTACCAGGTCCTGTTCTAGGGTTAAAATGATGAAACAACACCCTAAAACCTGTACTTTTTTGGAGTTTCACACACCAAAAATAAACAAATAAGTAAGTAAAATATGTCTGATGTCAGATGATGTAAATGCCAGAAAGCGAAATAAGGTCAGAAAGCAGAATAGAGAAAGCCAGGTCAAAATTGTGGTTGTAATTTTTAAAAGAGTAAAAAATGGCCTCCTCCTGAAAAGACGATCTGTCAACAAATCACAAAATGGCATGAGGATGTGAGTCATACAGAACCTGGAGACGGTGCAATGGATACATCTTCATCCAAGAGGTAAACTTTCCAGTGCAACATCTAGGGAGCCCCTATACAGAGGGTACTTGTTCCTTTACCTCTGAAGAGAAATGGGGAGTTACTGAATTTTGAAGTGAATAGTGATATCACTTGACTATGTTTAAAAATGATCACTCTGCTGCTACGCTGAAAACAGATTGTGAGGTGTTAGGGGTGTGGCTCAGTCTCAGGAACAAAGGAAGTACAGAAGAAAGGAGGCAGCTAGAAAATTTTTATAATAATCCCAGTGATGGTACAGTGGTTCAGATTGGGGGTAAAAGATGAAGAAAGGATGTGAAAAGTGGTCAGATTCTAAAAACAGTTTTGAAGAATATTTGATAGGATTTGCCAACCAATTAAGTAAGATATGCATGTATGTATGTATATCCACTGAAGACAATTGAGGACAAGTCATTAAACCAGAAGAATACATGCTTTATTAATTCTACTTTCAAATATTTGTTATTTAGCTGGGCATGGTGGCCCACACCTATAATCTCAGAAGCTCAAGAGGCCAAGGTAGGAGGATCACAAAATCAAAGCCAACTTCAGCAATTTTGAGGTTTTAAGCAAC
Source organism: Sciurus carolinensis (assembly GCF_902686445.1). Classification (NCBI taxonomy): domain Eukaryota; kingdom Metazoa; phylum Chordata; class Mammalia; order Rodentia; family Sciuridae; genus Sciurus; species Sciurus carolinensis. The sequence goes on along the minus strand of NC_062222.1, from coordinate 102,669,884 downwards.
TTAGCAAGACCAGTCTCAAAATAAAAATGAAAAAGGGCTGGAGGTTTGGCTCAGCAGTTAAGGGTCCCTGAGGTCAATCCCTGAAATAAACAAACAAACAAAAAAATGTAATTTTCTGTAATCTGTATCTCTATATCCATTGCTACTGCTTTGCTTTCAGGCACAAAAATGACTATTTGCTATATGACTTTAAAGATTTTGAGTGTATTTTATTTTTTCAAATACATACATTTTAATGAGAAACACAGTGCTCACAAGATAAATTGGTTTTGAAACAATTCTGAATTATAATAATGGTGGTGGTTACTGATCATTCCACTCTTTTGGGGTAACTCTGCCAACAGGAGATGGATTCCATTCTATTCCCATCTGTGTAGTTAAAAACACCCATGTGACAACACAGAAAGTGGTTCCAAGAGCTAGCACTATATTGCCATATTTGTCATGAAAATCTGGTGAGTGTTTAATGTGACTCTGTCTTGTCATAATTTGCTGAATTCTCCAAATCTTGAGACTACTGAGTGTATATCTCGCCAAGGGAAACATGAAGGTATGACAGGATTGCAGTTGCTTGCAGTTACTGGTCTATAAATTCGATGGAAAGAGACCTGGGAAAACAAAACAAAACAAAAAGCAATGAAATCTGATCTGCATTTGGTTCCTCACTTTCTGAATGTTTTGCCCATATCACCTTTTGGAGCAGTGATCAGACACATGAGTTTTGATATCATGATGTCTGGATTTGAATCTTAGCTCTGCCATTGGTTAGTTATATGAACTGGGGCAGTTACTTTATCTCTCTTTGTCTCAGTTTCTTCATCATCAAACTGAGATAAAATGTCTAAAAGAATGAGTGTCGGGTGAAAATCAGAATAAATCAATGAAGTAAACACAAAGTAAACATGCAGTGTTAGCTTTTCTAATCTCCATAAACATTCAAATGACTTGCTCTGTAGATAGACTCCAATTTTAACGGGACTAAAGTAGTTATTTAAAATTATACCCAACTTGGTCCATTATCTATCTATCTACTCTTATATCTACTATATACTCCAGGCTTTAGTCAGGATTACAAGGCAATCACAAAGTATGTTACATCCTGCTTTATATCCTTCCTATTAAAGCCCCACTTCTCTCTTTGGTTCTGTCTGTACCTAAAAACTTACCTTCCCTTTTTATAGGTAAAATTCTGTTGGCATTTGAAATTGCAGAATAAAAGTCACTACTCCAGTGAAGTCTTTTCCAAATCTCCCTAGCTGAATAAACCCCCTTTTCTAGGCTGCAACACTTTTTAACGCTTCTTTCATAGCATTTGATATGAAGTATTGTCTTTTAAAAAGTAGCTCATTATTTTAGAGCATTTTTGGTTCACGGCAAAATCAAAGGAGTAGGGCAATTTCCCAAATAGCCTCTGATACCATACAACCACAGTCTCCTAGACATCAACATCTTCCAGTAGAAGAGTATATGTGTTGTAACTGATGAACCTACAGTGGTACATCATTATCAATGAAAGTTGATAGTTTACATTATGGTTTATACTCTATGGGTTTTGACAAATATGACACATACAGAATAGTTTCCGTTTCCGTTTCCTAAAAATCCTCTGTGCTCTGTCTATTCATGCTTTGTTGTTCATTAATTGACTCCACAGTTTTACCTTTTCCCAGTATGTCATATAGCTTCATATATTATATGAATCATATATTATATAGCTTTTTTAGATTGACTTCCTTCACTTAGTGATATGCATTCATGTTTCTTACCTGTCTTTTCAGGGTTTGCTAGCTCATTTCTTTTTAGTGCTTCATAACATATGATTGTTTGACTAGACAAGAGGTTTTTTTATCCATACTTTTACTAAAGGAAATTTTGGTTCATCCCAAGTTGAGGGAATTGTGAAAAAAATTTAAACAACTATGTGCAGGTTTTTGTGTAGACATAAGTTTTTGACAAATTCAGGTAAATACCAAGGAGTGTGATTACTGAGTCATATGGTAACAGTATGTTTCATTTTGTAAGAAACTACCTAACTGCCTTTCAAACATTTGTATATATATATTTTTTTCATTCCCACCAGCAGTGAATGAACGTTCCAGTTGTTCCTTTGCAGCATTTGGCAGGGTAATGTTTTGGATTTTGCTCATAATAAGAGGTGTAGAGATTGGTTACTTTGCAATTTCCTGACATATGATGTTGAACACCTTTTAATATATTTATTTGCAATATGTATATATCCTCCTTGTTGAAGTGCCTGTATCAAATATTTTATCCATTTTTTAATCAAGATGTTCATTTTCCTATTGTTGAATTTTAAGAGTCCTTTGCATATTTTGAATAACATTCCTTTTTCAGATATGTCTTCTGAAAATATTTTCTCCTCACCTGTGGTTTGCATTGTAATTCTACTAAGGGATTATCTTTTTTATTCTTCCCTGATAGATTGTAAAGTCTCTGAAAGGAAGAGAGACATTTTCATGAAAAGTAGATTGACATAAAAAAGGATAGCGGGTGGGAAACAAGATGGCAGACTAGAGGGTGACTGCATCTCCCGTCGCTCCAGAACTCAGGATTCAAGAAGGGGAGGTATTGAGAAACTCTGACCAACACAGAGCTGCTGGGTGAGTCTCTCCCACTGGGTGAAGCTCCGCCCGGGCAGCAGGCCTGGACAGTGGGCGGCTTCTTGGAGCAGGGCAGGGCAGCGAGTAACTTCCTCAGCAGCCCTGCTCCCTCTGTAGGCAGGCCTGATCCACAGCCAGCACCTCAGAGCAGGCCTGCCCAGTGATAGCTTTTCTGCACAGAGCCAACCGCAGTCCTGGACCCACCCGAGGGCCCTGGCCCGCAGGCAGCTTCTCGGACCAGGGCAAGACAGTGAGAGGCTTTCCCGAGCAGCCCTGCTCCCTCCGGCAGCAGGCCCAGTCCACAGCCAGCTTCTCGGAGCAGGCCCGCAGAGTGAGAGGTTTTCCATGCAGAGCCAGCCCCCAGCCCTGGACCCAGCAGCAGGCTAGGGGCAGTTTTCATCGGAAGCACTGCATTATCATGTTCCTCCAAGACTTCAGGCTACTGAAGGCTGGGAGGTGATACACTGGAAATCTACAGGGACACTATAAGCCAAAGAGGAAATCTGCAATATCTCAGAGTCCCACTGACATCTGACCAATATGAGAAAACAAGGGAAGAAAATGTCCCAAACAAACCTAGATGCTATATCAATAAAACCCAATGACAGCATGGCAGAAGAAATGTCAGAAAGGGAGTTCAGAATGTACATAATTAAAACAATCAGGAAAGCAAACGAGGAGATGAAAGAGCAAATGCAGGCATTAAATGATCACATGAATTGACAGTTAAAATAGCAAATACAGGAAACAAAAGATCATTTCAATAAGGAGTTAGAGATACTGAAAAAAAACCAAACAGAAATCCTTGAAATAAAGGAAACAATAAACCAAATTAAAAACTACATAGAAAGCATAACCAATAGGATAGAAAACCTGGCAGATAGAATCTCAGACATTGAAGAAAAAATATTTAATCTTGAAAGCAAAGTTGACGGAACAGAGAAGATGGTAAGAAATCATGAACAGAAACGATAAGAATTATAAGATATCATGAAAAGGCCAAATTTAAGACTTATTAGGATTGAGGAAGGTTTAGAGAAACAAACCAAAGGAATGAATAATCTATTCAATGAAATAATATCAGAAAATTTCCCAAATATGAAGAATGAAATGGAAAATCAAGTACAAGAGGCTTATAGGACTCCAAATACACAAAATTACACAGGCCCACACCACGGCACATTATAATGAAAATACATAACATATAAAATAAAGACAGAATTTTAAAGGCTGTGAGAGAAAAGAATCAAATTCCATTCAAGGGGAAAACAATGAGAATATTAGCAGATTTTTCAATCCAGACCCTAAAAGCTAGAAGGGCCTGGAACAACATTTATCAAGCCCTGAAAGAAAATGGATGCCAACCAAGAATCTTATACCCAGCAAAACTTACCCTCAGATTTGATGACGAAATAAAATCCTTCCATGATAAACAAAAGCTAAAAGAATTTACAAAAAGAAAGTTGGCATTACAGAACATTCTCAGCAAAATAGTCCATGAGGAAAAGATGAAAAACAATGATGCAAATTAGCAAAGGGAGGAACTAGCCTAAAGGAATAGCCAAATAAAGAAGAAACAAAGTCATGTTAAAAAACAGAAATGAGTCAAATGACTAGGAATACAAATCATATCACAATAATAACGCTGAATGTTAATGGCCTGAACTCATCAATAAAAAGACATAGACTGGCAGATTGGATTAAAAAGAAAAATCCAACAATATGCTGCCTGCAAGAGACTCATCTCATAGAAAGAGATACCCACAGACTAAAGGTGAAAGGATGGGAAAAAATGCGCCATGCACATGGACACAGCAAAAAAGCTTGAGTATCCATCCTCATTTCAGATAATGTGGACTTCAAGCCAAAACTAGTCAGAAGGGATAAAGAAGGACATTATACTGCTTGAGGGAAGCATAAATCAGCAAGACATAACAATCATAAATATCTATGCCCCGAACATTGGCTCATCCACGTCAAACAAATCCTCAATTCCAGAAATCAAATAGACCACAACACAATAATACTAGGCGATTTTAACACACCTCTCTCACCACTGGACAGATCTTCCAAACAAAAATTGAATAAAGAAACCATAGATCTCAATAACACAATCAACAATTTAGACTTAACCGATGTATATAGAATATACCATCCAACAAAAAACGAATACACTTTCTTCTCAGCAGCACATGGATCCTTCTCTAAAATAGACCATATTTTATGCCACAAAGCTACTGTTAGCAAATACAAGAAGATAGAGATACTACCTTGTATTCTATCAGATCATAATGGATTGAAATTAGAAGTAAATGACAGAATAAAAAACAGAAACTTCTCCAACACCTGGAGATTAAATAATACGCGATTATATGATGAATGGATAACAGAAGACGTCAGGAGGGAAATAAAAAAATTCTTAGAAGTATCGAGAACAAAGACACATCATATCAAAATCTCTGGGACACTATGAAAGCAGTACTTAGAGGAAGATTTATTTCATCGGGCGCATTCGACAAAAGAAGTAGAAATCAAATAAACGACTTAACACTACAGCTCAAAGCCCTAGAAAAAGAAGAGCAGACCAACACCGAAAGTAGTAGAAAACAGGAAATAGTTAAAATCAGAGCCGAAATCAACGAAATTGAAACAAAAGAAACAATTGGAAAAATTAACAAAATAAATAGTTGGTTCTTTGAAAAAAATAAACAAACTTGATAAACCCTTAGCCACACCAACAAAGAGAAAGAGAGAAAACTCAAATTACTAAAATTCGGAAAGAACAAGGATATATCACAACAGACACGAGTGATATACAAAACATAATTAGAAGCTATTTTGAAAATCTATGCTCCAACAAAACAGAAAATCTTGAAGACATCAACAAGTTTCTAGAGACATATGAATTACCTAAACTGAACCAGGAGGACATACACAAATTAAATAAATCAATTTCAAGCAATGAAATAGAAGAGGTCATCAAAAGCCTACCAACAAAGAAAAGGTCAGGACCAGATGGGTTCTCAGCTGAGTTCTACAAAACCTTTCAAGAAGAGCTCATTCCAATACTCCTCAAAGTATTCCATGAAATACAAGATGAGGGAACCCTCCCAAACTCATTCAATGAAATCAATATCACCCGGATACCTAAAACAGACAGAGACACATCGAGGAAAGAAAATTTCAGACCAATATCCTTAAGGAATATCGACGCAAAAATTCCCAACAAAATTTTAGCAAATCGCATACAAAAATATATTAAAATAATAGTGCACCACGATCAAGTGGGTTTTATCCCAGGGATGCAAGGTTGGTTCAACATCCAGAAATCAATAAATGTCATTCACCATATCAACAGACTTAAAGTCAAGAATCACATGATTATTTCGATAGATGCAGAAAAAATATTTGATAAAATACAGCACCCCTTCATGCTCAAAACACTAGAAAATATAGGGATAGTGGGAACATTCCTTAACATTGCAAAGGCCATCTATGCTGAGCCCATGGCCAATATCATTCTAAATGGTGAAAAACTGAAAGCATTCCCTCTAAAAACTGGAACAAGGCAGGGATGCCCTCTTTCACCACTTCTATTCAACATTGTCCTCGAAACTCTAGCCAGAGCAATTAGACAAACCAAAGAAATTAAAGGGATACAAATAGGAAAAGAAGAACTCAAACTATCCCTGTTCACTGATGGCATGATTCTATGTTTAGAGGAGCCGGGAAATTCCACCAGAAAACTTCTAGAACTCATAAATGAATTCAGTAAAGCAACAGGATATAAAATCAATGCTCATAAATTCTAATGCATTTTTATTCATAAGTGATGAATCCTTAGAGGAAGATTTATTCTCTTCCAAAAGAGAATTTAAGAAAACTAACCCATTCACAATAGCCTAGAAAAAAATAAAATCCTTGGGAATCAATCTAACAAAAGAGGTGAATGACCTCTATAATGAGAACTACAGAACACTAAAAAAAGAAATTAAAGAAAACCTTAGAAGATGGAAAGATCTCCCATGTTCTTGGATAGGCAGAATTAATATTGTCAAAATGGCCATACTACCAAAAGTGCTATACAGATTCAATGCAATTCCAATTAAAATCCCAATGACGTACCTCACAGAAATAGAGCAAGCAGTCATGAAATTCACCTGGAAGAATAAGAAACCCAGAATAGCTAAAGGAATCCTTAGCAGGAAGAGTAAAGCAGGAGGCATTGCAACACCAGAACTTCAACTACACTACAAAGTAATAGTAACAAAAATGGCATTGTATTGGTACCAAAATAGACAGGTAGATCATTGGTACAGAATAGAGAACATGCACACAAACCCAAATCAATACAATTTTCTCAGACAAAGGGACCAAAATACACAATGGAGAAAAGAGAGCCTCTTCAACAAATGGTGCTGGGAAAACTGGAAATCCATATGCAACAGAATGAAACTAAACCCCTATCCCTCACCCTGCACAAAACTCAACTCAAAATGGATCAAGGACCTCAGAATCAGACCAGAGACCCTTCATCTTATAGAAGAAAAAGTAGGTCCTAATCTTCAACATGTCGGCCTAGGATCAGACTTCCTTAACAGGACTCTCATAGCACAAGAAATAAAAGCAAGAATCAACAACTGGAATAGATTCAAACTAAAAAGCTTTCTCTCAGCAAAGGAAACTATCAGCAATGTGAAGAAAGAGCCTACAGAGTGGGAGAAAATCTTTGCCACACATACTTCAGATAGAGCACTGATTTCCACAATATATAAAGAACTCAAAAAACCCTACACCAAAAATACAAATAATCCAATCAGCAAATGGGCTAAGGAAATGAACAGACACTTCACAGAAGAAGATCTATAAGCAATCAAGAGATACATGAAAAAATGTTCAACATCTCTAGTAATAAGAGAAATGCAAATCAAAACTACACTAAGATTCCATCTCACCCCAATTAGAATGGTGATCATCAAGAACACAAGCAACAATAGGTGTTGGCGAAGATGTGAGGAAAGAGGTACACTCATACATTGCTGGTGGGGTTGCAAATTAGTGCAGCCACTCTGGAAAGCAGTATGGAGATTCCTCAGAAAGTTTGGAATAGAACCACCATTTGACCAAGCTATCCCACTCCTCGGCCTATACCCAAAGGACTGAAAATCAGCATACTACAGAGATGCAGCCATATCAATGTTCATAGCTGCTCAATTCACAATAGCCAGATTGTGGAACCAACCTAGATGTCCTTCAATTGATGAATGGATAAAGAAACTGTGATATATATATATATATACATATATATACACACACACTCAGCCATGAAAAATAATAAAATTATGGCATTTGCAGGCAAATGGATGAAATTGGAGAATATCATGCTAAGTTGAGATAAGCCAATCTCAAAAAACCAAAGGATGAATGATCTCATTGATAAGTGGATGATGACACAAAATGGGGGGTGGGAGGAAGGAAGGACTGTGTAGAGGGAAAAGAGGGGTGGGAGGGGTGGGGGGAAGGGAAAAATAACAGAATGAATCAAACAACATTACCCTATGTAAATTTATATTACACAAATTGTATGCCTTTACTCCATGTACAAACAGAGAAACAACATGTATCCCATTTGTTTCCAAAAAAAAAGCAAAGGGAGATTTTTTTGAACCAATTCAAATATAAATGAATACTGGAATCCTCATACGAAGCCAAAGTAAACATACAAGTAAAAAATTATAAAAATCACATAATAGCTCTAATAATCTTATTTCTTAGATAAGTTACAACAAAAAGTCTGAAGTAGAAACAGATTGATGAATTCTGTTGATTTTCCTTCCTTTGTGCATCCTGTCAAACTGCTCAGCCTTTAGCAATGACATATGTTAACTGTGGCCTAAATGTAGGCAACATGGATACAAAAGGGCCTGAGGTCAGTACTTACAGACTTATAATTGTTCACTGAGATTTGCCAACTCAAAAGACTTTACTTCCAGCCTAGAAAATAAGACCTAAGGTTCTCTTTAATTTCCTACCATATGGTAAGTGGTACTCTTCATGACTGTGACAAACAAGGCAAATACAGAGCCAAATTAATTTTTTTCTGAAGTTCCAAATATTCAAAGATGTTTCCAATTAGTGGTGAACCTCTCCTCCAAAATGCATCAAAGTATAAACCTGAAATTAATTCAGAGTAAACTGAAGGTAAAGTAAGTCAGAGTGTGACAGGTGAAGCCTTACTCCAACACGAAAGCACCTATGGCACAATTACTTTTGAACTTTAGACAGGCACGTAACCAGAGGATCTCTAGTGGGTCATCAACTCATGCCTGCTGCTTTATGACAAATTGATTTCATTACTCCTATCCTCACAATGTTAAGTGGAAACTCAGATACTTTACTTCTCAGTTGGAGTTTAGCACATTCTTTGGCTATTCTCATCTTTATGAGGTTTTTCTTTTCTATCCATTCTTAATATTTTTGGAGCAATAACTGTCTGTTGTTAAGAATTTTCCTTGAAAACTCTTTCTGTAGTTTGTGGTTAGCACTTCATACTACAATCAAATAATGCAGTCTTCTCATTCATCCTTTGTTGACATCATTTGCCTTCAGATCTAACTTACATCTCTCTTTGTTTATGAAATAAACGTAACCTAAGAACTCATTAATTGGAGGAATTTTCCATTTTGCTTAACTCCACATGACTCTCTTTTACAATAAATGTGTGTGATCAGTGAATCCTATGCCTATTACCCAAAGAACTAAAGCAATAGGTTCCAGTGGGTTCATACACACACACACACACACACACACACACACACACGTGTATAAAAAGGGGGAATTCAATAATATAATGCAGACAAAGGAAATACTTCTCAAAGTAAATGCTTTTTGATGAGAAAAGACGAAAAAGAGATGGAAGCTGACAGATTTCTTTAGGTAATAATAACAAAGTAAAGGTTCCTCCTGCCTGTGGCAATAAAATAATTATGTTCTGAATAAAAATAAACAGTTAAAGGGAGTGAAGTAGCCTGTGAGGATGAAAAGGGAAGATTGTATCATCTATTTTATACAGGAATGTTGAAGTTCAGTTCAGAAAAAAAGACCTCAATCTAAGAAAAATAAAGAGTATCTTAGGATTTGAAACTTAAGTGATAACAATACTTTCAAATCACTAAAGGTCATAAAAATAAGTATAGTGATAGTGTAAGAAGATCTAACATTTTTTGACTGTGCCAGGATTTTGCACATTTGTAAATATGGTATAGAAGGGTGTTTATTTTTTCCCATTTTCCACACAAGAACACATGATAGGACAGAAGTGAACACAACTACTCTGATTTTAAATCTAATGAAATTTTCAACTACCAAGGTCTTATAGTATATTTAACTATAAGTATTACAAAACAAACAAAATTCAACCAAACAAAAACAAAAGAAAAATTGTGATTATAAGATATGGCCTTTTAACTGAAATTGGGTTGCTGCCGTTTATTGTATATTCACTGAGTGACTACTGCATGTCTGGGCCAGGGTTGGGTGCCAGCAATATAATCCTTCCCTCAAATAACTTATGGTACACTGAAGGAATGAAGAGCCAAGGAAGGAAACTGGCAAGAGATGAGAACAGGGTGCCTTTAGTCTAGACAGGAGGTGGACATTTCACTCCAGGATTCTAGGAATAGTTTAGATGAGATGATACCTACACTGGATCTTAAAAGATGTTTTAGAAATAGAAAATTTAAAAACCCTGAGGGATGGTGGTTCAGTGTTAGAGCGTTTGCCTAGCATGCAGGAGGCCCTGTGTTCAATTCCCAGCACTGCAAAAAAAAAAAAAAAAAAAAAAAAAAAAAAAAAAAAAAAAAAACAACAAACCACTAGGGGAACATATGTAAATGAAGCAGTAAAAGCATAAGTATAGAGGCCTGAAAGGTCATGCGGACAGGGCAATACAAGTTCAATAACACCAAGTGTTGGAGCAACAAATATCCAACAGATAAGCTGGGGAGATAAAGAATATACAGGCACAATGAGGATTTTACATGTCTTTCTATGGCATTTAGACTCAATTTTACAGGTTAGTGGTTCCCACTATTGAGAAAAAGTTGTCAAAGTTACAGTCTTTGATGTAAGTTAATATGAATTTTAATTCTACATTTTTATTTTCATAATATAAAAATACAAGAAAATAACATAAGATCTGGACTATGTTGCTTAATAGTGCTTCTGTTTATCTTTGTTTAGTATTTTGTTTGCACTAGTGTATAAAATTATTTGTCCTGTGTAAATACAAAAAGAATGTGTGTAGTTTTTATATTTAAATACCATGCTAATGCCAGAGACAAAATAAAGAAAAGAATTAGAAGAACTGAGTCATACCAAAGCTTACTATATAGTGTAAATGTGAAAATAAAGGAAACATCGCCACTGCAAGTAGAATAGAGTTTCTGGACAATATTAATTGTCATACTGAAATAATATGGCAAATCTGAATTTTCTTTGTTTTATACATTGGTTCATTTTCAATTTGACAATGTTTTAATTTTATAGTTGTATTATGCTTTAAACATAAAGAGGATAAATTTGGTTTCATGGCTGCATATGCCAAATGATTTTATAATGAAATAATTTAAGATGGTAGATGATAAGGTTTTCCCTATAAAAAAGATTCTACACAACCCACATTCAAGAAGAAACTACTAATTGGTTTAATCAGAAACAGGATGACAAAGAAAATATCTGGGTATAAAAAGCACTTCGCATAGATAATTGTTAGGTGAAAAATGGATGGAGAGAATGGCAATAATTGCAAAAAAATGTAAGAAGTTAAACATTAGTGAAACATTCATTGCAATGTTTCATGTAAAGGATGATGAGGATATAAAATAAATACTGATAGCAGAAAGAATAAAATTGATAAGTATTAGAAAAATGAAATCCAATTGATTTGGCAATAAGATAATTAATTGAGAATTCCAATAACTTATTCTCTATGTTAAGATTTCATCTAAACCTCTGTCCAAATTTCTGTTCAAAATCTGTAGATAGTGACTCAATAGCCTGTAGAAAACCCAAGTGAATCAGAGTTTGAGTGGTCTAGATATAAAATCCAGAATAATCAAAGAATATATAATATATAAGCAAGGTGCCCTAAAAGGCTGCAGAATCCTGAAAGGATTTACTGCATGATCCTAAGGAAAAAACTTTATCTGGTTTAAGCATAGCCCACCATGGACCAACAAATGACCCACTTAGCTTTAATATAAGGCTTTATATGTAATTTCAAGGAGAAAATAGGAAAGGGTTCTATTTCACAAATGTACCAGATATTACTCTTTAATATCTCAGAGAGATGATGCACATGAAGGGATTAAATGTATATCAGGACTTCCTGATTTTGACACAACACATGCTTGGGTCCAAATAATTCTCTGGAGATGAGGGGTTTAATACTATACATTTTATAATGTACTGGCATCCCTCCTCTACCCACAAAATACCACCCTCCAATTTTGATACCACATGTGTCTTCAGACATTGCCAAAGTCACTCAGTATGCAAAGTAATCTCCAGTTGAGAATCACTGTTGGATACAAAGGAATGTGTGTTCTGTTACTTCTTCCACAGTGAATAGTATCTTTCTACTCAATACAGAAGATAACCTAAGTTCTAAGGAAATATATTCTGCCATTGTCTACCATGGAATGCAAAAACGTTGCTTATCAACAATTGTTCCTGAACTAATTCTGATAGTAAAAGTGTTTTGCAGTTCAACAACTTAGATGAATCACTTAAATCTATCTGGGCCACTGCTTCCTCTCCATTAAACAAAAATAAAATTAAAATGTTAAACTAATTTAGTTTTTCCCAAATCTGCCTAATCCCAAGCCTCATTTGGAATCTTTATTAAAAAACGTAGACTTCCAGGTTTCCTGTCAAATGTATTGTAAGAGACTATGCAGGGGAGTAGCTTAAGAATCTCTTATCTCTGAAATAAGTTCTCAGGAGAGTGTTATCATCAGACATGTTTATGGAACACTGAATCAGATAGTCCCTAAGGTACTATCTAAATCTAACGTCCTAGGCCTTTCCAAAGGGAAAACATTTTAGGAAGACCATTTATTCTTTCAGGTCACTGAAAGACTACAGTAATAATTGAATTCACTACCATGGTAATTTAGAAAGCAATACCTGAATGACCTGAAAGAGTTATAGGAACCCCCTGGGAATAAGTTAGTCAACAGAAACATTTGCCAGCATTTAAAAACATTAAAAGCACTAGTAATACTGGTGCTTTGCCATATAATGAATGATACTTTCAAAGCTAAGGCTCCTAGACAACATTACTCAACTGAAGCACCTTCATTTCTACTGCTTTTATTTCTAGTCTTCTTTTTAGAGCCTTAGAATATCAAAGCACCGCAAAAAAAAAAAAAAAAGAAACAATAAAAAGGCAATCTTGTTGAAATGAAAATACACATAACCTGCATGTCTTCAGTTCATTTATGTATTTGTCAGAAAACTGTGATGTTCAAGGGGGGATTAACTGTACACAGTACAAAATGTCTTCCATCAGGACTAGTTGGGCTCTCAGTTGTTTTATACAGGAAATGTGGGAACCCAGCAGGAAGCAATGCTGCTGGTAGAAATACTGAACAATGGTTGCATTTTACATGTAAGAGAATCATCTACTGAGTCACTGAGTGGATGTATTGTATAGGCTTTTGCTTAGGGCTATATTTTCTGTTACTTTACTAAGTCTAATTAGTTATGTAAATCAATGCTACCTGAACAAACAGAAAGGCAGATTGCAGGAATGAATTGACATGCCAGGAGGGAAAAACAACAGAGTGGACAAAGATCTTTGTGGTGTGAATTGATGTCCTCCAAGTCCAAAGTTTGCCTGAATAGTTAAGGAGTGTGAAGTTTGTATTCTCCTCATATTCTTCCCATAATCAAAATCTAAATGAACAAGTTTAATCCTTTATGAGATGCTGAAAAATATTCAATGATGTCTGCCCTGGAAATACTGAGAACATTCATTTAGGCATTATGGATTGATCATGTAAATATGGTTCACACAACTACCAACAATATTTTTTATTAGTTCTAATTAGTTAAATATGACAGTAGAATGCATTTTGACACATTATATATAAATGGAGCATAACTTCTCATTTTTCTGGTTCTACGTAGTATAAAGTTACACCGGTCATGTAATCATATGTGCACATAGGGTAATAATATCTGATTCATGCTACTGTCCTTCCTACCCCCATACCTCCTCCATACCTCCTCCCCTCCCTTCACTCCCCTCTTTGTCTAGCCCAAAGGACCTCTATTCTTCTCTAGCCCCCCACGCCCCATTTATTGTGAATTAGCATCTGCATGTCAGAGAAATTTTTGGCTTTTGGTTCTTTGGGATTGGCTTATTTAGCTTAGCATGATATTCCCTAGCTCTATCTATTTACCAGCAAATGCCATAATTTCATTCTTCTTTAAGGCTGAGTAATGTTCTTTTGTGTGTATATATACACCACATTTTCTTTATCTATTCATCCCGTTGAAGGACACCTAGGTTGGTTCCATAGTTTAGCTATAGACACAATATTTTTAATCACAGTTTTCCAACTATATTAATTCTTTTTCCTTTCTGATATCTGTGTAAAAGATATAACATTAACATTTGAGGACTTTTCTTCATGTTGTACTGCAAGTAAGTGGAATAACTATGCAATAATTCTTATTTTGTCTGATATTAAAGTTCAAGAAGGGCCAACACATTTCCTTCAATGTATGTATACATTATTTTTATTTCTAATACATTTCAAACATTGGAAGTAGCTAATTCTGTTATTTCAGGCAATGTACTGTGTTATAAAATAGGCAGCTGTAGTTACTCTCAAGAGGTTTTGTGTTAACTACATTCTATGGTTCAATGATTGCTGTATAGTCAAGTTCTGGTGTAACAGTCTATTTTAGTAGCTTTGGCAAGTTAAACCATTTGGATAAATGCATACCATTTATTTCTTCTAATCTGGAAAAATAATGATATAATAGTAATAATAAATTCCAGAAATCTTGAAATACTTCATCCATAAACTGATATCAGGTTACTAAAAGACACTAAGAATGTGAGTTACTATGATAAATTTGGAGTTAAGAAATTATTTTGATACAACTGTGGAGTAGGGTTTGCAGAGTAATATGACTGGGCAATGGGAGTTGGCTATGGGGCTACTATTAAAATTCCAGTGAGAAAAAATAGGGGTACAGATGCATACAGTTTACCAGTGAAGGTCCCCAAATGTGCTGGTCCTTTGTTATAATCATATTTCTGCATCTAGTCCTTAGCTTTGCAGAGAAAAACCATGTTTCTTTTGCATAGGCACCAAGTGATGATAAACCTCTGGAGATCATTTTATGTCAATGGAACTCTCAAGTTAATGTATGAATTGAAATGCAGGAATTTCAGTTCATACATTTCCTTAACTTTAAAAGGACATTCCATTCTAGTGACTGAAATGAATAAACTATTTCTTAGTTTTACTAGACTGACACTCATTCAAATTTTATAATGACCTCTATCAGTATTTTCTCAAATCACATGCCTATTTCACTAGTTCTGTTTGCGTTAGTGGAAGTTACTTGAGAAAAAGGGCTCCCGTGGCATCTAAGTTTAGGAAAATATGCAGATAATAAAGGTAATTTTTCTTTAAGTATTTTTCAAACCTCTGTAGTGCTAGTATATAGACTGATTGTCTGGGAGGATGTCATGTGGTTCTTTTCAAACTTAGCTAGGCATACCATACTTTTATTCCCTGCAGTATATCTCTATAATGTATTCAGATTTTCCATAACACATTAAAGGAACACCAAAGGATTGACCTCTGTGCTCCCAATGATGCTACATCATTGTACCCATTTCCAGAGGCTAATTGGTTCCAGGAGACATTTCACCAAAAAAAAAAAAAAAAAAAAGTTTCCTCATGGGGACTTTTTAACATACGACTCAAGTAGTACAAGGTATATGGTAAGCCCAGAACGTGTTAACAACACTCAGTAGAAGCAATTAACTCTGATCTTCATTATATGATTCTAATTTCTGCAGTTTTAATATTTGTGCAGATGTTTCTCTTGTCTCCACATCAATCTTTATTCATTAAACGCCTTATGAATAGAAAGCAAGCATGTTTCTGCAGAGATCATTAGAGTTGCATCAATGACCCTTCACTGCATAATTTGGAAATTTCATTTAATCTTGAAAATGTACAAGTCATTTCTGCTTTTAAGTAGAGCACTGAAACACTTAGGTAAAAATAAACATTAAAAGGTTTAACTTTTAGATATCAAAGACATTTTAAATGTAAAAACTGATACCAACTCCTGTTTTGCATAAAAACTACTTCCTGCTACTAACTAGAACTTAGGTCAATAAGGGTATAATCTAGAAATTAACTTCAATAAAATTCCAAATTCAGATTGTAATATTCAGCATTATGCAGTTATCCTTTTCTCCTTATTTCTGAAGTATCCAGCCCTTCACGCAACTTAGTCTATCCTGGCTCTTCTAAACTCTGCTCAAAATATACCCCTAAATTAAACCTTTATGACTAAGACTTTTGTTATTGCCATCACCTGGACAACTTAGGGAGCACTTGCAGAGAAATTCCATTTGATGAGAAGAGTACTTCACAGCTCTGAAATAGTAACTGTGATCACTTTGCAAGTTATTTACCAGGCCAGTGCTGTCTTTCAGAATAATTTCTCTTCTTTTCACTTTCATAAAATTTTGGAAACTTTTTGAAAACTTTTAACAAGTCATTGGCATTTTACCTCTTTCTTCTTCCATTTTGGATTAATCATTTAGAAGTGAGAAAACCTTTAGCCAGAGGGGCTGACTTTGGTAAACTGATTTTTTTTTTTTTTTTCCTGTAGAAACTTCAGCAGAAACAGTAAGACAGGATTCACTTTGCCAAACTTTGGGACAGGGTTCTTGCTTTAGTGAACTGATATTTCATTTTACTTTTTCTTTTAAGTTCCTGAGGGAAGGGTGATAAAGAAGATCACCCTTCTTTAGGTGATCATTTAGATCATTTAGATTTTGTAATCCTAAAATTTCCAGTAGAATTCTAGTTTGAGAGGATTACAAAGCTTTATTTAGTTTCTCTTTCATTAATCCAATGGTGTTAAAAATTCCATGGGCTAAAGAGACTTTTATTAAATTATTATTTTTTTTATTTTTACAGACAGCATTGTTTTTCATTGTACACAAATGGGATACATCTTTTCCTTTCTATAGTTGTGCATGATGTAGATTCATACCATTTGTGTAACCACACATGTACATAGGGAAATTATGTCTGTCTCATTCCACCATTTTTCATAAACCTGCTTCCTCCTCCCTTTCATTTCCCTCTGTATAATCTAAAGTTCCTCCATTCTTCTCTCATCCCCACCCCCCAATTATATATCATAATCCACTTATCAGGGAAAACATTTGGCCTTTGGTTTTTTGGGATTGGCTTATTTCATGATATGCTCCAATTCCATCCATTTATTTGCAAATGCCATAATATTATTCTTCATTATAGCTGAATAATATTCCATTGTGTGTATATATACCACAGTTTCTTTATCCATTCATCTGTTGAAGGGGATTTAGATTGGTTCCACAATCTAGCTATTGTGAATTGACCTGCTATAAACATTGATGTGGCTGCATTACTGTAGTGTGCTAATTTTAAGTCCTTTGGATGCTATACTACAGAGCAATAGTAACAAAAATGGCAGGGTATTGGCACCAAAACAGACAGGCAGACCAATGGTACAGAATAGAAGACACAGAGACAAACCTACATAAATACAGTTATCTCATACTAGACAAAGGAGCCAAAAACATACAATGGGAAAAAGCCTGTTCAACAAATGGTGCTGAGAAAACTGGAAATCCATATGCAGCAAAATGAAATTAAACCTCTGTCTCTCACCTTGCACAAAACTCAACTCAAAATGGATCAAGAACTTAGGAATTAGACCAGAGACCCTGTACCAAATAGAAGACAAAGTAGGCCTGAATCTTCATCATGTTGGCTTAGGATCAGACTTCCTCAACAAGACTCCCAAAGCACAAGAAATCAAAACAAGAATCAATAAATGGGATGGATTCAAACTAAAAGACTTTTTCTCAGCAAAGGATACAATCAATAATGTGAAAAGGAGCCTAAACAGTGGGAGAAAATCTTTTCGGCACCCACTTCAGATAGAGCACTAATCTCCCAAAATTTATAAAGAAGTTATAAAACTTTACAACAGAAATACAAAGAACCCAATCAATAAATGGGCCAAGGAACTGGACAGACACTTTATAAAAGAAGATATACAGGCAATTAATAAATATATGAAAAAGTGTTCAACATCTCTAGTAATTAGAGAAATGCAAATAAAATAACTCTAAGATTTCATCTTACTTTAATTAGAATGGCTATTATCAAGAACACAAACAATAATAGATGTTGGCATGGATATGGGGAAAAAGGTACACTTTTACATTTCTGGTGGAGTTGCAAATTTGTGTAACTACTCTGGAAAGCAGTGTGGAGGATCCTCAGAAAACTCGGAATGAACCCTCCTTTTTACCCAGTTATCCCACTCCTCCGTTTATACCTAAAGAGACATTTTAAGCTAAGTCAGTAGAATGTAACCATTTGAACATTTGCTAATTGGAAAAGTAAGATTTCTATGCACATAGGCCATCATTTATATACAAAGTTAATATAGCTTAAAACCACTGCTAATAATATAACAGTCGGCTTCCTTGTATAGATAATTTATTTTATTATATTCATCAAATCCTAATCACTAAATTTGAGGTACCTGAGATCACTTTAAATTGATCATTAATGTCTGTAGTAATCCTTTGAGCACCAGCCGTTAATGATTAGATGGGGAAAAAAGTAGACAGAAATAGGAGATGGTAAATACACAGATCCCATTACTCCTTTCCTGGTTTGCATGTTAATTGAGGAAAAAGTGGAGAATTGAACTCTCTCTCTATATATACTTTCTAATGTAAAATAATTACAAAAGGAGCACAAATATCTGAGTATAGAAAAGGTGAGGGACTTGAATTTTTTGCCCTACTCTAGAATCATGACACTGAGAATGAAAGATAGAGGGTTTCCTACGGTAGGAAGGGGGTTTCAGAGGTAGGCGGGAATGGATACTGAATGACAACACCCACCCCCAAATGATGACCACTATACACCTATAGGTACTTTGAGTGTGGGAGTGGAAACCAAAATGTTTATGTATTGAGTAGCAAGGGTCAGGGGTTTACTTACTCATATTTCTTTCACCTCTCACATTCTGTATCTAAGGTTACAAATAAATGTTACAATGCCTCAGAGGAATCAGTGCTGGGGGCAATTAGGACTGTGCAAGAATGGACACATGCACATCCTTTTTTTCTGCAACTTGTTTCCAGAATTGAAAGTTGCCCTTTCAAGACTTTTACTGCATAAACAGATTTTCTAGAAAACCTTCAACAGTACAGTAGGTATTTTGTTGCTTACATGATTCAATTGATCTGCTATTACATAACTGCACACTACTGAACACTGGAGTTACAAAAGTGAAAAAGAATAGTTTTGTTCTCTCCAGGAAAGCTCAGTTAGCAGAAGAGACAGGTAATCATAAAGTTTCAATCAGGATATTATGTCACCAAAACTAAGAGACATCTGTCTTATCAAAGAGCTCATGAAATACATTCTGGAGTAAACGATGCATAAGCTAAATCCACAAATGGCATCAGCCTGATGAAAATAAAAGCGGGAGTGGAAAGATTTATTAAAATCTTTTTTCTACCTATCAAGGATAAAATTTAGTTTTCAAACACTTCCCCTTTAAAAATGACCTTCAAGTTCAATCATACATAAATCAGGAAACTCTCTTTTAATGTCAAATTCATAACAGTAGCATCTGTAACAGTAGTACATAAGTGTTCTGTTAGAATAAAGCTCTCTCTGGCTTTTTGCCAATGCCATAATATGTTTTCATCTTGATCTAACATCATATTGTAATCGCCATAAAATCTGTTTTGAACATTACTGCAAAATCATAGGAGATAGGCCTCAGAGACTTTCTTCAGAACAAATGTAATTTATAAAAGTGTAGAAATAAAATCATCAGTTAAGATAGTTAGAGTTTAATTGTATTCAGAATTAGCCGCTATCCAAGGTGGAGTCATTTCCTGAATATACATCAGAGTTCACCAAGTTGCAGTATTACCTGGAACTTTACCGATCACATTTAAAAAAAAAAACAGAAAAAATAAATTTAAAAATCTTGGAAGTAATACTGGGAAAATCAATAATGGTCATGCTCATGCTACGTAAGCACATACTTTACACAGGACAAGAATTAGGTTCAATTATTAAGATATGACCTTATAGTGATTATCACACATTATCTTAGAAGCATACAAAAAATAACTGCCAAAATATTTGCAAAGTCTAAAGTTATTGATAATGTATATACCCACCAGCTAATAATGCTAGGAATTCTCTACATAAGACATTCATTTATTTGACTGCTGTAAACAGTCTCAGAACAACAAAAAAATTAAGTCAAAACAGTCATTTGTATTGTGTAAATACTGTACACAATGCAAGAATATTACATATCAGTGAAGAGCAAGATGGAAGGACCCTGCCCCATGGAAAAGGGGAAAATTACTCAAGGAACCCTGTCCATTTCCTGAACTTCCATTTGCTCTTCTTTCACACATCCCAGTTCATTCTATCATTCTATATTTAACAGTGGTACAAATGTCAATGACCTCTCTATTCACACAAATGAAAATTTTAAATCACTTTTCTTTACTATTCACTGCAATAGCACCAGTGAAGCTTCCCCTCTATAAGCCCTCTTTCCATTAGCTTTTATGATTTTCCTCAAGTTTTCCTGTCTCTGTGGTAATCTGTTCTTTGTAAATTCATCTTCCTCCAACAGCTTCTTAAATGTAGAAGTTCTTCATGGTTCATCAAAAAGTTTTTCTCTATTTTCATTTCTTAATCTCTATTTCCCTAGGTATTCCCAACCAAACCAATAAACTTATTTATGAGGGTGATAGATAAAATCAAATGATATCTCCACAAATAAACATTGAGTTTCAGAGCATTACATGAAACTGCCTTTTTAACATTTCTGCTAACACAGTACAAGTGCATCTACAAAATCACCAGGTCTAAACCTACAGTCATATTATTTCACCCTCAAACGTGGTCCTTACCAAAGTTTCCCATCCCAAACATAACCTCCATCTACCTAGTCGAGCAAGTTAATTAAAAAATAATTCTAGATACATTTAAATCCCTCACGGTATTTAATGTACCACTGGATCCTTTAAATTTTGCATCTTAAGAAAAACTCAAATCTGCTAACTCTTCTTTTCCAAATTGTTTCTATGACAGCCAAAATTCTCTTTATATACTTTCCTTAAATGATCTTTCAAAAACACCTCTGTCATTTCTTATCCTCCATCTATACTCCCAATTGCTAACAAAGTGATATTCTAAAAGCAGAAATGGGACTATATCACATTGACACAGAAAACTCAGTTATACTGACTATGTGATAATTTATTTTTAAAAACACTTCAATATAAATAGTGTAACATACATGATAATAAATTAAGTTCAGTCTACAGCATAAGGGTTTTAGTTGGTACTTGATGTACACTAATCAGAAATCTACATTTTGAGAGTGGTTATATATTCACCTATCATAAAATTTGAGAAATTATATACCAGAGGGCTTATTATGTAGCCTAAGGAATGTTAGAAATATTTTTTATTGATGAGATGAATACGATTCAAGGTATATGACTAACTAAAAAGGTTATATCAATTCTAATGCTCTTTCAGGAAAAGTAAGAAAATCAAGTCTACATAGCAACCTGACACACTGGGAATAGTCCTTTCAATCTAGAGTTTCATTGGTCTTGAGTTCCTGTATTGAATGGAGAATTGTCTTATCTAATTCAACTGTCTTATCTTTATATGACTCAGTCTACTTATGTAGCCATCACAAAATACACTTTTTGTGTGACTTAAACAGCAGAAATTTATTTTCTCATAGTTCTAGGGGAAGGAAAGTCCAAGGTCAAGGTTCAGCAACATTTGGTTTCTATTAAGAGCTTTCTTGCTTGCATGCAGATGACTACCTTCTCTCTATATGCTCACATAGCGGAGAGAGAGAAGGCTTCAATGTCTCTTCCTCTTCATCCCTATGGAATTAGGGTTCCTCCAACATGACCTCATTTAACTTTTAACATCCATTCACATGTCCTATCTCAAAATAAAGACACAATGGGTGTCAGAGTTTCAACATTTGAATTGGTGGTGGGGGGAGGCATACGAATATTCAGTATGTAACAATGATATACAAAGTTTTCATGACCTTGGCTACTTAATCAGTAATAGCTCACAAAAATCCCCAGTCCACTTTCTGTGGTCTTATAATATGTGGTTTTCTTTCAGTTTCTTTCTAATTCTTCTCTCCATTGAGTTTTTGGTTCTTTTTCTTCTCACTTCATGCAGTCATGCATCCTACTAATCCCTCTGTTATCAACTCAAACTATTCTTAGAAGTACTTTATATTCTCTTAGTTACTGTCTCTATGCAAAAATGACAAATTAGACCTCTGGCATATATCACTTGGAATTTTGCTGAAACATATATGTGAACTTAATGTTGGTGTTGGAGTAAATGCCATGTCATTTAGTAAATATCTGTGTATCTACTTTCAGAATTATTTTGTATATTAATACTTTATTCTCCTTTAACTTCTAGCAGAAAAAATGGATATTAACTATTATCTTCATTTTATATCAGAAAAAACAGAATATTCATATATTCTTCTGTTATTTGTGACTTTGAGTATTTATTGAAACAGTAGTGAAAAAATAGTCATGTTCTCTGCCTTTGTGGAGTTTCAACAATATGGGAGCAAGTCATTTAATAACCACAGTCCTATATAATTATGAAATATGATAAAATTCTATAAAATACCAAATGTTAAAAACAGGAATAATAAGAGAGATTTTATACTGAGTAAGCAGTAAAGATTTATCTGAGGAAAATGAATTTAAAGCAAGACCAGGTAATGATCAGAAATGTCCCTGGAAAAGAAAGGAAAAAAATTCTAGGCAAAAGGTTCAATATACAAAGTCCCTGAGATAGAAACTGAACACTCACTGTGACTGAGGATATGAACTAGAGAGAAGGTAACACCAGGTAAGTAAGGAAAGGTCAGTAGAAGCCAGCTGGAACCTTGAAGATCCCTCCAAGGGAATCTAGATTTTATTTGTAAACATTAAACATTATTATAACCTATTATTATATAACTATTCTATAAAAAGTATGACAATATTTATAAAATCAGAATACACTGACAATTGTTCTATAGCAATAATCTGTTTTAGATATGTTGTTTTCTAATATTATCAACCGAGAGGTCTAAAATAGAAAACCTAGAGACTGAAATGACCCTTAGCATCCAACCATAAAGAATTACTAAGAAACCTAGGAAAAAATAAACAGAATCTCCAAAAATATAAATGATTGAAATAAAACATTAAGCCAATGTATTTAATGGCAGTTTAGGCACAGCTGAAGAGAAAACTAGTGAACAAGAAGGTTAATCCAAGAAAATTATTATTATTCATAATTGAGCAAATGCCTAGAAGGGAACTCAGAACTGCACAAGCGAGTATACATGGAGTCAAGTTATGGTACACTAGTGAGTGCACGTGGAGTATAGTTATAATAAAAATATTCCTTCCAACTAGGCCTGCTCAGAATTTCCTTCTTTTGACTCTTGAAAACCACTGTGTCCTTTGATTGCTTATTCACCTGAACTGGCTGTGAATCAACCATAGGAAAACTTCTTGGAAGGCAGATGAGCTATTTTCATAGTGAGCTAAATGTTTTCTCTTTAGAGGACCTCAACTCTCCTTCAACCAGAGCATTTTTAAGAGAGTTTCAAAAAAATATTTAAAAAGAATGTTATGCCATAAAAGACAGAATTTCTTGAAAAATAATCCCTATTCTATCTGTATAACCTGCTAGTCAGCAAAACCAGTGGCAGGGGGCCACCTAAATTGTAGCATCTACAGTGTAATATAGTTTCCTACTGTTTTCATACAGCCAAGGTATCCATTAAAGAACTGGCACAGCTTCTAGAGGCACATTAGAAATGGCCTTTACTAAATACACAATATCCTCTTCCTTACTCATATGGATTATATTGCTTTAATTGGTCAATCATTCCTACTGCATTCCTCTGGTCCCAGGGCAAGTGAGAGAGCTAAACTGCTTCTGCACATGTTGTGGCGACAGTCTCTCCTGATGAGGAAGTATGACATAGAATTAGGGCTATAAATGCATTTTTCACAGGTTATTACTTCCTTTTACTATTTTATGCCTGAAATGTGAATGTTTGGACTTAATATCTCAAGCTGCTTGAAACTCAAAGGTTCATTGCTTTGCTCTAGGGAAATATAGATCTCTGCTGGCCAACATGATGAATTGCTTTTTGTTATGCCCTTCTCAGACCTTTGGAAGTACTGCAGATTAAAAATCAAAAGAGCCCAGGAGAAATCAAATTCTAACTATAGGTCAGAAGTTGTTGAGTTCAGTGAATTATAAGAGACCTGAAAATCCCACTGTCCATTAGGACACCTTACTGATCTCTTTCATCACAACTGCCATCTATTCACCTATTTTTTTTTCTTCTTCTTCTTTTAAGCACTTAGTGAGACTGCAAATAACCATATGAATAGTATAATCCTGGTTGGAAGCCAGAAAATTCTAGTCTCAACTCTGAAACTTTATTAACTATATAACCTTGGGCAGTTGCAAACTTTCCTCATATGTAAATAAAAATAATATACCTACTTAGTTTAAGAAGAAATGGTTTATAAAAGGCTTAATGGGAGTAAGAATTGGAAACAACAGAATACAATGCCTAGCATAGAAAAAGTAAAGGACTTTCAGCTCTCTCATCAAATAAACTGCATTATTGATATTGCTTCTCCTCCTGTTTTTTTCTAGATAATCATAAATTCAATGTGTTTATGAGGGATTCTTACGCATTTTGATTCTTTTGACAGAATTCACTGGATGTAAAAGTTCTCAATAAATGTTTGCTGAATCAATGAATAATTGAGTTAAGCCATAATAGTGAACAGCTGTAGGGCCACAATATACAAAAGTAAGAGATAAGGTCTTCATTAAGGTTGTCATATTTATCATATCAGTGAAAAGGAAACATATGCAAATATATAAAAATATAGCATAAACATATATATCATAATTCAACCAAATTAGCCCTTATTTCATTTATACATATTTTTTACCATAACTGTAACTATTTGCCTATCCTTACCCAATGGATTACAGAGTTTATGAACTTAAGAGAGATGAGATCCAGCAAAATGCATAAATGGAGTATATGTTCTATGACTTCTCAAATGGGAAGACAGAGTTTTAATCACTGGACTAACTATATAACCACCAGAGAATTAAAATACCTTTTACATTTAAGTTTCATCCACATGTGTGCATGCTAACCTACTGCACATACATACACTCAAGCAGATGAATAGTGTCTTCAGCAACAAATCAATTACTTATCCAGATTTTACTTAAGTTAATATTTAAATCTGTTCATGTAGGTTGAATATAATTTATCTATAGGAGGAAGGTAACTCAAACTCTTAAAGGCTATTAGAGCAGTTAGAAAGGAGTTTGAAATTGCAAATATGGCAAAGGATGATAAACTCAGTTCAGAATTGCTTAAGGAGTACTCGACCACCTACATTGCTGATTTAAAATGATCTAAAAGATTACTTTACAAAACTCCCTACAAGAACTGCTACTATACCAGAATTCTTCAGTATATGTACTTACTATTTAGAAACTTTGTGCATATTGAGGCATTGAATATTACTTAATTTCCTCTTTGTGAAGATGCTATCAATTTAATAACACTTATTTACAGATTTATAAAGAAAATACAGAGCTGGGGAGATAGCTCAGTTGGTAGAGTGTTTGCCTTGCAAGCACAAGGCCCTGGGTTCGATCCCCAGCACCGCCAAAAAAAAAAAAAAAGAAAAACGAAAATATAGTCACATTTAAATACACATATTGACTGTCAGATAAAACCTTATTTTAAAAAGTTTATATGCAAAAATATTCAAAACAACAAAATATACACTTCTCATTTAATGAAATGCCAAGGAGAAATTATATCAGCAAGACGGTGGAATAGGTGTGGCCAGCACATGTCTCCTTATGGAAGCATTCATTTGACAAACTATCTATTCATGGAAAAAACATTCACAAGAGCTAAGGAATAAGATATTAGAGCAGCTGAATGGAGCATGGAAAGAAGAAAAGATGCATTGAAGAAGTTAGGAAGGACAGTTTCATGTGACTTGAGTCATCCTTTCCCCAAGCCTGCACAGCACACACTGAGATACCCACTACAGTGGGGAAAGAGAAGTGGCACCCAACTTCACTGCAGACTCCAGCACCAGGTGTGACCCAATGAATCCTGTCACACCAACCAGCATCTACAGTCCTAAACACCAAGCCAGACCCTGTGGTCCCAGGTTCCAGGCCTGCCCCACATATATGCTTGCCAAGTGACCTAAGCACTAGGCCAACACCCATCCAGGTTCCATTCATCTCCAGAGATCCCAGACTCTAAACACATTCCTGTGGCGTAGGCTGCAGGGTTTGTACTAAATTTGTATTTAGGACATTCACCATGGCTCCAAACTTTTGGGGGAGTATCTTAATAGATAGGCACCCAAAATCCCAGGAACTAGGTCAGCCTCCAAGGATTCAGGCATGTTCCCACTCTCCAAGCTGTCTACTGTGGTCCCCCAAAACTTTAGACCTATCCTGGCACCAGACTTGTTCCATGGCTTTAGGCTTTAGGTTGGCTCCCTAACAAACCCTAAAGTAATGGATATCTAAGAAATGTCTAACAACAACAATAACAACAAAATCAGCACAATCATGTTAAAGAAGCTTAGTGAGTAATAAGAAAATACAGATAGAGAAATGAATAAACAGCATATGAGCAAAATGCGATATTCAACAAAGAGAAACTTTAGAAAAGAAACAAACAGAAATTCTGGTCTGAGGAAAACAATGACTATACCAAAAATTTCAATAAACAGCTACAATAGCAGACTTAATTAAAAAAAAAAGTGGTGAGCTGAGACAGATCATTTAAGATTACTTAAGGGAAAGAAAACAGTGGTTTGGATATGAAGTGTCCCTCAAATGCTCATGTGTGAAAAAATGCAGGAATGTTCAGAGGTAAAAAGAATAGATTATGAGAGTCATTATGTAATCAGTTTATTAATCGTTCTGTTGGATTAATAATTTTAAAAGACTATTTTCTTGGGAGGTAACTAGGTAGATGGAACACAGCTAGAGCAATTAGGTCAGTGGGGGACTGCCATTGGGAAGTTATATTTTGTCCCTGGTTCCTCTCTCTACTTTCTGTCTGCAATGAAATGACCAGTTTTCTTCCATCATGCCATTCTGCCATGATGTTCTGCCTTACCTCTGACCCAGAGAAATGGACTCAACCAACCATGTACTGAATCTCTGGAACAGTAAGCCTCAAACAAACTTTTCCTACCGTAAGCTGTTCTTGTCAGGTATTTTGGTCACAGAGATGAAAAGCTGACTGACAGAAATAAACAATACTACCACCACCAAAAAAGAATGAAAATGAGTGAAGAAAGTCTATGGGACTTATCTGATACTATTAGTAAACCAACATGTGTATTACCAGTATCCTGAAGGAGCAGATAAAGTGATATAAAGCTCAATTAAATAAATATCAACAGAAAATTTCTCAAATCTGGAGTGGGAAATGAATGCCTAGATACATGAAGCCCAAAGAACTCCAGAAAAGATTAATCCTAAAGAAATTTTCATGGAGATGCATTATAATCAAATTCTCAAATGTCAAAGACAAAGAGAGAATTCTGAGAGCAGCAGGAGAAAGGTTATTCATTACACACAAGGAGACACTCAAGACACTGTAAATGAATTTTGCTGCAGAAACATTGCAGAAAAGGAAAGAGTAGAATGATACAAAGAGCTGAAAGAAAAAAACCTGTGAAGCAAGAATACTATGCACTTCAGAAATGAAATAGGAAAAAATAAACACAAAGGAAAAAATAAAAGACTTCAGTACCACTATACATGCCTTACAAAAAATACTAGCAAGTACTTCAAGTGAAGACAAAATGATGCTAATTGACAATATGAAAACCAAAACCAAAAATTAACAATATGAAAACATAAAACTATCTAAAACTTTTTGTAAGAATACTGAAATCATATCAAATATCTCTATCATAATGGCATAAATGAATAAATATCAAGATCATTAATAGAAAAATTGGGGAATTCATTAATACGTGAAAATTAAACAATATGCTTCTGAACAAACAATGGATCAAGGAAGAAATCAAAAGGGAAGTAACAAAATATCTTCAAACAAAAAAGAATTAAAACACAACTTATGAAAACCTTTGTAGTAAAAGTAGTTATAAGTAGGAAATACATAGCAATAACTGCCTACATTAAGAAAAAATTTTACATTAACAACTTTACACAAAATTTCTTAAGTCTTTCAGCAAAATTAGGTATACAAGGAGTGTCCCTTAATATAATAAAGGTCATATACAACAAGGGCATGTATAATATATTTGATGATGAAAAATTGAAATCCTTCCTCTAAGATCAGGAACAACATAAGGATACCTACTCAGAAAAATTCTATCTAAAATAGTGCTAGAAATCCTAATCAGAGCAATTAGGCAAGATAAAGATTTTAAATATATCCAGATCAGAAGGTAAAATGTAAAACACCAAGACTGAATTACAAAGAAACATAAAAATTGAACAGACTAATAATGAATAAGGAAGTGGAATCAACAATCAAAAACTTCCCCCTATATAGGACCTAATTACTTCACCCAATGAATTCTATAAAACATTTAAGGAATTAAAACCTCTCTTTTTTTACTTAGTACATCTAGATAAAGTTTTGTCAGTTTGGTTTCTTTTCAGAAAATCAATTTTTAGTTTCATTGGTCTTTTCTATTGTTTTCTATTCCTTTTCTAGTCTTAATTTCATTTATTTCTGCTCTCATCTTTATTATTTCTCTCATTCTGCTCTATTTGGATTTAGTTTGTTCATGATTTCAGCCTAGAAATAAATCCACACATTTATGGTCACTGGATCTTGGACAGAAGTTCAGGAGTATGAAATGGTGAAAAAATGATATTTTCAATAAACAGTGCTGAGAGAATTGGTGATTCACATGAAGAATAAAATTTTATGTTTTTCTTGCCCCATATATAAAAATCAACTCAAATCAAATTAAAGACTTAAAAGTAAAACATAATATTATAAAACTACAAGAAAAAAACAAATAAAAACTTCTGGACATAAGCTTCTGCACAGCAAAGGAAAGAATCAACAGTGTGAGGAGATAACATAAGGAATGGGAGAAAATATTTCTAATCCATGCAGGATAAGGTGTCAATGTCCAAAATACATAAGGACTTTGAACATTTTAATTAGTTAAAAAAAATACTAACCCAATTAATAAATGAGCAAAGGATCTGAATATTTTTTCGAAGACATAAAAATGACTATTTCAATCACCTTTCAGTCACCTTGGCAAAATACCTGAGAAAATCAACTTCAAAAAAGAAATGGTTTAATTTGGATCAAAGTTTCAGAGGTTTCGTTCCATGTAGGTAAATTGTCTCTGTTGTTTCTGAGCGTCTAGAGAGGCAGAACATTGTGGCAGGGGGCACATGGTAGAACAAAACTTCTCACCTCATGATATCCAGGAAACAAAGAGAGAGAGAGGAAGGAGCTAATATCTCAACACCCCCTTGAAGGACACACTTCCAATGACCTGACTTCCTTCCACTAGTCCCTACCTCTGGCAGGTTCTACCACCTTCCATTAGCACCATAGACTGATAAATGAGCCTTTGAGAGATACCTCAGATCCAAACTATAGTAATGGCCAAAAATATCTGACAAAATGCTGAGCATCACTAATAATTAGGGAAATGCAAATCAAAACCACAGTAAGAAATTGCTTCATACCAATTAGAATGGTTATTATAAAAAAATAAAAGACAAATGTTGGTGAGGATGTGGAGAAAGGAACACCTTTATATGATGTTGCTTGGTGGAAATGTAAATGTGTATAGCTACTGTGAAAAATAGTACAGAAGGTCCTCAAAGTATTAAAAATAAAAATATCCAAAGTTCCAACAGTCCAATTTCTAGGTCTATAACTAAGAGACATAAAATCAATATCTTGAAAAGGTATCAGCACTTCTATGGTCATTAAAGCATCACTCACAATATCTAAGATGTAGAATCAACCAAAGTACCTGTTGTCAGATAAATACATAAAGAAAATGTGGTTCACATGTGCACATGCACACTCCAACAGATGGAATAGTACTGACCCAAATAACACAAGATCTTGCCATTTATGAAAACATGGAGGAAACTGGAGGACATTATGGTTAGTGTAACATTCAAGGCACAGAAAGACAAATACAGTACTAGCTTATATCACTCATATGTGCTATCTTAAAAAGTTATACCTTTAGAAGTAGAGAGTATAATGGTGGTTTCCTGAGGCTAGGATGTGATGGGTATGGAGATATACTAGTTAAAAGACACAAAATTTCAGTTATGTGGACTACATCATAGAAATCAAACATATGGGCACTAGAATAAATAATAATGTATTACTGTACACTTGAAATTTGCTGAGAGTAGAATTTAAATTTTATCATCACATGTGCAAATAAAGTTAAATATATGTGGTCATGTAAATGTTAATTAGCATAAGATTAGTGATTATTTCACAAAACAAAAATACATTGCATACTGTAAATATATGTATTTTAACTTCAATAAAGCTGGTGCTGGAGATAAATTATAGAAAGGTTAAAAAAAAAAAAGAAAGAAATGACAAGGAATAGAATGGTAATCTTCTGTAACTTTCTTCAGCAGCATGATCACAATCTAATACCCTGTCCTCATTTTCACAGAAATATCATTTAATTGATAACAAATTATTTGTTTCAGATGATCAAATCATACTGTCCAAGTTGAGTCTTAAACTATAAGATAATTTACCGCAAGTGCCTAATTAGTCCTATACTAAGGCATAATGCCCATAAGTAGATTCTGGGAAATCAAATTGCCTATGGATTTTGTATGGTAACATGTAAATAAGATTTACACTCATTTATTTACTTTTAATTATGGACTTTAGAGCACAAACTTAAATGTTCATGGGAACTAGAAAATAATGAAAAATGTGGCAAACTGAAGGTTTTCTCATAAACTAAATAGAAAACTTTTATACTTGATAAAGATTATATATTCTCTGCCTTCTTGAAACACATGGAATATGAAGTATATTTTTTAACTGACTTGATTTTCCATTCTAGATAAAGACTTAGGAACAGAGAAATATTTCCCTACTGTTGCAAGAAAAATTCACAATGCAAACATAATAAAATTGAGAGCTTGTTAGATCTCAATGTGGGTAGTGTCTAAGCTTCAATGTGGGTAGAAGTAGGTATGTTGAAAACCATGACGAACTAGGGAAATCTTATTCTTTCCAAAAGAGACAAATGCCCCTGACTTTTGCCCTATTAGAATTTGAACTGGGTCTTCAAATCTAATATTTCAAGAGAAATAGAACATCAAATATCTTGACTTTTAGTAAGAGACTTAATTTCCAGAAATATAGCGTAAAGCAAAAGATCTGAGGGCTACATTTAGTTATGTACTCCAACTTTGAAGCTTTTACCTATAGATATATTTTATCCAGATAATGACTAAACTTAATTTTATGAAATTAAGTAAGAAAACTACACCATTATATTAACTGGAAATGTGCCCCCTGATTCCCTGTTGTGTTCTCTTTGTGCTAACATGCACATGCATTTTTGCTCTGAACTCTGATTTTCCAGAATTTATGAACATCCCATTAACTGTCTCCTTCTAGACTGTCAAATATAATACAGTTAATTGATCTATGCTTTCCCTAGTTACTTTTCAGTCAAGAGGCTCACCCTTTGTATGTTATCAATAGTTCAAACGCCATTATTACATTCTTCTAGGATGCCTCCAATTTCTGCAAGTGAATTCTTCATGAAAATTCTATTCTCCCTACTTGCCCTAGTTAGTCACACATTTCTAACCCACTATCTTGGGTCTGGTTCTATTAACAATGGCTACTTTCAGTCTGTGCTGGATTTTAAGTTTATCTGACCTTGCCTTCAACTTCATAGAAATTATACTAATTCTCTGACTGACTATACTCTGTTCCAAGGTCTAATTTTATTAATTTTCAAGGTTTAATTTTATTAATTTTCAAGTATTAATTTTCAACTTCCTATTCTAGATTTTTTGTGGATAGTCCATCATACTGGCATCAAAGTGGGGATCTTGACAAAAAAAAAATGTGATGTGTATGTATCATTAGAGAACTATTTTTGTTCACCTAATTCCATGTATAAAGTATCATTAGTTGATATTGATGGTTTTATAAGGCTTGTCCATTATTTATTTTTTCTCTTTCTCTGATGTATACCTTACATCTCTTTCATATACCTCTATCCTTTTTTCGCCTATCTCTCCTCTCTCAAATCTTAAGTAGGTTAAGATAGTAGTTAATCATAAGTAATATTAGGAATAAATGGATAATTTTTCTTAGCAGTGATCTTGATCTTGATTCCAAAAGGACAACAATTTGAATGTATCAGAGAATGACTAAGGCATAAATTTTCACCATTCAACTTATAGCAAGTTATTCACCTAGAACTTAAGAGCTCTTTTCTCTCATAACATATGAGAAGACAGACTATACTTACTTCAAAAACAAACAAGATATTCTATTTAATTTTCAAATAGTTCATTAATGTTTCCATATCTGTGAAGTAAAATTAGTTTCCCATGAATTTTAGTATTCAGATTTGTAGCCTCAACTATATAACTATCTCAACTTTATACATTGTGTGTGTACTGCTTGATGTGTAAACATAAATAACAAGTGTATAAGATTTTTTAGTCAAATTCTTAAGTATTAAGAGATTATTATTATTTAGTATTAAAGAAATGACTACAAAACCACAAGTCATATTCTTTGCAGAAGAGAAAAAATATGAATGTCCAGTATGTTATGGAAATCATATAAGAGTGTATTTTGCAAACAAGAGTTTCAGATTTTCTTCAGCCAAATTTTCACATTATAGTCATATATTGTTAAAAGAATCAGCTCCATTCTATGGTATCCTAACGGAATTGAGAAAAGTAATTGTACTTTAGGATGACTTTAATTCTTTCATTATGGAAAGCATTATACCCAGTTTTTAAAATTTTACATTTCCCAGAAATATACTTGCATGTTATTGTGCACAACTTTTATTAGCATAATCTTTTACAATCTGGTGATAAATGTTATCTAAATGTTTTTGTCTGATTGGGTCATGCAACAATGAACAGCACCTTGAATTATGTATGAATATGTAATAGAAAGCTTTGAGTAATAGCTTTTTCTCCTTTTCCTAGTTAAATATATTATAGCAGCAAGATACATAGAGAGCCAAATCTTCCATCATTTATGATGTCTGAAAGAACAACAGATGGGGTTCAATGGGGCTAAATTATGATGAATTCGAATAGAACTTTAGAGGTAGACTTTGGCTCAATGTGAAGAGAGAATTATAAAGATTAAAGTTAAGAAAGTAGCTTTCTTTAGGAGATAGAAAGATCTCTGTTATAAATTATTCAAAGAGACCTGAAGCTGAATGAAAGATGCAATTACTAAGACAATAGTCAACATTATTTCCAAGTCCTTGGTGACAGGTGAGATGCCAATACTTGACAATTCTAGAAGTGATATCAGAATATTTATATTTAAAAATATTTATCTAAATATATTTATTGCATATTAGAAACTTGCCTGTGCCCTGGAAATAAATTAATTAATAAAACATACTTCCTGACTTCAAGGAACTTATAGTCCATTGGAGAAGACTGACAGTGGATAATTACAGGCAGGTCGAAATAAATATTTCCTTGGTTGTAAAAATATGGGTCAAGGTAGAATTATATAGTAACGTACAAAGCTCATGCTTATGGCATCAAGAAAGCAAGGTATTCCTCTGAACCAAAAACTCTGCATTTCAAGAAATTTACATGTTATATGTCAAAGAGAAAAGTACACATGATGGCAAAAACATAACTTTTTGAACTTATTTTTACCATTTTCTGCTAAGGCATTTGGACTAGATCTATAAGGGGACACTAAAGAACTTTAAGCTGGAGAGAGATCTGATGAGATACACACACATACACACACACACACACATTTATATAGCTATATATGTAAATATATTTTTTTGGAAAGAAAATTCTATGTGTGATTGAAGAAGAACACAACCAGAAGCAGGATAAACACTACTGTAATAAACACAGTAGGAAATAATGAAGTTCAAAGTAGTGATGATAGGAATGCAGAAAAGTAGAAAAGACTATGAAAAATTAGCTTTGCCTGAATTTGGTGAGGGGTTTGTTACAGAGAAAATAATAGAAGAATTAATAACATTGCTTGGACTCCAGTCTCCATTCTTCTACCATTTTATTTCAGTAATTGAGATGTAGCAATATAATAAATCCTTGGTCCTCCATGTAGTAGTAGGATCTCAGTAAAGATTGTAAGCCTCATCCCTTACTTGGAACCTATAAAAGGAGGGTAGTATCTCTTAAGCATTCTACACCAAAGATTCAGGATTTCTCTTGAGCATCACAAACTGCCTACTTTAAAGTTGTGCTATTAACTGTTTCCCCTTTTTCAACCTATGTGGGAAAGCATATCATTTACACAGATAGCAGCAAGATGATTCTGGTTAGTTTTATTTTTAAGTAAATATCTCAATTTTCTCTTACTATTTATTCCCTTCCATTGGGCTAGTATTAAATCTAAACATTTTAAAGATGCTGGCAAGACTGTTACATCATTGAGACTGAACATGGAAAAAAGGCAAGTTCTATATTGAACTAAGGATACTAAACTGTCTTAAAATTTATTTAATTTTTAGTTACAAGATTTTTCTAGAATTTACTCCTCTGGGTAAAAACATGAATCTTTTAATACAATCAGTTAAGAGATCCTGTTTCTGTACATAAAAGTCCACTATCTATTAGGCTGAAAAACAAGGTCCTACAATAGCTTGATTAATATCTAGATAACTGAAAATCAAGTATTTTCAGTAATTTTATGCTTAATGTGTCAAAATACATAGTGATGTTTGTCTGAAATTCATCCTGATACCATGGTCAGAACAAAGTTTGAGCAAATCTCCTTGCAAGTTAGGAAGTTAGTGTTTAAAAGGGCAGGTGTTTATAACAGGCAACTATAACAAAAAATACTAAAGGCAGGGTTACTGAAATAATAGACATTTATTTCTCACAGTTCTGAAGACCAGAATTCTAAAATGAAGAGTTGGGGGATTGGGTTATTGGTGAGGGTTCTCTTCCTGGTTTGTATATTATAACCTTCTTGGTCATCTTGCTGTGCCCTCATATGATAAAAACAATCCCAAAGCTCCAGTGGAAATTCATTTGGCCTGAGGAAACTGAGGCAATGGCTGTGATGACCTCTGAATCATTTTTGGAGTCATTTCTCCTCCTTCTTGAAGAACAATACATGTTCGGAGACAAGTTGATCTATCCTCACATACTGTCAAATCAAAGAAATCCAAAACCCTTCTTTCATTGCATCCTATTTAATTCAAACTCACAGTGCTTCTGTTAATATAATCCTATATACTCATTTTCAAGTGATAGTCCACTTGATGTTGCCTCAGAATATGCTTTCTCATTGTTTTTCTTTTTCTATAATATGGATAACAGAATATTCTAAGTCTTCAAATCTGGTTCTTTTATTCTTAATAATTCTTTCTTGAATAAATATCTCTCTTCCTGCATAAGAAGTCAGAAGGAACCAAGCTACTCCTTCACACTTAGCTTACAAATCTCCTTAGCTAAATATCCAATTTCTGAGGCTTGGGATGTGGTTCAGTAGTTGGATGCTTGCCTCAGTTCCAGCCCCAACCCTACCAAAAAAAAAAAAAATCAATTGAATCATTTTTAATGCCACATTCTACAAAACATTTCATAGTTCATAGCAGATCATAGTTCTTTGTCACTTTCTAACAAGGATCACTTTTTTTCAATTTCAATAACATGCTGCTCATGTGAATCTGGGACCTCCTCAGAATTACCCTTAACATTCACATTTCTAGAGGTACCCAATTCCAAAGCCACTTCCACATGTTTGGGTATTTATTACATCAGCACTCCATTGCTGGTACCAAAATTTGTTAGTTTCAGTTGCTATAACACAATACCCCAGACTGATTGGCTTAACCAACAAATAGTAATTTCTCAGTTCTGGAAGCTAGAAAGTACAAAACCAAGGTGCTAAATAATTTGGTTCCAAATGATGGCTTTCTTGTAGACCAGCAAATGGTCACATCTCTGTGTTCTAACATGGTGAAGAGAAAGCTCTGGTATCTCTTCCTCTTCTTATGAAGACATACCATCATGGAGACTTCACCCTTAATATCTTACCTAAAACTAATTACATCCCAAAGGCCTTACCTCCAAATGCCCTCACATTGGAGGTTATGGATGCAACATAAGAATTTTAGGGATGCACAAACATTTAGCCACAAAAGCACACAAGGGGTATCCACAAAACTTCAATATACTTTTTAACTTAGATTTATCATGTCAACTGTATGATAATTGTGGATATGACAATGATCAAAACAGTAAAAATCCCTGCACTCCTGTAGCTTATATTTTAATCATGGAGAAACAAGTATCAAAATAATTCCTATAATGAAACAAAAGTTGTAAATGCAAGGAAAAAAACAGAAGTGATGGGCATAGGGCAATAAGGAGTACATGTAATTTTGAATAGGGTATTAAAGAAACCCACTCCTTGGTTTATACCTAAAGGACTTAAAATCAGCATACTACAGTGACACAGCCACATAATGTTTATAGTAGCTCAATTCACAATACTAAAATATGGACCCAACCTAGGTGTCCTTCAACAGATGAATGGATAAAGAAAATGTGGTATATACATACAATAGAATATTACTCAGCCTTAAAGAAGAATGAAATGATAGCATTTGCAGGTAAATGGATGGAGTTAGAGAATATCATGCTAAGGGAAATAAGTTAAACCCCAAAAACTGTAGGCTGAATGTTTTCTCTGATAGCTGGATGCTAATTCACAAAGGGGGGATGGTGATAGGGAAGAATAGATTTACTTTATATTAAGTAGAGGGGAGTGAAGGGAGGGGAAGGGGTTTGGGGTAGCAAGGATAGTAGAATGAAATAGACATTATTACCTCATGCACATATATGACTAACTACATGACTGATGTGATCATACAAAATGTATAATCAGAAAAATGAGAATTTATACTCCATTTATGTATGATCTATCAGAATGTATAAATAAATGCATTCTACTGTCCTGTACAACAAATTAGAACAAATACAAAAATTTATAAAAAAGAAAGGCCTCACTAAAAATATGGTATCTGAGGAAAGAATTACAGGAAGTGAAACAATAAACCAACTGGCTATTTTGAGAAGAGTTCAAGTAGAGGCAAAAGCAAGTAAAAAAAAATCCTAAGCATATAGCAGATCTTGGGGATTCCAGAAATAAGCAGAGGCCAGTGTAGCTGATGGAAGTAAAAAGAGAGTATGCAGAGTTTAGAGAAGAAGTGAGTTAACATGGTATAAAGAATCAGAAGTCACTGTTAGCATTTTGGTTTAACTCTGATGTTATAGACTGAATGTTTATAATATTTCCCTCAAAAGCATTATGTTGAAATCCTAACCATCAAAGAAATTGTATTTGGAAGGAGGCCTGTGGGTGTATTGAGCAGAGCTCACATACGTGAGTTTTGTGCCCTTATAAAAGGAATTGTAGAGAACTCCCTTGGTCCTGATGCTGTGAAAAGACAGCCATCTATGAACCAAAAGGTAGGTCTTGACTGGTCTCTGAATCTGTCAACACTCCTCATCTTGGATTTCCCAGACTCAAGAAGTTGAGATATTAATTTCTTTTTTTTACTAGCCATTCTATGGTATTTTGTTACAGCAGAAAAAAACTGACTAAGGATAAGAGATAACTTACTAAATAGTAATGAGCAGAAGAATGACTGACAGTCAGAACTTATATTTTAAAACATGACTCCTGTGTCAAAAGAGGTTATAGAAGATGTAGTTGAACATGGTGGTACATGCTTGTAATCCCAATGATTTAGGAGGCTGAGCAGGAGGATCACATGTTCAAGGCCAGACTCAACAGCTTAGCAAGGCCCTAAGCACCTTAGTGAGATCCAGTCTCAAAATAAAAAATAAAAATTGCTGAGAATATAGCTTAGTGATTCAATCCCTAGTATATATGTACATATGTACTTACACAACATAGAGGGATAAAGGTGAAGGCAGGAGGAAACTGGCAATCACTTCTACTCATATTTTATTGGCCAAACATGGTAAATCACATGATCAAGTCACAGAACAGGATGGCAAAGTATATTAATTCTACAGGGAAGTACTGCTTGATGCTAGTTTCAGTATGAGAGAAAGAGTTTGAAATTGTGATTCCAGTTACAGAGGGAATTATGATTAACAAAAAACACTATCTACTACAGATTATTATTTATTATATTTAGAATCCCAGGGCTATATGAAATCATCAAATAATTCAATGTAGAAAGAGAAGAAAAATGATCAAAAATAAGATCCTGAATCATTCTATTTTTAATATGGTAAATATATGAAGAAAAAGTACTAAAAGGTAAGAAGTTACTGATGAAACAGAAAAGAAAAAACATGATCAAGTGAAAGTCAAGTAAATAAGGAATTTAAGGAAAAAAGATATTTGTGTCAAATGTCCATTTGACAAGCTAATACAGACTGAAAAATGATCTCTAGGTTTAGCAACATGGAAGCCTTTCAACCTGGACAAGGAAATTTCAGTGGAGAAAGAGGTAATGAAAGCCTGAATATAAAGGTTTTTTAAAAGTAAATGGAAGAAAAGCAATTGGAAACAGTCAGTATAAATAACTCATAAGGAATTATGCTTTTAGCAAAAACCAGATAAAAGACCAGTAGCTGAAGGGGTGAGTGAGTTTGAGGGGGTTAGGGGAATGTGAATGTGTACTTTAAATAATGGAAAAATAATAGTGTCTATATCCTCTGATTTTGGATTTTCCAGTAGATAGAAAAAGAAAACTAATATAGAAGAGAAAGGGGAAACTTGTTAGAATAAGATCATTGACAGACATAAAGAAAGGAATCCTAGGTATGAATGGAGGCACTAGCCTAGAGGTACTATGTTCATCTTTATTACAAAAATTAAGGCAGTGTATGCACGTACACTGCATACCAGATAGATAGATTCTGTCTAAGACAGAATGTCATGGTAGAGCTAGACACTGTAGGGCTTCAGTTCCTTCTTCAATCCTTAGCTAGCCATGTGACTTAACGCAAAAATCAAACTTCTCCATGCCTCAGTGATTTCAATACCAGATGAAAATATTGGTATCTACTTTATAAGGCTGAAAGGAATGAGAAAACGATGTGATATATTTACCATCCCTCAAAATATAAGCTCCATGAGAGCACTGTTCCCAACTTTTCTCGCTTTTTTGTCTATATTTTATACATTGTTTAGCATATATTTAGAATTCAATAAATGTGACCTATCATTATCATCACTAGCTAATTTTAAAACCATCTTTGGTTTGGAGAAAAACAATCCCTTCTTTAACAAAGACAAAGGACATTTCTCTCTGGAATGTGTACAGGGTTGGGGAGAAGGGAGATTAGAAAGTATGGTTTTAAAATAACATTTTGTAATAGGTATTTGGAAAATTTCAGAATTCTTTCTCAAGGCTATATGAACAAGGATAGAACTTTTCCTATCATCCCCATTTCTGTTCATATTTATCCTAAAGGGAGTTAACCTAGTTCAAACAAGTATTCTCCTGTTCTCATTGAATTTTCCCGTTTGAATACATTGTAATGACAATAACATACGTTTGGCAAAATGGGCTGTCTTCCAAAAGCTCTGTTATCAATACCTTCTCCCAATAATACTGCAATTACAGATAAATTTATGCAGATTTTCACTTTTATTAATTTTCATGACCATTCAACCAACATGTTTGGTGACCAGTGACTAGTAGAACAAGAAAAATAAACACTTTATCAAATTCAATTATGACTGACCTCCTTAACAGTTTCTCACTATTACTCTCAAATTAAAAATATGCATTTGATGTTACTGTATGAGATGAAGCATATAGCATCAGTAGACATTTTAAATATAGCTTATGTCTTGCACATCTAATCACATCAGCTTATGATTCCCTGAATAATTTGATATATTAATTGATCTATCAGCATTAAAGTATTTAATAGTATATTTAGCATCTATTACTTCAGCTAGTAGAATAACCAATGAAACGAAATTTTCAGTGCAATAATTCAGGAGTCCTTTTCCTAGCTTACACAATCAAGGGATGCCTTTTCAAACAGTATTATTATTATTTGGATTTGACAAAAGTTTTCATAACTGCATATACTTAAAAATATAACATCAAACACACATATATATATATTACTCTTATAGACACTGGAAATGTTTAGATTGATATAATTGTTTTAGCAAAGAGTGTCACTTTTCTCAAGAACACTTCAGAAGCCATTCACCTAACAATCCAATAGATGTTATTGAATAACCAATAAGACTAGCTACCATTCTTTTAAAACTCATATGCCAGAGAATATGATTAGAAATTTACTTACATTATCACATTTAGTGCTCATAAAACCAAAAAAGGCAATGTTATTCCCAAATTACAAATCAAGAATCTATTTGGCTCACATAAGTGAAATCAAGCAGTACTTTTCTTTCTATGTCTGGTTTATTGAACTTTGCATAATGTCCCCTAGGTTTACCTATGTCATAATAAATATAAAGATCTTTTGTATTTTAAAGTTGAATAATATATATTTGTGTGTGTGTGTGTGTGTGTGTGTGTGTGTGTGTGTTCTTCTATACATCTACCCAGACACTTAGGTTGTTTACATAGTAAATAATGCTGTAATGAACATGAGGATGCAGATATTCTCACAGGGTGAGGATTTAATTTCCTTTGGGTGCATACTTAGAAGAGAGATTCCTGGGTCAGTCCATATGGGAGTTCTCTTTTTATATTCTTTAGGAGCCTCCATACTGTTTTCCACAATTGCTGCATCAATCTACATCCTACCATCAGTGTACAAGGGTTCTCTTTTCTCCTTGACCTTATGCAAATCTGTTGATTTCTTTTCATTTTGATAATAGTAATTCTAATAGGTAAGAGGTATGGCCTCTTTAAAAACAAACAAAAGAACAACAACGAAAAATTTTAAAACACAGAGTTTAGTAAATAAAAAAACTGTTACCAGGAGTTGTCAGCAAAGTGAAGAAAATGGGGAGGTAGAGGTCAAAAGGTACAACCTTTTAGTTATGTAAGATAAATAAGACTAGTGAACTAATACAGAGTGTAAGGGCTATGGTTAATAATATTGTATGTATTCTACAGTTATTCCTACAGAGGCATCTACATGTGTTGATGGATTTCCATGTGACAAATACAGGATGTTCATTATCATTTTGACATTAGAAAAAGCTACCTAAACAACAGCTAGCTAAGCTTACTAACACCTTAGTTTATATTTTCAACCACACAACTACTAAAAGGTGGACAGCAGGAATGATGCATAAAAGAAATATATTGAAAATGCAAAAGAAGTAGCTACTATAGTCCACTCTTTGCCTAGTATTTAATATACTGGTATATTATTAGTCTTCCTACCCTGATCATGGGAGTAAACTAAGCCAACCAGATTCTCTTCCTTCAGGAAATTTTAGTATTTTGTTTAAATAACAAACATACCACACACACACACACACACACACACACACACACACACACACTCCAAACACTGAAATTAGTTAGAGCTTAGTCATCTGATGATACTGTACCCACTGTAAACATAAGCAGAGATTTCCTGGTTCCTGCCCTTCCCTGGGTTTGGTTTTCAAAGCTTGTATCGATCCTTTCCTAATTCCTTTGCTTAGTTATTTTCCCTATTGAAATAATCATAAATGAAAACCTGATAATTTTAAACAATAAACAAATAATTCTAAAGGAAACCCTAGTACAAGTGGGGTATATGAAAATCAGGGAACCCATAGGTTATGATCCAAGTATTTCTTCTACTGTGGGGATAACAGAGATAATTTGAGCAGAATATTGAGTGAACGTTAGAACATTCAGGACACCCATGGGTAATGGATCTAGAACAAACATAATAGGAAAAAAAAAAAAGTCAAAATAAGTATTTTTGAGAATACATATTGTTCACTTGTGTAAACTTTTAAAAAACCATCGTAGTTGACCTGTAACCAGGTAGCTAGATTATCTCCTAAAAATATTATTACCTATCATTGATACCTCACCAGTTATCAGTGATGAGTTCTGCTTCCTCAAATGTGGAAGTCTGAACATTAGAGAAGTGTGCCCACCAAGGCAAGCATTATTTTTAAAATAGTAACAGACTTCTGGCAGGGAGTAGGGGGCCATAGCTGGTGTCCTGGCATCTCAAGAAGTGAGAGCATCCTGCCCCTTTTATACATTTTAGATTTTTTTTCTCTGCTGCCCTCTTCCCCCTTATCTCTCTCCTTCCTGCTTAGGTGACTAGACCCATACCAGTGGATGGCAATTAAAAGTGAGAAGCAGGTGGGTAGGGGGAAGTGCCAAAAGGAGTGATCCAGATAGGTATCAGTCCAGGAGACATTAATTAACAACTTTTAAAATTACCTGCAGGGAGGGACAATTCCAGGGACAGGTTACCCTAGCAACAGGCTGGAAGCAGGAACAAGTTATCTTGAAAAGGGTGGAGGAAGAGCTCTGGAGGCATTAACATTTCAATTCCCCAGAGACAGCCTTCAACTTCCCAGACCCAAACTGGCCTCCATCTTCAGGATCCTACCTGATAACCTGACTCCTGTCTAATTCTTGCTTCCTCATGACCCTCTTGCTTATTAAAGATTTTAAGAAACAGGATCATCAAAGTAGCAATAGCCAGGTCAGTTCTGGTGAGGGGAAATTCATACCATTGAATGTATTTATCACTTCTATACTAGCTCTATTATCTCATTTTGTAAATAATTCTCCTGAATAAACTTTGGGTTGACTAAGAATAACTATATCTACAGATCAGGTCATGTTATTTATTTGTTTACTTACAGCTTTCTTTGAAGTAACAGTTACTAATGAAAACTCACACATCCTGGGCTCATTCCATTCTGTTTGCAAATGATATAAACAAATTAATTTAAGCATATTAATTCAAACTATTTTAAGTAAAAAAAGAAAGACACATACTGATTTACATACCTTGGAAGATTAGGGATGGGACCTATATTAGATGTCAAGCAATAGAACATTATCAGGATTCTGAACTGTCACTTTTGCTTCTCTCTGTTTCAACTAAAGATTGGTGCCTTTGGCAGAGAGCATGACTGAGATAACATCATGAACTACTTTTTTTTCCATTTCCCTGTCTGTCTTAGGCTGTTGATAAATCATTGCTTTGAGCTATGTGATCCCTGGAGACTGAAATGCTGCTCTTGGGAACCCTGAGGTGCAAGGGGGCCTGGGGAATGCCCATTCGCAAGTGATTCCTGTTGATGGGGGAAATTCTGCATTTGCCATGGAACTTCCTAGTTCAAAAAGCCTTGATTTCAAAATGCAGTCACCTGGAGGTAGAGGAGGTGGGCACAACTTGCCAAGCCCCAAACTACTTCCCATATTCATCCTCAATTACTTTTAAGGCAGTAGCATAGGTGCAAAGTACTAAGAGCAGGTTATTGG
This sequence comes from Sciurus carolinensis, assembly GCF_902686445.1. Taxonomy (NCBI): domain Eukaryota; kingdom Metazoa; phylum Chordata; class Mammalia; order Rodentia; family Sciuridae; genus Sciurus; species Sciurus carolinensis. Next base: position 102,626,084 of record NC_062222.1, on the reverse strand, counting down.
TATCAGAAAAATATATTGATCAGATAAAAAGCTGTGCATCACAATAAAATACAATTTTGTAAATTATGCTTGGATATTAAAGACTGAAAAGACTTAGAACAGAAACATTGTGAATTATTTGAATGATCTATTTCTACACTATTGAAAACTACCATAAGTAAAAATCTGAACCCCAACATTCATGGAAAGTTCAGATCTGTCACAACAGGCTGTAATTTTCATGACTTGATGTCTTACCAAAAGACATCTTTTATGTCTTTTGTGTTATGGTTTAGACGTTAGGTATCCCCCAAAAGCTCATGTGTAAGACAATGCAAAAGAAGACAATAAAAGTTAAGAGATGAAATGACTGGCTTATAAAAGGTTTAAACTAATCAGTGCATTGATCTTGTGACAGGGATTAACTTGGTGGTAACTGTAGACAGGTAGAGAGGAGGTGGGTCCCTGGGGGTTTGCCTTTGGGGTTAATATTTTATGCTTGTTGAGCAGAGTTCTCTCTACTTCCTGCTGTCATGTCCTAAGAAATTTCCTCTGCTACACACTTCCACTATGATGTTCTGTCTCACCTCAGGCCCAAAAGAATGAAGTCAGCTGTCTACGGACTGAGACTTCTGAAACCGTGAGCCCCCAAATAAACTTTTCTTCCTCTAATTGTTCTTTTCAGGTCTTTTGGTTACAGCAGTGAAAAAGCTAACTAAAACATGTTTATTACATAGTTTTATCCTTAAGGCTATCTAGAAGTGTTACTTGGAAACAGTACTGTGTTTCTATAACATTATATCATTAATTATTCGCTCCTTGATCCTGATAGGGTTTTTATGTTTCCCTTCACTCTGCTATTTTCTTTTGATTTCTTACTTTTTAGCTAAAAATGTACACCAACCGAGATCCAAGATGGCAGACTAGAGGGTGACTTCATCTCCTGTCGCTCCAGAACCCAGGATTCAAGAAGGGGAGGTATTGAGAGACTCGAACCAACATATAGCCGCGGGGTGAGTCTCTCCCACCTGGTGAAGCTCGGCCCGGAAGGCAGGCCCAGACAGGGGCAGCTTCTCGGTGCAGGGCAGGGCAGCTAGAATCTTCCCCAAGCAGCCCTGCTTTCTCCTGCGGCAGGCTCAATCCACAGCCAGCTACTAGGAGGAGGCCCGCAAATGACAGCTGTTCTGCACAGAGCCAACCCCGAGCCCTGAACCCAGCAGCAGTGGGCCCTGGCCCACAGGAGGCTTCTGGGACCAAGACAGGACAGGGAGAGACTTTCCCCTAGCAGCCTGGCCCCCACAGGCAGGGGCAGGCCCTGTCTATAGCCAGCTTCTAGGAGCAGGACCGCCCAGTGACAGGATTTCCACGCAGAACCAGCCCCCAGACCTGGACCCAGTAGCGAGCTAGGGACAGTTTTTTTCGAAGCACTGCATTATCAAATTCCTCCAAGACTTCAGGCTACTGTAGGCTGGGAGGTGATATACTGGAAACCTACAGGGACACTATAAGCCAACAGAGGAAATCTGGAATATCTCAGAGTCCCACTAATATCCGACCAATATGAGAAAACAAGAAAAGAAAATGTCCCAAACAAACCTAGATACTATATCAACAAAACCCAATGGCGGCACAACAGAAGAAATGTCAGAAAGGGAGTTCAGAATGTACATAATTAAAATGATCAGGGAAGCAAACGAGGAGATGAAAGAGCAAATGCAGGCATTGAAGGAAGAGATGAAAGAGCAAATGCAGGCATTAAATGATCGCACCAATCAACAGTTAAAAGAGCAAATATGGGAAGCAAAAGATCATTTGAATAAAGAGTTAGAGATACTGAAAAAAAAAAAAAAAAAAAAAAAAGAAATCCTGAAATGAAGGAAACAATAAACCAAGTTAAAAACTCCATAGAAAGCATAACCAATAGGAGAGAACACCTGGAAGACAGAACCTCAGACATTGAAGACAAAATATTTAATCTTGAAAAAAAGTTGGCCAAACAGAGAAGATGGTAAGAAATCATGAACAGAATCTACAAGAATTATGGAATATCAAGAAAAGGCCAAATTTAAGAATTATTGGGATTGAGGAAGGCTTAGAGAAACAAACCAAAGAAATGAATAATCTATTCAATGAAATAATATCAGAAAATTTCCCAAATCTGAAGAATGAAATGGAAAACAAGATACAAGAGGCTTATAGGACTCCAAATATACAAAATTACAACAGACCCACACCAAGGCACATTTTATGAAAATGCCTAACATACAAAATAAAGACAGAGTTTTAAACGCTGCGAGAGAAAAGAATCAAATTACATTCAGGGGGAAATCAATAAGAATATCAGCAGATTTTTCAATCCAGACCCTAAAAGCTAGAAGGGCCTGGAACATTTACCGATCCCTGAAAGAAAATAGATGCCAACCAAGAATCTTATACCCAGCAAAACTTACTTTCAGATTTGACGACGAAATAAAATCCTTCCAAGATAAACAAAAGCTAAAAGAATTTACAAAAAGAAAGCCGGCATTACAGAACATTCTCAGCAAAATATTCCAGGAGGAAGAAATGAAAAACAATGATGCAAATCAGCAACGGGAGGAACTAGCCTAAAGGAATAGCCAAATAAAGGAGAAACCAAAGCATGTCAAAAAACAAAAAAGAGTCAAATGACTGGGAATACAAATCATATCACAATAATAAACGTGAATATTAATGGCCTGAACGCATCAATAAAAAGACATAGACTGGCAGATTGGATTAAAAACAAAAAAATCCAACAATATGCTACCTGCACGAGACTCATCTCATAGAAAGAGATACCCACAGACTAAAGGGGAAAGGATAGGAAAAAACTACCATGCACATGGACACAGCAAAAAAGCTGGAGTATCCATCCTCATTTCAGATAATGTGGACTTCAAGCCAAAACTAGTCAGAAGGGATAAAGAAGGACATTACATACTACTTAAGGGAAGCATAAATCAGAAAGACATAACAATCATAAATATCTATGCCCCAAACATTGGCTCATCCATGTATGTCAAACAAATCCTTCTCAATTCCAGAAATCAAATAGATCACAACACAATAATACTAGGCAATTTTAACACACCTCTCTCACCACTGGATAGATCTTCCAAACAAAAATTGAATAAAGAAACCATAGATCTCAATAACACAATCAACAATTTAGACTTAACCAACATATGTAGAATATACCAACCAACAAAGAATGAATACACTTTCTTCTCAGCAGCACATGGATCCTTCTCTAAAATAGACCATATTTTATGCCACAAAGCTACTGTTAGCAAATACAAGAAGATAGAGATACTATCTTGTATTCTATCAGATCATAATGGATTGAAAATAGAAATAAATGAAAGAATAAAAAACAGAAACTTCTCCAATACCTGGAGATTAAATAATACGCTATTATATGATGAACGGATAACCAAAGACATCAAAAGGGAAATAAAAAAATTCTTAGAAGTAAACGAGAACAAAGACACATCATATCAAAATCTCTGGGACACTATGAAAGCAGTACTTAGAGGAAGATTTATTTCATGGGGTGCATTCAACAAAAGAAGTAAAAATCAACAAATAAACGACTTAACACTACAGCTCAAAGCCCTAGAAAAAGAAGAACAGACCAACACCAAAAGTAGTAGAAGACAGGAAATAGATAAAATCAGAGCCGAAATCAACGAAATGAAAACAAAAGAAACAATTGGAAAAATTAACAAAATAAATAGTTGGTTCTTCGAAAAAATAAACAAAATTGATAAACCCTTAGCCACACTAACAAAGAGAAAGAGGGAGAAAACTCAAATTACTAAATATCGGAATGAACAAGGAAATATCACAACAGACACCAGTGAAATACAAAACATAATTAGAAGCTATTTGGAAAATCTATATTCCAAAAAAAACAGAAAACCTTGAAGACATCAACAAGTTTCTAGAGAGATATGAATTACCTAAACTGAACCAGGAGGACATACACAACTTAAATAAATCAATTTCAAGCAATGAAATAGAAGAGGTCATCAAAAGCCTACCAACAAAGAAAAGTCCCAGACCAGATGGGTTCTCAGCCAAGTTCTACAATAACAATTAAAGAAGAACTCATTCCAATACTCCTCAAAGTATTCCATGAAATAGAAGAGGAGGGAACCCTCCCAAACTCATTCTATGAAGCCAATATCATCCTGATATATAAACCAGACAGAGACACATCGAGGAAAGAAACTTTCAGACCAATATCCTTAAGGAATATCAACGCAAAAATTCCCAACAACATTTTAGCAAATCGCATACAAAAATATATTAAAAAGATAGTGCACCACGATCAAGTTGGTTTTATGCCAAGGATGCAAGGTTGGTTCAACATCCAGAAATCAATAAATGTCATTCACCATATCAACAGACTTAAAGTTAAGAATCACATGATTATTTCGATAGATGCAGAAAAAATATTTGATAAAATACAGCACCCCTTCATGCTCAAAACACTAGAAAAAATTGGGATAGTGGGAACATTCCTTAATATTGTAAAGGCCATCTATGCTGAGCCCATGGCCAATATCATTCTAAATGGTGAAAAACTGAAAGCATTCCCCCTAAAAACTGGAACAAGGCAGGGATGCCCTCTTTCACCACTTCTATTCAACATTGTGCTTGAAACTCTAGCCACAGCAATTAGACAAACCAAAGAAATTAAAGGGAAATGAATAGGAAAAGAAGAACTCAAACTATCCCTGTTTGCTGATAACATGATTATATATTTAGAGGAACCTGGAAATTCCACCAGAAAACTTTTAGAACTCATAAGTGAATTCAGTAAAGTAGCAGGTTACAAGATCAATGCTCATAAATCCAATGCATTTTTATATATAAGTGATGAATCTTCAGAAAGAGAAGTTAGGAAAACTACCCCATTCACAATAGCCTCAAAAAAAAAAAAATCCTTGGGAATCAATCTAACAAAAGAGGTGAAAGACCTCTATAATGAGAACTACAGAACACTAAAAAAAGAAATTAAAGAAAACCTTAGAAGATGGAAAGATCTCCCATGTTCTTGGATAGGCAGAATTAATATTGTCAAAATGGCCATACTACCAAAAGTGCTATACAGATTCAATGCAATTCCAATTAAAATCCCAATGACGTACCTTACAGAAATAGAGCAAGGAATTATGAAATTCATTTGGAAGAATAAGAAACCCAGAATAGCTAAAGCAATCCTTAGCAGAAAGAGTGAAGCAGGGGGTATTGCAATACCAGATCTTCAACTCTACTACAAAGCAATAGTAACAAAAACTGCATGGTATTGGTACCAAAATAGACAGGTAGATCAATGGTACAGAATAGAGCACATGGACACAAACCCAAATAAATACAATTTTCTCATATTAGACAAAGGGGCCAAAAATATGCAATGGAGAAAAAGAGCCTCTTCAATAAATGGTGCTGGGAAAACTGGAAATCCATATGCAGCAGAATGAAATTAAACCCCTATCTCTCACTCTGCACAAAACTCAACTCAAAATGGATCAATGACCTCAGAATCAGGCCAGAGACCCTTCATCTTATAGAAGAAAAAGTAGGTTCAAATCTTCAACATGTCGGCTTAGGATCAGACTTCCTTAAGAGGACTCCCATAGCACAAGAAATAAAAGCAAGAATCAACAACTGGGATAGATTCAAACTAAAAAGCTTTCTCTCAGCAAAGGAAACTATCAGTAATGTGAAGAGAGAGCCTACAGAGTGGGAGAAAATCTTTGCCACTCATACTTCAGATAGAGCGCTAATTTCCAGAATCTATAAAGAACTCAAAAAACTCTACACCAAGAATACAAATAATCCAGTCAACAAATGGGCTAAGGAAATGAACAGACACTTCACAGAAGAAGATGTACAAGCAGTCAACAGATATACGAAAATATGTTCAACATCTCTAGTAATAAGAGAAATGCAAATCAAAACTACACTAAGATTCCATCTCACCCCAATTAGAATGGCGATTATCAAGAACACAAGCAACAATAGGTGTTGGTGAGGATGTGGGGAAAAAGTACACTCTTACATTGCTGATGGGGTTGCAAATTAGTGCAGCCACTCTGGAAAGCAGTATGGAGATTCCTTAGAAAGCTCAGAATGGACCTACCATTTGACCCAGCTATCCCACTCCTTGGCCTATACCCAAAGGACTTAAAATCAGCACACTACAGAGATACAGCCACATCAATGTTCATAGCTGCTCAATTCACCATAGCCAGGTTGTGGAACCAACCTAGATGTCCTTCAATTGATGAATGGATAATGAAACTGTGGCATATATATACAATGGAATATTACTGCATCATAAAGAATGATAAAATTATGGCATTTGCAGTCAAATGGATGAAATTGGAGAATATCATGCTATGTGAGATAAGCCAATCTCAAAAAACCAAAGGAGGAATGATCTCGCTGATAAGCGGATTAGTGTTAGGGTTAGGGGTTAGTGTTAGGGTTAGGGTTAGGTTTAGGGTGAGGGTTAGGGAGGGTGGCAAGAATGGAAGAAGGAAGGACTGTATAGAGGGAAAAGAGGGTGGGAGGGGTGGGGGGAAGGGAAAAAATAACAGAATGAATCAAACAACATTACCCTATGTAAATTTATGATTACACAAATGGTATCCCTTTACTCCATGTACAAACAGAGAAACAGCATGTATCCCATTTGTTTACAATAAAAAAAAATATACACCAAAGGGAAAAATTAAATGGTTATGTGTGTAAAACATATGAAAACATTTTGCATATATCTGAAAGAAAAAGAAAAAAATTTCCATTAAACTCTTAGAATCTATGTCATTAGTCCAAAGTTTAAATATATTTAAATATCATTAAAAGTTGTCAGGTAAGGTACAAGTTTTGTCTTATCACTTTATATCCCACTGCTTGTGTAGCTGTTATTTTGTATATTCCCAAATCATTAGAGCTCTACTCTCATGAATATTAAATGAGTGGATTATACCCTGTTGAGAAAGTTATAGCATCACTGGTGTGGAACCAATTTCCAAGAATTTAGAGGTAACACAATACTGTTTCCATGAAAAATCTCTACTCTTGCTGGAAATTGAACATGAAGAAATTCTATAAATTCCACCTAGCACTTTAATGTTAGTGTGGAAATTCCTCAATTGCCATCTTTTAAAAAATCAGATTTTTCCCCTATCGTTCCCAGGTTTAAACACTTTGCTCTCATCTAATAACCTTGTTCTATCCAGATTTAATGCAATGTAAAACATGCTAAGATATTAATAAAAGAGTAAGGAAAAAAAGAGAGTCTGGGTGGGGGATGAGTATGGTGGGAATATTATTCACATAACGACATGGATAAAGTAGAAGAGGAGCTTATTACCACACAGTCATTCTGCCCAGTATTAAACATCCCTCTTTTATCTGTCCATCTAATAGTTCTTTTGGGAAAAAAAGAGGGGATGTAAGCAGAAAAAAAAAAAATTCTTTTCAACTTTTCTTATATTTATTTCTCAGGATTGGTGAACATAACAGAAATAATGTATGCAAAATGCCTACCAATGTGACTGACACACAGTAAATGTGCAATAGATGGAAGCTATTAGTTCTTTTTGAAATTCTAAATAGGTTTTTTTGTTTGTTTTTGGTCTTATTTTCCTGGCTCAAGTGAAACACACATTCTCTGGAGAAAAATGAAAAAAGGCAAGTCCACACTAAAATGTAAATCTGAAAACTCTTGATTCCTACCAATCACCTTCCTTAGTTCACTGGTAAAAACTTTGAAAAGTATCTTTTCATTCATCTTTTTAACTTATTTTTGCACCTAAAGTATATCATGAACATTTTCTCATGTCAACTAAAATCAATTTAATGCCAATGTTTCTATGTAGTACAGACTTACATATAACATTTTATTTAACCACTTTCCCTTAATTAGCACTTAATATTAGTTCCAGTCTTTAAATTTCCAATAAAAAGATGTTATAATAAGTAAAAATGTAGGTAAATATTAGTGTGTTTGCTTATTTTTGCTTTGGGGAAATAGATCCTCTACATGTAATTTGTAGTTAAAATTATGATATATAAAATAATTATATCTTTAAGGTCTGTCTTCTGTTTTAGATTACAAATAAATTTTTGAAAGTTCAGATATCTTTTCTCTATTCCCATTTTACTGAAATAATCTGGTTTTATAATTTTTCCCTTCAGGGCTATGGGTCTGGTAGAAAGTGAAAGCATCCTAAAGAATTCTGCTTTCTATAAAAAGCCTGAAGTCACTTCAGAGATTATGTCAGACATCCTGGGGAAGAACACCACAAGAAAGGGATGTCCGTCTGGATAAAGATGCCCGTGGGTACATTCAGTTAAACAAACCATAGTTTGTACTAGGCAGGTTTCTAGACAGAGTGTGTTAGAAGGATGGCACAGGTAAGAAGTTTGAATCCTAACAAGGAACCCACACAAAACATGCTCCTACTCTGTATTTTGCCTTTTTCCTTTTCTGGGATTTTAGTCTAACCTGGTTTTAGTGGTTTCTACTTATGCAATTCCTGACCATTCATTCCATCCTGCCACTTAAAGTGTCTTCTTATAAAATTTAGCTGTTTATTAATAGCTAGGGATAATTTTTCAGAAAAAATATCTGTATGAATTGAAATGATCATTTGTAAGGAGTCAGAAGTTTAAGATTAAAAGTTTTAAATTAAAAAAAAGTCTAGCCAGCATGCACAGATCAAAGTGGTAACCAAATCATCAGAATTAATTTTATATATAAATATACTTACAAATATGAAATTTATAAAAATAAAATTGATAAATTTCATATGCTTATAAATTTATACATGTTTTTATGTATAAAACTTATTCTAAGTTATTAATTTTATGAAAGAAAACCTAATGTTAAACTCACATCATTCCCAATTAATGAAATACTGCAGATAAAAAAGAGGTGAATAAAAAAAATGATTTTATCTATATTTTGATGCAAACTAGAAAACTGTGTTTTTTAAGTCAGGATTGTAGAGAAATTTTGATGGGGATATCACCATTTCTAATAAGCGACATGCTGACATAGCTGAAGTTTCCCAAAATATATGCTTGTTCTATTTTCTGCTTTAGGCTCTAAGTCACCCCCAGTGCACTCTTAGTATTTGATTTTTAAACTTCTCAAACTTGGGCAAATTTTTTTCATGAAAGCAAAATTAAGTTGTGGTTTAGTTAGGAAAACTATACAGGATTCCATTTCACGGTAGGTGAATCCAATCAACACTCAAAAATTAGGAAGTTGAGTAGTAATGTATGGATTATCAAGGTCATGTACTTCTCTTTTTCTTCAGTTGCTTTTCCTATGGCGACTCAATTATTTGAATTTTACCAGATAATACCCAAGTATAGGAAGTGAATAAGTAGACAAGGCTATGAAATCATACAATATAATAGATCAATACTGTATATCTCCAACTTGTTAGATTAGTGCTGGTCAAAAACAATCATCATAAAAAAATTCCAAACAGAAAACATATTTAAAATATTTTCTGTGAACACTGAAATTGTTTAATAAATGAAAAGATTTTTTTGAGTTATTAATTTCATTGACCTACAACTGCTACCATAGGAATCCTAAAATTTCTGGTGGGCATATTGTTGTTCATAGCATTAACAGTGTCCTGGACCGCTGGAGAAAAATATGTAAGGTAAAACAGAATTATATGCTTCAACTGACTCAAAGGGAAGAAGAATGAATTGTCATCCAAATGTACCAGTACAGTTTCATTCCCAAGTCTTCCATTTAAACATTAAACTGAGCAAAGGAAGACTCTTACAGTTTTTTCAGTGTTTTAGCCCCACCCCTCTGTAAATTCTGAACTGTTTTCTGTAAACTGGTCAGAGGTATACTCTTTGGGGAATTACTTTAGTAGATACAATTAAAGTATATTTATGATTAAAGTATATTCTTTCATCCTGAAAGTTTTGGTTTAGCAAATGTTTCCAATATAGATGACACTTCTCAGAATTTTAAAGAGAACATACTCAAAACGAAACCTTCTCTGCTTTGCCACTTAGTATTTGAAGAAAATAAAGGTTATAGTATATTTTCCATTCAAAAATATATTTATGCATTTGTTTTTAAAAAGGAAATAAAATATATTGAATTTATATACTGACACATCTTAAAATCAAACAGACTTTGTTTAAAAGGGTTTAAGTCTAATTTTTATATTTGTCATCTAAGTACATCATTATTACATGATGCCTGCTTAGAATCAACAGGGAAATTTCAAACAGGAATAAAAATTTAATAATCTTAGATGCATTCCTTATTAACTTACTCAACAAATATTTTTTAAACTCTAGCCCAAGGCTGGCTTTTATAGCTGATTCACAGTTTCTATCCTAAATTTATTTGGTTTTATCTCATTTGGACACAAGGAGGCTAAATATCTCCTGAAGAGCCATATTTCTTAGTCTTTTATTCATAATATAACACTGAAGCATTTAGAATGATGCATTTTGACAATAAGTTTGGTCACTTCATTTTCAAAACTCAAATTTATTTAGATGGGAAATATATTATTTATTACTACTAGACTTATCTTAATTGTTGCTCCTTTTTTTCTATCATTACACTTACTCCAATTCAGGATTATGCCAACTCAGACAAGACAATCAGAGACACTCCAAATTGTATTCCCTGTCTTTGCTATGCCATTTTCCAACTCATTCAAATTATTTTCAGCACATGCCAGTTCTAGTTACTCATATGCTCCTGGAACTTCCAAGCTCAGTCTCTTAGTAGTAGTGAAGCAAATCTGTCCAAAGAAAGCACTGCATAAACATCTCACTGGGATCTGATGAGGTTTAACACTGTGAAATGAACCCTGGACACAAGCTTTACCACCACTCTGGAACTACATACTAACTCCCTACTTTTGATAAACACTTGATTTCTGTTGTTTACTCTCACTTTTTAAAAAATTTTCTCCACTTTCCCAATGACTCCAAAATTTCATTGTGAAATTCAGTACATTTCATGAGAATACTTAACTTCAGCAACAGTTAATGACTGAAACCCTAGTATTTTGGACCACTCCTATTTTTAAGGAGGAATAAAACCAGGAAAGACACATGGTATTTTATTATTATAATGTAAAAAATATCATTTTGAACAAAAAGACTGATCTTAAATAGATTTTGGGGGACTACTGACAGACCTTGGTAATCAAGTGGCCCTGATTTCTACCTTTCTCTCAAATGTCACATTAGACCCACTGTTTGGCAACTAACTTGGGTGCTGCCTTTGGATTGCTTTATAGTTACTTAACCGAGACTGAGTGCTCTCTTCCTTTTAAACTCAACTCCTTAAGGAACCAGATTTCAAGATTTCAAGTAGTAGGCAGCTAGGTTTTCTAATATTCAACTGGCACCTAAGTCCAAATTTTCCATTTCTTTCCAAACAAGTCTGCTTTCACATTTCTCTATTAAAAGAGAACAGTATCTATGAGATGCTAATTAAAAAAAAAAAAAAAAAAACACAACCTGTAAGTAGCTGAAAGATCACTATAGCAGAAGGAAGGAAACCAGGAGGAAAGAGGAAAGGGAAAGGGAAAGCACGGGGAACTGAATTAGAACAAATTATATTCTATGCTTTTATAATTACATCAAAATGAAATCTATTGCTATGTATAACTAAAAAGAATGAATAAAATAATTATAATAAAACAACCAATGTTAAAGTTTTTCTCCTGAAACCCATATCCATGCAGCACTTATCCTCATTCAAACCTTCCTTTCCAACAGAATACTGAAAGAATAATGAATCTACTGATCCTCTTGTCTGGGAATTCCATTTTGTAACCAATAATGTTTACTGATGTTTACCCAAGTTTGTATTACACACTACTAAATGGAATTTTCTTTCTGATTTCCTTATTATTCTGATTTTTAATATATACCCATGAAATAAGATAACATAGTTCAAATGGGTACAGAGTCAAAGAGGTTCTTAAATCTTTCATAGTATTTCAGTTATTTATTTTTTAATTTTATTTATTTTTATTTTAACAGACTGCATTTTGATTCATTGTACACAAATGGGGTACAACTTTTTGTTTCTATGGTTGTACATTATGTAGATTCACACCATTAATGTAATCATACATGCACATAGGGTAATGATATCTATCTCATTCCACTATCTTTCCTTCCCCTGCCTCCTCCCCCCATTTCCTTCTACACAATGCAAAGTTCCTGCATTCTTCTCTTACTTCCACATCCCTGGTTATGTATCATCATCCACTTATCAGAGAAAACATTTGGCCTTTGGTTTTTTGGAATTGTCTTATTTCACTTAGCATGATATTCTCCAACTTCATCCATTTACCCAGTTAATTAAATAGCCATCTGCACATCAGATGTTGAGAAATAAAATCAACTCAAATTCAAAGGCTCTCCATCTCAGTGAAATTTCAGGAGAGCAGTAGTGTGGGACTTGTTGACATATTCCCTCTAAGGTAAAAGATAAGTTGCTACATCTGGCACCTTCTATAACAAATAAAGAAACACAATTCCTAGTGGGATTCTTTCAATTTTGCAGGTGACATATTGTTCATTTGAATGTGTTACTCTAGCTGATTTACCAAGTGGCTCAAAAAGTTACTATTTTTGAGTAAAGCCTAGAATAAGAGCGAGCTCTACAATAGGTTCAGGATGCTATGTAAGCTGCTGTTCCACTTGGACCATATTATCTAGTAGATCAGTGGTGCTTGAAGTATAACTGGTAGATAGGAATGCTGTTTGTAGTCTTTGGTAGGCCCAAGTAGGCGATCATAAAATAGGTCTTTCGGATTTTGGAGCTCAGCCTAACCATGATCCACAGATAAGATCGCTTTAAGAAACAATTGTTGACCTGTTACTGGGATGTACCAGAGACTAAATGTTTAATCGCTGGTTACTAAGTTCCTATGTAACGTAAACTGCCACTTCATGAACTAGGTGTTTTCTGGCCTAGAGAGCCATAAAGTTGGTGTGCACAGGAAGACTCCATTATCAAATAGAAGTATTATATATGTGACACACAGTTCTAATTAAAAGTCAGATTGTCATCTCTCAGCAACACTCCTTTAATTTCATGTTATTCAAATAACAAAGAATGAATGACAGACCAGGTTTCAGTCTACTGAGGGAATTCACTACTTTGAGTGGTTCTCCAAAGAGTAGTGACTGGATTTTCTGAATACAGCAGAAGCTGAAAACTAGGTTGTAACATTTGTAAAGTGTCTTACGCCTGGGTTATTTTGTAACAGAAGTTGTGAGAAAGGAAAATGGAGGATGTGAGACTCACTTAAATTATCCCCCAACTATCTGCAGTGAAGTTAGTGGGACTTTAAGGATTGATGAAGTGAAAAACTTAAGTGCTATTAAACTGTAAAAGGATTATGCTGGAGGAGAGTTCTTACAACACTTAAAAGTGGGTTTCCTGAGCTAAATGGTATCTATCTTCTATTCCAATAGGCACAGGCAGAATTAATTTCAGATGATCATGAATGATCTTATCAAAAAAGAGATTCCATAAAATTTCTTAGCTACCAATATCTATGGCAAACAACATTTTATTTTATTATGTTCTTAGAGAATTTAAATACTCTGTTTTGCTCTTAAAATGAGGAAATTGCTCAGTAGTCTGTTAGAGGTTCATTTCAGTTCCATGATCCTATGCATTCTGGTGTTTTAACAACCTTGAAAAATCCTGAAGTCAGGTCTTTCAATTTGGTGCTTCATTCTCTACTCCTTAACATTCCCCAAAAAGAAAAGCTCAGATTTTGCTATAGATCTACTGGTAAAGAAGTAATGCTGCCTTCTAGAACAAGGCTACCATATAAAATATTTTGTCTATACTTAGATTTAAAAAAAATTGTTGTTTATTCATTATTAAGATTCTGACTTTGGTTAGTACTCCCTGACTAGCTACCATTTTCTAGTTAGCATGGTTTCCACTTCCTTATCGAGTATTACGTTGTCAATATTTTTTTAAATATTCTCACTTGTCTTGAGCCCATTTTTCTTTAAGAGTTTCAGACCACATGTTTTAATTAGCTTTTGCTTCACTGTGATCAAATTTCCCAAGAAGAACAACTTAGAGGAGGAAAAGTTTATTTGGGGCTCACAGTTCAGAGATCTTAGTTCGGAAGGCTCACTCCAATTGTTCTGGGCCCAACGGGAGACAGTATATCATGGGAGAAGGACCCAGTGGAAGAAAGCTGCTCAGCTTCTGTCAGGGTCAAGAAGCGGGAGGGACACCACATGGAAAACACACCCTTCTAGGGCACACACCCAGTGATCTAGTTCCTCTAGCCATGCCCCACCTGCCTATTGTTACCACCCAGTCTTTCAAACTAGGGATGGATTGATTGGGCTACAGTTCTCATATTATAATCATTTTACCTCTGAATATTCCTATATTCTGATTATGGGGGGAGGCCTCATATCCAAACTATAACACCATCCAATCATATTCCTATATTTTCTTTCCAAAACTATTCATCAATATTGCATAAGTCTTTATTTGTCAGATCACTTTTTCCCATGTGTGCAGTGCTTTCATATCATAATTGTGTTTATTGATTGGCCAAAAGTTCACCTGATGTATGCTACTGCTTTTTCAAGAGTTAAAGTTTTCCATGAAGAAAGCAAGTACTTACTATATCTTACCTTTCCCATCTTACGTTTTAAAAATCAGAATGAGACTTTCCATTGCTGTCTTGTGTACTTAATATTGTCTTTATGTTACTTTTGAGGTCTCTGTTAAGAAAATATCACTAGTATACCCCATCCAAAGAAGAATCATTTTTCTACATGGTAAATAAATACATGTGATAAACATACCACACAAACTACGTGTGTATGTGAAACTTAATTTTCAAGGATTTTTTTACATTGATTATTTTATCTGCATTTTACCACTACTACAAGGTATATATGTTAATAATTATTATTTCTTATTCACAAATGGGAAAACAAAAAGTAAGACTAGTAAAAGGTAAGGTAACATTGTAAAAAACAACAATTATAGGGTTTGAAGTCAGAGTTTTTAAAATGACAAATCTTATGTTTTGTTATTTTTATTTTTCTCTTTTTTTTATTCTTACTTTTAGTTTAACACAATGTCCCACTCCCACCGTTTGTGAATTTTTATCAAGTTTGTGAATTTTTATAGATCAATATGCTCTCTAATGTACTGTTACTCCTTTCTGCTTCTATTAAATATTGCTTTTAAAAAAAATTAATAAAATGCAATAAAAGTCCTTAGGTACCTTCAAATAATCTCTAAATACTTAAAAGAATTGGGAAGATACAAACTCTTTGCTAAAAGGTATCTTAAATATTATAATTTGATCACCTGGAGTCCAGATCTTTTCCTTCTTCCTTCATTTTAATTCTTGGGAAAACAAGTGGTTTACAGTATTTTTGTTGCTTCTTTATCTTTCTTTCATGCTCTCCAGGTTTTTTACCAGAAATGAAGTTGTTTATTCATTGATTTTATCCTTTTTGTGGGGGGAAAAAGAGAGAAAAAGAGAGCTTTTTGTCTGCTATCTTGCTGACATCATTTTGTTTGTTTGGTTAAATAAATGGGAACCTAGGATATGTAGCTTATCCATTTCCAGTATTGAAATCGGGATGATTTTCTGTAAAATTTTTATAATAAATATTTATACTATTTGGGGTAGGCTAATAACTATAACAAATACACTCTAAAATATAGTATGACTGAAATACATCAGAAATTTATTTATTTGACTTTTAGACGTATTAGACAATTGAATAGTGGGAACTGAACTCCCCCTTACAATAGTCTTCAGGTTCCTGAAAAGAGTAGTATAGAGACACATCAATGAGCAGTTTTATTTCATGTTCAGGCATGTAAAGGCAGTGTTATCACCGTTGCTCACTTTCCATTTCCTGGTACTCAATTACCTAACCATGACAATTCATAGGAAAGCCTGACAAATGTCTACTTAGGAAGAAAATGAAAAAAAGAATTTTGGTAGGCAACCATTGGTCTTTACAATAACATAGCTAAATCTGACTTTTGAGGTTAGTCTGTAATACCTCTTTAGTCTTAAGACAAACTTTAAAAAAAAAAAAAAACACTTATTTTCCCAATTCTTGGATTGTCATTGGATAGCAAACTTGTAGCAATTGCAAATTTGAGAATTAGATTTCCATTTTCTTTTCCCTACTCACTGGAGAAGTTGCTGTATATAATCTGCTACTTTCCTATTTAGATAATTAATCCATGCAGCTCTGCAAACCAGGGAAAAGTAATCAATAATGCATCTCTTTGAGAGTATTCTTCCTAATCATCTTCCCAGTGTAAACTGTAGACTTATACTGAATTGGTTTCATTTAGAACTCATGATATAATTATATTTATTATTACAGGCTGCAATGTGATTAACAAAACTACTTGTTAATAATTTTAATTTACCCATTCTCACTTTTATATTTTATGAGGTTCTGCCTTCCCCACGCATCTTCCCAGTGCTAACCAGAATAAAATTCCAGAATTTAACCTTGTAAATTGTAGGATACTTGGCTAGTAAAAGAAATCTCAAGTTAAAAAGGAGACTATGTTCTTCTTTCCCTACAGGTGCAGAAATGCAGATTCAATTTTGCTCATGTGGTGCATTAAGAACTTATAAAACAGTATCAATCTTACTTTCTTGTTCAGGAAATGTATAATCCTTTTATTTTCTATTATTAAACCTGTCCTTGAAGTGTCATTTGAACAAAGGCTTCTTATGACATCAGGGTAACAGACAACACTGCAATGCACTGTGAAAGTAAGCTCTGACCTCTAAAAGTCTGTAATACAAATTAGTGGTCTTAGGAGATAAAACTTTGTTTCATAGTACTAATATTTAAATTACTTTTCTGTTTTGGAGAGATATTAAATAAATACTTGTAAGATTTGTCAAATAACAAAGAGATCACTGAAACTTTCATTCTCTCTCATGGATGGGCATAAAGTGAGACTCATGATGGTTAGATATTTTTATAATTAAAGTCGAAGAATATATCTCATTGAAAATGTATGTTATTGATGACATCTGGAGAAATGGCTCTGCTCATGTCCTCCATTCATTATAGCCAGCTTCAGTCTGTCCACTGAATAATAAAATATACATATAATTATATACTGAGTACACAACTAACAATCCATCCTATGTTTATAATATTCTGTAAAGTTGTAATCCTGAATGCCTATGAATGAAACAAATGCAGCTTGGTATTAAATGCCCTTAATAAGAGTCAAACCTCAACTCATATTTTTCCTTTAAACCTCATGCATAATTTCATAATTTTAATATATGCTTCATAAACTCTGGACTGCATTTCTTTGGCTGTTTTCTCTGCCGACAAGGCAGTTTCTTAATTCTTCTTTCGGTTTTCTGTACTCTAATGGCTTCTAAAATGCCAATACCTTTCAAATACCACCCCTTTTAAAACATAAACTGAAGTAATCCTTTTCTGAGTCCTCATAGTTCTTTTTTTTGAGGGGTGGGGTACCAGGAATTGAACTCAAAGGCAATCAACAACTGAGCCACATTCCCAACTCTGTTTTGTATTTTATTTAGAGACAGGGTCTCACTGAGTTGCTTAGCACCTTGCTGTTGCTGAGTCTGGCTTTGAACTTGAGATCCTCCTGCCTCAGTCTCCTGATGAATCCTCATAATACTTTATGAGAAACTAGGATCTATTATATATTATAATTTTTAATAGGTATGCTACTATATTACACTCAAAAACATGAATCTTTTAAAATTCTCTATAATTCCTAGCAAAATATCTTGTCCATAGTAGGAACTCAAGTGCTAAAAAATATTTAATTTCAAAATATTACCTGTTTTGCATTAAGATGGTTTTCTACAGACAGAAAGATATTCTATTGTAAATAAAGGGATTATAGTCTCATAGGATTCACCTGAAGCAGAATATTACAATACCACTGATTGGTTTTCAGCTAGGCTGTATAGAGACTAGAACTAGACCAATGTAAGAGACATTGAAGCAGTTAAGTAGTGCTGCACTGTTACAGTTTATTAACTGAGATCCTACTTTAAAGACCTTGAAGATTATTTGTGAGAGAAAGTCTCAGAGAGTTTTTACAGTGGGGGTACACTCAGGATTTTGTTTCATTTTATCTTTTAGAGTTAGTATATGAATAGAGAAGTGTGATTTATTCTTAGCTCAGGGGCTTTAATTGGCCGCTCCTGCTATAGAGTAGGAAATTTAAGAGACAGCAAAAGAAAGTGGATAGAGACATAACTGAGCAGAAGCAAGTGAATTTTAAGCCTGTATTATGAATGCAGTACTTAACTGATGACATGTTATTGTTTTTTTCTACTATCTCATTAGACCTATGTACAGATGGACAATAAAAAGAGTTAGAAAGGAAATAACACTAATGTTTACCAATAGCCTACATTCTGCTAAGGGATTTGCATAAGTTATTTTATTCCATTATAACAATAACTTGTGATACAGATAGAATCATTATTCCCTTTCAATTTTTGAGGAGATTGAAGTTTGGAAATTAAAGCGTAGTTATCAAGTTAATAACCAAGACATGGTTCACATTTAAGTCCATTCATCTACCAAGTCAATGACCTCTTCAATGTAACATCCTGAATAAACTAAAAAATGTTCTGAATATTGACATTTTAAGTTAACCTTTTTTTCTAACTTCTGACATTCCTTAATTGGGAAATTTTCATTCATTATCAAACTAAATCTCTAAACTTGAGTAATTAAATAATAAAGGCATAATCCTAGGTCACAGAGTAAATACAGAACTTTCTCAAATACTTTCACCTTGAGGAGACATGATAAAGTTAAAGCAAATATAAACTGTAAAGGCTTATAGTCTGGCCACAATCAGAATCAATGAAATTTAAAGATACCCAGAAGATGGGGCTAAAGTCTCAAACTGGGACAGCTGAAAGGAGGAGAGAATTCCTAAACACCTGAGTAGATTAGAGTTGTTTCCTTTTTTAATTTTTCTTTCTTTCTTTTTTTTTTTTTTTTTGGTTATAGATGGACATAATACCTTTATTTCATTTTTATGTGGTCCTAAGAATTGAACCCAGTGCCTCAGAGGTGCAAGGCGAGTGCTCTACCACTGAGCCCCTAGATGAGGGTTTTGAGAAGAATTAGATGGTCACCCTACTTAGACCCTCTTCAAGTATATTTTCCCCCAGCTACTGATCTTGCTTTATATATGAGATGTTTGTGAATAAACCTTTGAACCTACGCATTTTTCAGCAGAACAAAGAAAAGGAACTAATTAGAAATCTAAATTTCAGAAACATTTGACATGGCAAAAGAGAGACTTCTTCCCAAAATACTATGCAGAGGCTTCCAGTGAATCTTATGATGCACATCTCAAAGGGTAGGTGCACTGGCATCCACACCAAGATAAACTAAAAACACTCAGAATGGCTGGACAAATAAGCATGCGTAAACAGAAAAATTATACATCAATTCTCAATTATTCAGTGTCCCTGTATGCATTCAGTGACCTTTATTGAATCTCTGTCTTATTAATCTTTTACACATCAAGCAGAAGGTGGAAAGGTCACTTTGTCAATGTCTTTTATTGTAGTTCCACTTTTCCAGAGTATTGCTGTGAACTTTGTAAGAATACATGAGTATCACAGTTGTCTTCTACAGATCTAAAACATCTTTCAGTGTTATGGGAAAAACAAATGAATACATAGGAATATGCTCATTACTATGATCAGTGCCCTTTGGTATGGCACACACATGAGTAATCATCTGTATGAAATGTACCACAGAAGGCACATCAGTCTGGTGCTCCACAAATACAGAACTAGCCACTTGAGCATGCCAGTGTTGCAGATAGTATACCCCTTAAAAAATGCATTTGTCTGTTTTTTCCCAATACTATAATGTCAAGAATGAGGAGATTATTCTTTCTACATATAACTGTATATTTGATGGTTTATGTTACAAGTGGTCAGTAATTATTTTTAGGTATGTTTTAGTCAGCTTTTTCACTGCTTTGACTAAAAGGTCTGAACAGGACAATCATAAAGGAGGAAAAGCTTATTTGGGGGTTTACAGTTTCAGAGGTCTCAATCCATAAACAGTAGGCTCCATTCCCCAGGGGCTCCAGGTGAGGCCGAACATGTTTGAAGAGTGTGACAGAGGTAAGCAGCTCACATGAGGATCAGAAGGCTGAGAGAGAGAGACTTCACTTTACAGATACAAATATATACTTCAAAGCAACACCCCCAATTCCCACTCCTCCACCCACAGTCTACCACTTTGGTTAATCCCTATCAGGGGATTAAATCACTGATTGGGTTAAGACTCTAAAACCCAATCATTTCTCCTCTGAACCTTCTTGCATTGTCTCACATGTGAGCTATGGGGGACACCTTATATGCAACCATAACAAGGTGCATGACTGAACAAATTAAGAAAATGTTTTACCATTATTTGGCATGCCAACTTTCCCTCTTTTTTTCTTTAAAAATAAAGCCTTAAGAAAATGCTACCTCTTGCTGGGTGTGATGGCTAACACCTCTAATGCCAGTGGCTCAGGAAGTGGCAGGAGAATCACAATTCGAACTCAGCCTCAGCAACAGGGAGGTACTAAGCAACTCAGTGAGACCCTGTCTCTCAATAAAATACAAAATAGGGCTGGGGATGTGGCTCAGTGGTCCAGTGCCCCTGAGTTTAATCCCCAGTACCAAAAAAAAACAAAAAACAACAACAACAAAAACTCTCTTGGCTGACAAGTGACAGATTTTCTTGAGTAATCAAGATTATCAAGTGACCACTTTGGACAGAAAAATTTATAAAATGCATAAATGACTGATAGAATAACTTCCCCATCCACCCTCTTTTATCAAAAGCCCCTTTTGTGATACCACCTCATTCTTTCTTTCTACAAATGTGTATTAAGCACCTGTGCTAAGGGCTGGAGATAAAGCAGCAAATTAACACATCATTCTTTGGAAACTTTAGATATAGGGAAGTCAATATAAGATATAAATAAAAATTACAAACCATGATTAAATGTTAAGGTTAAGCAGAGTAGTTACAGAGAAATCTGGTGTAATCTCAAATACAGATTATGATGATAAGAGTCATATTCTACTCCTTTCAATAACTGCCCTCATTCCAATAAGAAATTGCATCAATTTTCCAAAACTGACATGCTAAGAAACCAGACTGAAGTAACCTAACCTTTCATCTAACCTGATGTTGTGCTTTCAGCTAAGATATTACAGCAGTTAAGCAGTATATCTCAAAAAGAGAAGAGTTAAAAACATACATTTGATATCCCATTACCAAAAATCCACCAGAATGACTACAGTTAAAGTCTGCAAGTCTAAATTTTAACAAGTTCTTCTACTGGCTTCTATGTATATTAACAATAGATCCACTGCCTTATGTTGGCCTGCTTTTTAAAAAACCACCTCTTGAGTTGTATATCTTGTTCTAGTTGAAGTTTCTGCTTCAACTAGTTTTTCTGCTCTCAACTCAAACACACATTGTCAGGTAATTATTTATAACAAGGTGTCATATAAATTCAATAAGAAAACATAATGTAAAAGTCCTGAGAGGCACTTTTAAAAATGTACCAAAGAGAATTTAATCACTCTCATCAAAGCAAATATTGTCAGCATAGATAATTCATTCTGATTAAAATTACTTTTTCAAAAGAAAACATGAATTATATTTGGCAGCAACATTCTTTGAAGTTTTCAGTGAACCCCAACTGACCTTAAATATATTTGACTGTATGCATCCCTATGTACACAACACAATAAGCAAAAAGGTTTACCAAACAGTGTGTGTTTAGTTATAAAAGAACTACACTTAGAATACTGTAGAACTCTATAATTCACTTTTTTACATTAAGCAGATCACTTATTCCTTTTGGGCATGAAGTTTTCAAATTTCAGTATGTGGATGACAACACCCATACCATGTATTTTAGGAAGGAGAGACAAATAAGGTAAAGAGTATAAATAGTGTAAAGTCCTATGTGTTAATTCAAATTTGTAAATTAAATAATAAACATTGTCGCAAATATTTACTATTGATGTCAAACACTCAGCATTATGAATGGAATGTTAGCCTGTTGACTGCAGTATAAACTAAGCCTAGCAAAGTGAAATCATATCACATATCTAATCCATTGCCAAAACAGCAAACAAGTTCTTCATATACTTTAGGTATCCAATTAATTCAACTGATTTTAATGGAAAATATGGGAGCTTCTGTTCCTTGAGGAAAGATATGAACTGAATCCTTTTCACAAAACCAATAAGGTCTGTGCCTCAAAAGTGACAAAGTACAACTGAAAGAACCCAAAATAAAACATAAAAACTATGAGAAAACTTTAGAGAGACAAAAGATAATATAGAGAGAATGAAGGTGGGTAAAATCTACAAAGAAAAGATTAGAGGAGAAGTATCTATTTCTGTATTTTTCTCTCCCTCACATACCTAGATAAATGTTTGTTCACCTATTGTCACAGGCAGGAAAATAACAGCATCATGTCAGATTGACACAAAAATAGAAAAATTAACTTGACTTTAAAAAAATCATTACTCAGTAAACAAACTAAAATTTCAAATAAAAAATTGTCTTCTCTTATACCAAAGCATTAAAAAGACCTAGATGTTTTACAAGTCTACCAAATTTTCAAAGAACTTATATTTACTCATATAAATTATTTTTGTTTATGATGATATTTTTAATATTTTTAATTTATTTTTAATTATTTTTTATTTTTACAGACTGCATTTTGATTCATTATACACAAATTAGGTACAACTTTTTGTTTCTATGGTTGTGCACAATGTAGATTCATACCATTCGTGTAATCAGACATGTACATAGAGTAAGGATGTCTGTCTCATTCCACCATTTTTCATACCCCTGCCCCCTCCTCCCTCTCATTTCCCTCTACATAATCTAAAGTTCCTCCATTCTTCTCTTTATTTTTTTGTTAAGAATTTATATTTAATGGGGGTGGGAAGGTGGGGAGTGAGAGAAGAATAACTAAAAAGAACCATTAAAAAAAGAAATACTTGACAAACTTTTAAAGACTAAGTATGGGCCACTGTTACAGTGTGAAGCCCCTGAGGGTCTACAGACAGGTATGCTCCATGCTTTTACAGTTTTTTACTCCAGGAAACCTACCAGATACTAACTGCAAATGTCAGGAAGAATTCTGAAAGAGCTTCCTCTAAAGTACTGACTATGTAGAATGATAACCACTTGAAAAATTCTGACCATACATACTATATCTGTTCCTTGTGCAGAGCACAAGCTTTGATCTTCAGAATAAATGTTAAAAACAAAACAAAACAAAAAACCAATAAACTGTAACCTGAGTGAACTTGCAGAAATCCACAACTAGAGGGAAGGATTGCTGTCAACAGTGAACTCCACTGAGAACACAAATCTACTAAGAGACAAATTTACATTGAAAAGAAAAGGGCAATAAAACTAAAACCCCAGGAACTAGTAGAAAGATGATGAAACTGGGATTGGGGAACAGTGAAAATATCTCTGAAGTGGGGAAAGGATTTTTACGTCATATAAATTCTACAGAAAAACACATGATACTTCCCTGGATTACATCTGGAAGAAGCGGCAGGAAAAATTGTGAGGGTCACACCACAGGAAGCTAGGTTCACATCACTAGCCCAAAACTGAGGCTTAAATAAAACATCAGAAAAATCACCAATTCCCCTAACCCCTACTATCATAGTAACCAGAATAAAGTAACCTGGAATATAACACAATTCTTGACTAAATTAACACAAACTACACAATAGTTTAGCAGAAGGAAAATTATGCTCATCTCTAGGCATTTTTTAAAAAATTGCAGTAACTATGTTCCTGTACAGTATGTTAACTTTTTGATAACACACACACACGCACACACACAATATATATACATTAAAAGATAAAGAAAAGAAAAATTAACAAAATAATCATCAGAACCAATTCAGATATGCACAGATGTTGAGATTATCAAATTTAAAATAACTAATTAATATTCTAAAATTATATAATAAAAAATGAAAAATGTAACATCAGATAGGTATTTCAGTACAGACATGGAAATTATAAAAATGAATCACAAATACAATGAAAAATGTCTTCAACCAGTTTATCATTAGAATTGACACAGTCAAAGAAAGTATCTGAGAGACTGACAAAAAGTCAGTAGAAGTTACTTTAACTGGAAGACAAAGAAAAAATATAATGGGGGAAGAAAACCAACAGAACAGAGCTCAAAATAGCTCCATGACTATCAGATGGCTTAATTTGTGTAGTTGGAATCTCTACAAAAGAGAGAATTAAGTACAAAAAATATTTGGAGAAATAATACCTGACAAAGTTCCAAATCAGTGAAAGATGCTAAATTAAACACTCAAAAATCTTGAAGGACAACAACCAAGATAAATAGAAAAAATAGCACCTTTGCAAACTATTGGTGGTGGAGGGCAGTAGAGGAGAGACAAAATCATGAAAACAGTCACAGAAAACTCAATGCCCTTTGAAGAGTATGGCTGACAGTAACAGCACATTTACAGTAGAAACTGGGCAAGCTGGAAGAGAAGAGAACACTATCTTTAAATTTTTAGAAGAAAACAAATAAAAACCATCAACCAAGAATTCTACATCAAGCAAAAATACTCTTCAAATGTAAAAAAGGGAGGGGAAAAACTTCCTAGCAAAAACTGAGGACATTTATTGCCAACAGAGCTCTCTATAAAAAATGCTAATGGGAGTTTCTAAAGTAATATAAATATGACACAGGTTGGAAACTTGAATCTACACAAAAAATGAAAAAGTCTTGGAAATGGAATAAAGGCAAAATATAAATTCTGTCATTCTTTTAACTTCTTAATAATAACTACTTAAATCAGTGATAGGATCAATATTTTTTGTACATGTTCAAAAACATGGAAAGTGTGCACAGTAGCACAGGGATGAGGGAGGAACCGGGAATATACTCTTACAAGTTCTTCACATGACATATGAAGCAAGTAGGCATAGATTATTTTTAAATGTATACAGTAAATACTGGTACAACTACTAAAAAAAATTAAAAAGAGACAGAAATAGAAACAGATGGGAAGGAGAAGAGTAATAATAAGTAAAATACAACACAGAACCAGGAAATAGCTAGACGGCAGATTTTAATCAAGCTATATAAAAATCACTTCAAATATTAATAGTCTAAAACAGGGCAGTAATAATGGAAATTATGAGGTTGGACAAAAAAGCAAGGCAAACACAAGTTGTCTACAAGAAACTTTGAATATAAAATCTTAAGTTGAAACTAAAAAGAAAGAGAAATGTATACAATGAAAATAAGAATTAAAAAAATTGTAGACAAAATAATCTTAAAATGTGAGGAAGATTATCTGGCAAAGCATATAAACTGTCAGTTCTTCAAGAAGATGAAATAATTCTAAATGTTTGTGAAATTCATAAAAAATTCAAACTATATGTGTCAAAGGGTGAAGTTCTGAAGAGAAAAACTGACAAACCTATAATTATTGTTAGAAACATCAACATTCCTCTTTAGTAACCAATGGAAAAATTAAGCAGGGAATCTCAAAGAATACAAATAACTTTAACAGCACTATGAAATATTATGACCTATTTGATTTTATAAAATAATTCACCCAACACTAGCAGATACTTTTCTTAAGTATATATGAAGAATTAAAATATACAGCATATTAAATTTTAAAATTTAATAAATTTTGAATCATAAAAAACAAAGTGTACTTTCACACAAGAGAACTAAATTACAAATCAATAACAGAAAGACATATGATAAAGCCCCCCCAAATTTGGACATTAAACAACATACTTCTAAATTCCTCATGGATCAGAAATTCTCTTGGGAAATATTTTTAAGTAAAAATCTCAGATATAAAAGTTTGAAAGATGCAGCCAACAGTGATTAGAAGGAAATTTATAATGTTAAACACTTATTTTGAAAATAAAGACAAAATCAGAAACAAACTTTCACCATAAAAAATAAAAGGTGGGGCGATCCAAGATGGCGGCCTAGAGGGAGACTGCACCCCCATTCGCTCCAGATCGCAGGAGTTAAGAAGGGGAGGCATTGAGAGACTCGGACTGAAGTGGAGCCACGGGTGAGTCTGCCCACTGGGTAAAGCTCGGCCCAGGTGGCAGGCCCAGATAGAGGTGGCTTATCGGAGCCGGGCAGGGCAGCTTGAGTCTTCCCAAGGTAGTCTTCCACACTCCGGCAGTGGGCTCTTCCCACACGGCCAGCTGCACGGTGCAGGCCCACAGTGAGAGCATTTCCGCACAGAGCCAGTTCCAAAACGTGGAACCAGTAGGGGGCTAGGGGAAGTATTCTTCGAATGAGCTGCTTTATCAGATTCCTCCAAGACATCAGGCTACTGAAGGCTGGGAGGTGATACACTGGAAATCTACTGGGACACTATAAGCCAATAGTGGAAAACTGCAATATCTCAGGGTCCCACTGACAACTGACCATTATGAGAAAACAAGGGAAGAAAATGTCCCAAACAAACCTAGATACTACATCAATAAAACCCAATGACAGCACAGCAGAAGAAATGTCAGAAAGGGAGTTCAGAATGTACGTAATTAAAACGATCAGGGAAGCTAATGAGGAGATGAAAGAGCAATGCAGGCAATGAAGGAGGAGATGAAAGAGCAAATGCAGGCATTAAATGATCGCACCAATCAACAGTTAAAAGACCAAATACGGGAAGCAAGAGATCATTTCAATAAAGAGTTAGAGATACTGAAAAAAAACCAAACTGAAATCCTTGAAATGAAGGAAACAATAACCAAGTTAAAAACTCCATAGAAAGCATAACCAATAGGATAGAACACCTGGAAGACAGAACCTCAGACATTGAAGACAAAATATTTAACCTTGAAAACAAAGTTGAACAAACAGAGAAGATGGTAAGAAATCATGAACAGAATCTCCAAGAACTATGGGATATCATGAAAAGGCCAAATTTGAGAATTATTGGGATTGAGGAAGGCTTAGAGAAACAAACCAAAGGAATGAACAATCTATTCAATGAAATAATAACAGAAAATTTCCCAAATCTGAAGAATGAAATGGAAAACCAAGTACAAGAGGCTTATAGAACTCCAAACATACAAAATTACAACAGACCCACACCAAGGCACATTATTATGAAAATACCTAACATACAAAATAAAGACAGAATTTTAAAGGCCGCGAGAGAAAAGAATCAAATTACATTCAGAGGGAAACCAATAAGAATATCAGCAGATTTTTCAATCCAGACCCTAAAAGCTAGAAGGGCCTGGAACAACATATACCAAGCCCTGAAAGAAAATGGATGCCAACCAAGAATCTTATACCCAGCAAAACTTACCTTCAAATTTGACGATGAAATAAGATCCTTCCATGATAAACAAAAGCTAAAGGAATTTACAAAAAGAAAGCCAGCATTACAGAACATTCTCAGCAAAATATTCCATGAGGAAGAGATGAAAAACAACGATGCAAATCAGCAACAGGAGGCGCTAGCCTAAAGGAATAGCCAAATAAAGGAGAAACCAAATCATGTCAAAAACAAATATGAGTCAATTGACTGGGAATACAAATCATTTCACAATAATAACCCTGAATGTTAATGGCCTGAATTCATCAATCAAAAGACACAGACTGGCAGATTGGATTAAAAAGAAAAATCCAACAATATGCTGCCTGCAAGAGACTCATCTCATAGAAAGAGACACCCATAGACTAAAGGTGAAAGGATGGGGAAAAACATACCATGCACACGGACACAGCAAAAAAGCTGGAGTATCCATCCTCATCTCAGATAATGTGGACTTCAAACCAAAACTAGTCAGAAGGGATAAAGAAGGACATTACATGCTGCTTAAGGGAAGCATAAATCAGCAAGACATAACAATCATAAATATCTATGCCCCGAACATTGGCTCATCCATGTATGTCAAACAAATCCTTCTCAATTCCAGAAATCAAATAGACTACAACACAATAATACTAGGCGATTTTAACACACCTCTCTCACCACTGGATAGATCGTCCAAACAAAAATTGAATAAAGAAACTATAGATCTCAACAACACAATCAGCAATTTAGACTTAACGGACATATATAGAATATACCATCCAACAAAGAATGAATACACTTTCTTCTCAGCAGCACATGGATCCTTCTCTAAAATAGACCATATTTTATGCCACAGAGCTACTGTTAGTAAATACAAGAAGATAGAGATACTACCTTGTACTCTATCAGATCATAATGGATTGAAATTAGAAATAAATGACAGAAAAAAAAACAGAAACTTCTCCAATACCTGGAGACTAAATAATACACTATTATATGATGAATGGATAACAGAAGACATCAGGAGGGAAATAAAAAAATTCTTAGAAGTAAACGAGAACAAAGACACATCATATCAAAATCTCTGGGACACTATGAAAGCAGTACTTAGAGGAAGATTTATTTCATGGGGTGCATTCAAAAAAAGAAGTAGAAATCAACAAATAAACGAGTTAACACTACAGCTCAAAGCACTAGAAAAAGAAGAGCAGACCAATACCAAAAGTAGTAGAAGACAGGAAATAGTTAAAATCAGAGCCGAAATCAACGAAATCGAAACAAAAGAAACAATCGGAAAAATTAATAAAATAAATAGTTGGTTCTTTGAAAAAATAAATAAAATTGATAAACCCTTAGCCACACTAACAAAGAGAAAGAGGGAGAAAACTCAAATTACTAAAATTCGGAATGAACAAGGAAACATCACAACAGACACGAGTGAAATACAAAACATAATTAGAAGCTATTTTGAAAATCTATACTCCAACAAAACAGAAAACCTCGAAGACATCAACAAATTTCTAGAGACATATGAACTACCTAAACTGAACGAGGAGGACATACACAACTTAAATAAACCAATTTCAAGCAATGAAATAGAAGAGGTCATCAAAAGCCTACCAACAAAGAAAAGTCCAGGACCAGATGGGTTCTCAGCCGAGTTCTACAAAACCTTTAAAGAAGAGCTCATTCCAATACTCCTCAAACTATTCCATGAAATAGAAGAGGAGGGAACCCTACCAAACTCGTTCTATGAAGCCAATATCACCCTGATACCTAAACCAGACAGAGACACATCGAGGAAAGAAAATTTCAGACCAATATCCTTAATGAACATCGATGCAAAAATTCTCAACAAAATTTTAGCAAATCGCATACAAATATATATTAAAAAGATAGTGCACCACGATCAAGTGGGTTTTATCCCAGGGATGCAAGGTTGGTTCAACATTCGGAAATCAATAAATGTCATTCACCATATCAACAGACTTAAAGTTAAGAATCACATGATTATTTCAATAGATGCAGAAAAAGCATTTGATAAAATACAGCATCCCTTCATGCTCAAAACACTAGAAAAAATTGGGGTAGTGGGAACATTCCTAAACATTATAAAGGCCATCTACGCTAAGCCCATGGCTAATATCATTCTAAATGGTGAAAAACTGAAAGCGTTCCCCCTAAAAACTGGAACAAGGCAGGGATGCCCTCTTTCACCGCTTCTATTCAACATCGTCCTTGAGACTCTAGCCAGAGCAATCAGACAAACCAAAGAAATTAAAGGGATACGAATAGGAAAAGAAGAACTCAAACTATCCCTGTTCGCTGATGACATGATTATATATTTAGAGGAACCTGGAAATTCCACCAGAAAACTTTTAGAACTCATAAGTGAATTCAGTAAAGTAGCAGGTTACAAGATCAATGCTCATAAATCCAATGCATTTTTATACATAAGTGATGAATCTTCAGAAAGAGAAATTAGGAAAACTACCCCATTCACAATAGCATCGAAAAAAATAAAATACTTGGGAATCAATCTCACAAAAGAGGTGAAAGACCTCTACAATGAGAACTACAGAACACTAAAGAAAGAAATTCAAGAAACCTTAGAAGATGGAAAGATCTCCCATGTTCCTGGATAGGCAGAATTAATATCGTCAAAATGGCTATACTACCAAAAGTGCTATACAGATTCAATGCAATTCCAATTAAAATCCCAATGATGTACCTTGCAGAAATAGAGCAAGCAATTATGAAATTCATCTGGAAGAATAAAAAACCTAGAATAGCTAAAGCAATCCTCAGTAGCAAGAGCGAAGCAGGGGGTATTGCAATACCAGATCTTCAACTCTACTACAAAGCAATAGTAACAAAAACGGCATGGTATTGGTACCAAAATAGACAGGTAGATCAATGGTACAGAACAGAGGACATGGACACAAACCCAAATAAATACAATTTTCTCATACTAGACAAAGGTTCCAACAATATGCAATGGAGAAAAGATAGCCTCTTCAACAAATGGTGCTGGGAAAACTGGAAAACTATATGCAATAGAATGAAATTAAACCCCTATCTCTCACCCTACACAAAACTCAACTCAAAATGGATCAAGGACCTCGGAATCAGACCAGAGACCCTGCATCTTATAGAAGAAAAAGTAGGTCCAAATCTTCAACTTCTTGGCTCAGGATCAGATTTCCTTAACAGGACTCCCATAGCACAAGAAATAAAAGCAAGAATCAACAACTGGGATAGATTCAAACTAAAAAGCTTTCTCTCAGCAAAGGAAACTATCAGAAATGTGAAGAGAGAGCCTACAGAGTGGGAGAATATCTTTGCCAACCATACCTCAGATAGAGCGCTAATTTCCAGAATCTATAAAGAACTCAAAAAACTCTACACGAAGAATACAAATAATCCAATCAACAAATGGGCTAAGGAAATGAACAGACACTTCACAGAAGAAGATGTACAAGTAATCACCAGACATATGAAAAAATGTTCAACATCCCTAGTAATAAGGGAAATGCAAATCAAAACTACCCTAAGATTTCATCTCACCCCAATTAGAATGGCGATTATCAAGAATACAAGCAACAATAGGTGTTGGCGAGGATGTGGTGAAAAAGGAACACTCATACATTGCTGGTGGGGTTGCAAATTAGTGCAGCCACTCTGGAAAGCAGTGTGGAGATTCCTCAGAAAGCTTGGAATGGAAACACCATTTGACCCAGCTATCCCACTCCTTGGCCTATACCCAAAGGACTTAAAATCAGCATACTACAGAGATACAGCCACATCAATGTTCATTGCTGCTCAATTCACCATAGCCAGATTGTGGAACCAACCTAGATGCCCTTCAGTTGATGAATGGATAAAGAAACTGTGGCATATTTATACAATGGAATATTACTCCGCAATGAAGAATGATAAAATTATGGCATTTGTAGGCAAATGGTCGAAATTGGAGAATATCATGCTAAGTGAGATAAGCCAATCTCAAAAAACTAAAGGACGAATGATCTCGCTGATAAGCGGATGAGGACATATAATGGGGGGTGGGATGGGCTAGCATTAGGTTTAGGGTTAGGTTTAGAGTTAGGCTAAGGAGAGCGGTAAGAATGAAGGAAAGAAGGACTGTGTAGAGGGAAAAGAGGGGTGGGAGGGGTGGGAGGGGTGGGAGGGGTGAGAGGGGAGGGGGGAGGGGAAAAATATAATAAACATCATTACCCTATGTAAACGTAAAAAAAAAATAAATAAATTAAAAAAAAAATAAAAAAAAAAAAATAAAAGGTGGAAGAAACTTAAATATAAATTAGCAGAAGAAAGGTAAGTGTAAAGATTAAAGCAAAAAACAATGCAATTAAAAAAATTCAATTGTTGTAGACAAAATAATCTTAAGATATGAGGAAGATTATCTAGCAAATCATATAAACTGTCAAGAGAAAAATCAGAGTCAACCACATGAGCATCAGAAAAACTATAAAATTGGCAAACCTGTATAGCACTATTGTCAATTAAGCAAAAAGAGAGAAGAGAAATTATCAATATAAGAATTCCACAAAAGTCCAAAAGGCAATGAGGAACTACTAAAAAACACCATAACCGGAAATTCAACAACTTAGATAAAATGAACCAATTCTTTAAAATACCAAAATTCACTCAAAGGAAAAATAGGTAATCTGAATAACCCTATATCATGTATAGGGAAATAATCTTTCAATGAAGAAAATTTCAGGCCGGGAAAGACTCACTGTGAATTCTACCAAACATTTAAGGAAGATATACTATTAACTATACATAATGTTTTCCAGAACATAAAAACTTTCCCACTTATTCTGAGACCAGCATTATCCTAATTCCAAAACAAGATAAAAATATTTCAAAAAAGCAAAATTGTGTACCAATATACCTCATAAACACAGATGCAAAAATGACTTACAAATATTAGCAAATCAAATTCAGAAATAAATAAAATGAATAACTCATTACCACTATGTGGAGCTCACCTCATGAATTCAAAGATTCTTCAAAATTCAGATATCAATGTAGTTCACCATATTAAGACTGTTCATTTTCTATAACTCAATATTATAGACTAGGTAACTTACAAACAATAATGTTTTATATGGACCACAGATCTCAGGGCTAAAAAGTCAACATCAAAGAGTCACATCTAATGACAGTTTATTTGCTACATCACAACACAGTGGAAGCTATCACATGGCAAGAGAACACACCAAAGAGAAATAAGGAAGATGGAAACTGAACTTCACCTTTCAGGAGGAACCCACTTTCATGATCACTAACTCACTCCTGAGATGATTCATGAGGGTATATTCCCCATGACCTAATCACTTCTTAAATGTCTCAACTTTCAACACTGTTACATTGGGAATTAAGTTTCCAACATGTGAAACTTGAGGAACATATTCAAATCATAATATAGTTTGAATGAGAAAAAAATCTTATTATCATACTGATATCAAAAAAGAATATGACAAGGGCTGAGGAGATAGCTCAGTTGGTAGAGTGCTTGCCTTGCAAGCACAGGGCCCTGGGCTCAATCCCCAGCACCGCGAAAAAAAAAGAAAGAAAGAAAAAAAAAAAAAAAAAAAAAAACATGACCAAATTCAACATCCACAATCAACAATGATTTTCAGCAAACTAGGAACAAAAAACTTTCTCAACCTAATAAAAGGAACATACGAAAACCCTGTAGTTAGCATCATACCAAATGATGAAAGACTGAATTTTTTCTCCCTGAAATAAGGTAAAAGAAAACTATTCTGTGATCACACAGAATAGTACTGGAAACCTTATTTGATGCAATAGTGCAGGAAAAAATAGAAGGCATACAGTTTGAAAAGACAGAAATAAAACTGTCTCAATTTACAGATCACAAAATTATCTATGAAGAAACTAAAAAGGAGGATCCTAGTACTATAAGAGAGTTTAGCAAGACTGCAGAATAAAGATTAACATAGAAAGGTGAACTGAATGCCTGTATAGCATCAATGAAAATCAAAACTTGAAATTTTAAAAGGAAAATCCCATTTGGAATAGTATTAAAAATGAGTGCAAGAACTGTGATTTTACAAGAAACAGAATAATAGTGTGCATGTGCACAGAGACAGACAGAGTTTGGAGGAGAGAGACAAAGGGAGAACCAAGGGGTGGGTGCTGTTTTAAGGAACTGGCTCATATAACTGTGAAGGCTGACAAGTTCAAGCTCTGTTGGTTAGCCTGGCAGCCTGGAGTCCCAAGGATAAATTGATGTTGTAGCTCAAGTATAAAGGAAGTCAGGAGGTAAATTTCCCTCCTCCTTGGGGGACCTCAGTATTTTTCCCTTTAAAGACATCAATTAATTGGAAAAGTTTCAACTAAAGCAAGGTGATTTGCTTCACTTAGTCTACTGATTAAAATGCTAATGTCATTCAAAAATATCTTCACAGAGACATCTAAACTGGTGTTTGACCAAATACTTGCATACTATAACCTAGTGAAGTAAACAAATACTAACAACTATTATAATATGTATGCTCAAAAATATAAAAGAATAATGAATGACATCAAAGATGATCTTTAAAAATGAAGAACTATACTATGTACATGAAATGGAAGACTCAATATGAAGCTATAAACTCTGCCCTTATTGTGCTACAAATTCAATGCAATCATAACCAAAATGATAGAAAACCTTTTGGTAGATTTTGTCATGCTAACTCTAAAATTCATATGGGAAGACAAAGTAACTAGAGAAAAACACCCTACACTAAGCAAAGTTAGAAGACATACAGCCACCAGTATACCTACTACAAAGGTAAAATAATTAAAACAGTGTGGTATTGATGAAAGGGCAAATACAGATTAGTGGAGCAGAACTATCTAGAAATAGACCCATCTGAAGGTAGTCAATAACTTTTGAGAGAGGTACAAAGACAAATTCATGAAAAAAGGATTATCTTTTCAATAATTCCTGCTAGAACACTTGGAATACTTATCTAAAAACAAAAATTAACATCAACATACATCTTACATTTCCCTAAAAAAATTAACTCATAATGGATAACAGATATAAAATTCAAATTTAAACTATTAACATTTCTAGAAAAAAAACAAGCATACAAAAGAATAGAATTTTAAGATTTTTATGTTTTGAAATAAGTATATTTATATGACATCAAAAGCAATATCCATGAAGACAAAAAACTTAATACTTAAAACTTCACCAAAATTTAAAATTTTCTTTATAAAAGAACACTTAAGAAAATGAAAAGCCACAGACTAGGAGAAAATATTTGCAAATGACATGTCTCAAAAAGACTTGTATTTCAAATACATTAAAACCTGTTAAGCAGTGTGGAGATTCCTCAGAAAGCTTGGAATGGAAACACCATTTGACCCAGCTATCCCACTCCTTGGCCTATACCCAAAGGACTTAAAATCAGCATACTACAGAGATACAGCCACATCAATGTTCATTGCTGCTCAATTCACCATAGCCAGATTGTGGAACCAACCTAGATGCCCTTCAGTTGATGAATGGATAAAGAAACTGTGGCATATTTATACAATGGAATATTACTCCGCAATGAAGAATGATAAAATTATGGCATTTGTAGGCAAATGGTCGAAATTGGAGAATATCATGCTAAGTGAGATAAGCCAATCTCAAAAAACTAAAGGACGAATGATCTCGCTGATAAGCGGATGAGGACATATAATGGGGGGTGGGACGGGCTAGCATTAGGTTTAGGGTTAGGTTTAGAGTTAGGCTAAGGAGAGCAGTAAGAATGAAGGAAAGAAGGACTGTGTAGAGGGAAAAGAGGGGTGGGAGGGGTGGGAGGGGTGGGAGGGGTGGGGGGGAGGGGAAAAATATAATAAACATCATTACCCTATGTAAACGTAAAAAAAATAAATAAATTAAAAAAAAAAAAAACCTGTTAAAACTCAATAATAAAGAAAAGCTCTACGATAACAAGGAATAAATTCATTTTAAATATAGCAAAATGACTGATTTTATAAAAGAGATATAAAGATGGTAAATAAGCACAAAAAAGATTATAGACACTTTTTAAAATTTGTTCTAAATAGTTATACATGACAATAGAATGTATTTTGACACATCATATATAAATGGAGTATAACGTCTCATTCATCTGGTTGTACATGGTGTAGACTTACACTGGTTGTATAATCATATATTCACTTAAGATAATAATGCCTGATTCCTTCTATAATCTTTTCTACCTCTGTTCAGCCTCTCCTCTGTTCACTCCCCTCTGTCTAACCCAAAGTATCTCTATTCTTCTGAAGACCCCCACCTCTTATTGTGAATTAGTATCTACCATATCAGAGAAAACATTTGGCCTTTGATTTTTTGGAATTGATTTATTTCACTTGGCATGATAATCTTCAGCTCCATCCATTTACTGGCAAATGCCATAATTTCATTCTTCTTTAAGGCTGAGTAATATTCCATTGTGTCTATATACCACATTTTCTTTATCCATTCATTTGTTGAAGGACATCTAGGTTGGTTCCTTAGTTTAGCTATTGTGAACTAAGCTGCTGTAAACATTGATGTGGTTGTGTCACTGTAGTTGCTGATTTTAAGTCCTTTGGGTATAAACCAAGGAGTGGGTAACTGGGTTAAATGGTGGTTCTATTCCAAGTTTTCTGGGGAATCTCCATACTGCTTTCCAGAGTGGTTGTACCAATTTACAGTCTCACCAACAATGTATGAGTGTGCCTTTTTCACCATATCCTTACCAACATTTATTGTTTTTTGTATTCTTAATGATTGCCACTCTGACTGGAGATGGAATCTCAGTGTAGTTTTGATTTGCATTTCTCTAATTGCTAGGGATGTTGAACATTTTTCATATATTTGTTGATTGTATTTCTCCTGTGAAGTGGCTGTTTAGTTCTTTTTTTTTTGCAGTGCTGGGGGATCGAACCCAGGGCCTTGTGCATGCAAAGCAAGCACTCCACCGACTGAGCTATCTCCCCAGTCCGACTGGTTAGTTGTTTAGCCCATTTACTGGCTGGGTTCTTTGATTTTTGGTCTTAAGCTTTTTGAGTTCTTATATATTCTGAAGATTAAGGCTCTGAGGTGCAGGTGGTAAAGATTTTCCGTCATTCCATAGGCTCTCTTCACGTTATTGATTGTTTCCTTTGCAGTGAAGAAGGTTTTTAGTTTGATTTCTTCCCTTTAATTGATTCTTGACTTTACTTCTGTGCTTTAGAAGTCTTGTTAAGGAATTCAGTTCCTAAGCCAACCTGGTGGAGATTTAGGCCTACTTTTTGTCTATTAGGCACAGGGTCTCTGTTCTACTTCCTAAGTCCTTGATCCACTTTGGGTTTTGTGCAGGGTGAGAGTTAGGGATTTAATTTCATTTTGCTAAACATGGATTTCCAGTTTGCCTAGCACCATTTTTTGAAAAACCTATCTGTGGTGAATGTTTTTGGCACCTTTGTCTAGTATGAGATAACTATTTATGTGGGTTTGTCTCTGTGTCTTCTATTCTGTACAATTGGTCTACATGTCTGTTTTGGTGCCTATACCATGGTGTTTTTACTACTCTAGCTCTGTAGTATAGTTTAAGGTCTGGTATTGTGATGCCTCCTACTTCACTCTTCTTGCTAAGGATTGCTTTGGCTATTCTGGGTCTCTTATTTTTCTAAATGAATTTCATGATTGCTTTCTCTATTTCTATGAAGAATGCCATTGGGATTTTAATAGAAATTGCATTAAATTTGTATAGTGCTTTTTGTAGTATTGCCATTTGCACAATATTAATTCTGCCTACCCAAGAACATAGAAGATCTTTGCATCTTCTAAGGTCTGCTTCAATTTCTTTCTTTAGTATTCTGTAGTTTTCATTATAGGTCTGTCACCTGTTTTGTTAGATTGATTTCCAAATATTTTATTTTTGAGGCTATTGTGAATGGGGTAGTTTTCCTAATTTCTCTGGCAGTGAATATATCATTGATATATAAAAATGCATTTGATTTATGAGTGTTAACTTTTATATCCTGCTACTGTGCTAAATTCATTTATGAGTTCTAGATGTTTTCTGGTGTAATTTTTGGGGTCTTCTAAATAAAGAATCATGTCATTGGCAAATAGAGATAGTTGAGCTCTTCTTTTCCTATTGGTATCCCTTTAATTTCTTTCTTCTGTCTAATTGCTCTGGTGAGAGTTTCAAGGACAAGGTTGAATAAAAGTGGTGAAAGAGGGCATCCCTGGCTTGTTCCAGTTTTTAGAAAGAATGCTTTCAATTTTTCTCCATTTAGAATGATGTTGGCCTTGGGTTTAACATATATAGCTTTTACAATGTTGAGATATACTCCTACTATCCCTAGTTTTTCTAATGTTTTGAACAAGAAGGGGTGCTGTATTTTGTCAAATGCTTTTTTGTCATCTATCTAGATCATCATATAATTCTTGTCTTTAAGTCTATTATTGTGATGAATTACACTTATTGATTTTTTTATGTTGAACCAGCCTTGCATCCCTCAGATGAATTCACTTGATCATGGTACACTATCATTTTAATATGCTTTTGTCTGAGATTTGCCAGAATTTTACTGAGAATTTTTCCACCTGTGTTCATCAGGGATATTGGTCTGAAGTTTTCTTTTCTTGATGTGCCTTTCTCTGGTTTTGGTATCAGGGTGATATTAGCCTCATAGAATGAGTTTGGAAGGGTTCCCTCCTTTTCTATTTCATTGAATACTTTGAGGAGTGTTGGTGTTAATTCTTTGAAGGTCTTGTAGAAGTTGGCTGAGAACCATCTGGTCCTGGGCTTTTATTAATTGGTGGGTTTTTCTTAATTGGTAAGCTTTTGGTGACATCTTCTATTTCATTGCTTGAAATTATCTGTTTTTAAATTGTGTATATTCTCCTAATTCAGTTTGGATAGGTCATATGTCTCTAGAAATTTGTGGATATCTTCAAAATTTTCTATTTAATTGGAGTATAAATTATCAAAATAGATTCTGATTATCTTCTGTATTTCAGTAGTGTCTGTCTTGATATTTCCTTTTTCATTACGAATTTTAGTAATTTGAGTTTTTTCTCTCTCATTAACATGGCTAAGGGTTTACCAATTTTATTTTACTTTTCCTTTATTTTTCCAAAGAACAAACTCTTTGTTTTGTCAATTTTTTGAATTGTTTATTTCAATTTTATTGATTTCTGCTCTGATTTTAGTTACTTCTTGTCTTTTACTGCTTTGAGTATCGATTTGTTCTTTTTCTAAGGCTTTGAGATGTAACGTTAGTCATTTATTTGTTGACTTTCTATTATTTTAATGAATGAGCTCAATGCAATGAACTCTTCTCTGCCTTCACAGCACTGCCTTCACAGTATCATCACTCTTAAGCATTAAGAAGATACAAATGAAAACCACAATGAAACCATCACTATATACATCTTGGAAGAGGTAAAATTAAATCAAATTAACAATTCAAAATCTGGTAAAGATATAGATATAAAGGAACTCTCATTGATAGTGACAATCAAAATCTTATCACCACAATAAAAAGCAGTGTGGTAAATTCCTGTAAAGTTATACAAGTATTTATGATATGACTCAGCAATCCTACTCTTAGGTATTTACTCAAGTGAATTGGAATTAAATTCAGACAAAAACTTGTAATCTAGTTGTTGTCAACTGAGTACAATTTTATTCCCAGGTGACATTTAGCAATGTATAAAGACATTTTTGTTTAACAAATCAGGAAATAAGTAAAACTGATCTACTTACATTATATGCAGTATTAATATGCCAAAATGAAACACATTCTGTAATTAATATGCACCAACTAAAAAAATTGTAAAGCCATAGTCTGGAAATGAGAATGGAGAATGATAGTAGTAGGTAGAGGTCAGAAATGCTGCTAAAAACCCAAGAATACACAGGACAACAACCCCCTGCCTGTCTGCACACACCACAATGAAAGATTATGTGGAGCAAAATGTCAATTAGTGTAGAAGTTGAAAAATCCTCCTGACAGAAATGTCTGTAATGGCTTGATTCATAATTAACAAAAATTGAAATAACAAAGATATCTTTCAGTAGGTGAGTGTATAAACAAATGGTGAATCTGAGTAGACTGTGACTCAGAAATAAAATAAACTTCTGATGCCCACAAGATGCATTTTGCCAAGGGGAAAAATAAGTGAAAAGTTTAAATTTTGTATGATAATAGTCACATGTTGTTCTAGAAAAAGTAAAACGTATAAGGCAGAAAATAGTATAGTGATTTCTTGTGTTTTAGGGAAAGAGAAGGAGTCAAGTTTAAAGGGATGCAGGAGGGAAATATTTACTCTTCTCTATGGTGGTAGAGTCTAACCAAACACCTAACCAAAAGAACCAAAAACACCTTTATAAAGAATATATCCATATTCATATTTGTATTTATATTCATATTCAGTATTCATATTTTTTAAAAAAATCAGACTTTTGGGAGATCCAAGATAAAACAGACTCAACTCAATCTTACTGGATTACAAATGTAGTGTTTTACTTCAACAAAAGCAGTGGGGTAAAATATGAGCTGACCTAAATAATGTTGGCAAAAAGTGCTCTTATCCAACTCGAACACTAAAACAGAAATATACAAAAACATTGCACTTTATTTTAATTTTGTTTTTCATGTGATTTTTGATTAGCAATTCTGAATCTCGTTTACACATAAAAGAAATAAGAAAAGATACTGATTATGATATTAGGTGGATTTGTCACTGTTAGAGAATGAAATTAAAAATAAAATAGAGGGTAAGAATAGAATGATCTCTTTTGCTGGAGTAGAAATTTCTCTACATGCTGAAGACACAAGGTAGTAGGGCTGGGGAAGAAAAAATAAAAGAGTCCAAAGAAAAACCAGAGGGAAATTAGAACAGAAATAGACAATCCCCATAATTTGTGTTGGAATATTTGATATTTCCTTCTTATTGTTAGAACAAATAAACAGAAAATCATGAAAGATTTGAATGACTTGAAATCCATTAAACCAACTTGTATAAATAGAAAACTCCACCCAATCATTCAACAAAATAGATCATATCCTGGACCATAAACCTAGATGCAATTAATTTAAAGGACTCACACCACAAACATCATATTCTACAACAGCACAATTATTTGAAAAATTATAACAAAAAATATTTGAAAATCAATGACACAGTATTGGGTTTTAAAAAACACCTTATCAAATTTGTGAAACATACCTAAATAAGTTGCTTAGAGCAAAATTTATAGTTAAAAAGTTATAAAATGAGTTCTGAGGATGTAGGTTAGAGGTAGACCACTTGTCTAGCATGTACAATCCCTAGCATAACAAAAAATAAAAATATAATAAAGATAAAATAAAAATAAAAAAAATTAAAATCACATGTATTTTTACCTTAAAAAGTAATTAGATGTTTAGAAAGAGTAAGATAAGGAATAAGAGAAAAATAGACAAAACCAAAGTTTCATTAATTGAAAACATGAAAAATATTGTCAAAATCAGCTAGTGTAATCAAGAAATTATAAGAAAAACCACAAAAAACTAAAACAAAAGAGAGGATGTACTACAAAATCCATAAACATTACAAGATTGAACAGTTTAAGAATAAAAATTTTAATAAATGAAAGGTAGCACGAAATTTTAAAGAATTCATTCTATTCTTACCCCCAATAAATTCAACAATTTAGATAAAATTGAAAAATTCTCTAAAGAAATACAATTTGTTAAAATTGATTCAAGATAAGAAAGTAGAACTAAATCACCTTATATTTATTATAGAAATTGCATTTATAAATAAAACCCTACCCATGAAGAATATACTGTGCCTCCACCAATTTACTGATGATTTTATCAAATATATAAGAAAGAAATAATACTAAGCCTATAAAAAATATTTTACAAAAAAGATAATGGAACACAAAATAACTCCTTTTTTGAGTCCATCATTGTTCTAAAACCAAAACCAGACAAAGATATAAGAGAAGAAAATAACATGACAATGTTAAAAGTCTTTAAAATATATTAGCCTATCAAGTCTAAAAATATATGAAAAGGAAAATTAATTAGGTGTGATCAGATGTCACCTCAGAATCAGAGATTGGTTCTACATTTAAAAATCCATTAGTGAAATGCACAATAAACAAATGAAGTAGAAAAATAAAATTCATGTCAATATATGAAGCATAAGGCAACAGCAGTAAGCACCAGAATATAAATACAGATGCTCCTTGACTTACAACAGGGGTATGTCCTCATGAAACCACTGAAGGTGAAAATTCATTTAACTCTCATAAAATTATGGTAAAATTAAAAAATCCTGAAAGGTAAATTTGGGGCTCATCCATATAAACTCTACACATAAATCCCTTAGCTAGTTGATAAACTGAAGGTTCAGGGAAAATGCCTGGGTGACTAAGCAAGAAAGAGGAAAAGAGGACAGGAAGAGGAATAAGAAGAGTAAAAAGACAAAGAGGAAGAAAACAAGGAAGACAGAGAAGACAAAAAAGATGAAAAATGAAGAGAAGAAGAAGAAGCAGTAAATTGAAAAAAAAATTTAGTAGAAATATCAGGTGCTCAAAAAAATAAAATACATGGGAATCAATCTAACAAGAGGTGAAAGATCTCTACAATGAAAACTGCAGAACACAAAGAAAGAAATTAAAGAAAACCTTAGGGATGGAAAGATCTCCCATGTTCTTGGATAGGCAGAATTAATATTGTCAAAATGGCCATACTACCAAATGTGCTATACAAATTCAATGCAATTCCAATTAAAATCTCATAGAAATAGAGCAAGCAATCATGAAATTCATTTGGAAAAATAAGAGACCCAGAATAGCTAAAGCAATCCTTAGCAGGAAAAATGAAGCAGCGGGTATCACAGTACCAGAACTCCAACTATACTACAGAGCAATAGTAACAAAAACAGCATGGTATTGGCACCAGAACAGGTAGATCAATGGTACAGAATAGAGGACACAGAGACAAACCCAAATAAATACATTTTTCTCATACTAGACTAAGGTGCCAAAAACATACAATGGAGAAAAGCTAGCCTGTTCAACAAATGGTGCTGGGAAAACTGGAAATCCGTATGCAGCAGAATGAAACTAAACCCCTATCTCTCACCCTGCACAAACATCAACTCACAATGGATCAAGGACCTTGAAATCAGACCAGAGACCCTGCATCTTAACGAAGAAAAAGTAGGTCCAAATCTTCAACATGTCAGCTTAGGATCAGACTTCCTTAACATGACTCCCATAGCACAAGAAATAAAAGCAAGAATCAATAACTGGGATAGATTCGAACTAAAAAGTTTTCTCTCAGCAAAGGAAACTATCAGCAAAGTGAAGAGAGAGCCTACAGAATGGGAGAAAATCTTTGCCACACACACTTCAGATACAGCACTAATCTCCAGAATCTATAAAGAACTTAAAAAACTTTACACCAAGAATACAAATACCCCAAACAATAAATGGGCTAAGGAAATGAGCAGACACTTCACAGAAGAGGATCTATAAGCAATCAACAGATATATGAAAAAATGTTCACCATCTTTAATAAGATGAAATAAGAGAAATGCAAATCAAAAGTACCCTAAGATTTCATCTCACCCCAGTTAGAATGGTGATTATCAAGAATACAAGAAACAATAGGTGTTGGTGAGGATGTGGGGAAAAAGGTACACTCATACACTGCTGGTGGAATTGCAAATTGTGTAGCCACTCTGGAAAGCAGTGTAGAGATTCCTTAGAAAACTTGAAATGGAACCACCATTTGACCCAGCTATCCCACTCCTTGGTCTATACCCAAAGGACTTAAAATCAGCATACTACAGTGATGTAGTCACATCAATGTTCATAGCTGCTTAGTTCACAATAGCCAGATTGTGGAACCAACCTAGATGTCCTTCCATTGATGAATGGATAAAGAAACTGTGGTATATATGCACAATGAAATATTACTCAGCCATAAAGAAGAATAAAATTATGGCATTTGCAGGCAAATGAATGAAGTTGGAGAATATCATGCTAAGATAAGGCAATACCAAAAAACCAAAGGCCAAATGATCTCTCTGATAAGCGGATGATGATACATAATGGGGGTTGGGAGGGAGGCAAGAATGCAAGAAGGATGGATTGTATAGAGGAAAGAGGGGTAAGAGGGGTGGGGGGAAGAGAAAAATAACAAATTGAGATAAACATCATTACCCTATGTACATGTATGATTACACAAATGGTATGACTCTACTTCATGTACAACCAGAGAAATAAGTTTTACCCCATTTGTTTACAATGAATCAAAATAAATTTTAAAAAAAAGAATGCAAGCAACAATAGGTGCTGGTGAGGATGTGGGGGAAAAGGTACACTCATACCTTGCTGGTGAGATTGCAAATTGGTGAATCCATTATATTTAGAAAAATAGAAAGCAAAAACTAATGATCTTGATGATAAAATATAAAGAAAATTTCTGTTCAAGAAAGAATACTGTAAGTGAAGTCCAAAAATAGATTAAAGTCTAGGAGAGATATCTGCAATATCTCAAACAACAATATGTAAAACAAATTCTTCATCTAGAATATACAAGGAAGTTCTGATAAAAAAAAAAAAAGACAGGAAACTCAGCAGAAAGAGTGGATGAAAACTGCATGTGTGAAAAAGGGTCTAATTTTCACACTAAAGCACCACAAATTTCAAATTACCTTTTTCAAATTGAGAAAAATCAGAAAGTTATATGATACCAAATGTTAAAAAGTATAGTGGTGAAATTAAACTGTTAGGCTTTCCTGGCAGAACTGTCAATGAATTCAGCAAATTTGCAAAGCAGTTAGAAAGTACTTAGTGAATTTATGCGCATATGACCTACAAAACTTTCTGTTAATATCAAATGTCAATCATAGGAGATAAGATGATAAAAATGTGATATATGCATGGTATGTAACTATAGGTAACAGTGAAAAGAATAAAATTCAGTCATACATAGAAAAATTAACACATCATAAGAAAATAGTCTTGAACAGAAATTCTATTAAATATAAGGTA
This sequence comes from Sciurus carolinensis, assembly GCF_902686445.1. Classification (NCBI taxonomy): domain Eukaryota; kingdom Metazoa; phylum Chordata; class Mammalia; order Rodentia; family Sciuridae; genus Sciurus; species Sciurus carolinensis. The sequence goes on along the minus strand of NC_062222.1, from coordinate 102,581,524 downwards.
ACTAAATATGATTGATAACAGAATTATGATTAACTCCTTGCACATAAAAGAATTTATGTGTATATTCATGCAACACTTTTGTATTGTCAAGACAATATTCTTAGACATAAGCTACTCTTCCTTTTTCCAATGATAGTCTAGACTATGAAGATAACAGCAGCCTTCTAAGCACATGCTTCAAATTACTATCCTTCTTCAGATCAAAATGGATATAGCATTTCTTGGGGAACATCAAAGTCTCATTTCCATTATCATTTTTTCCCTTCTAAAGAGAATGCGCTGATTTTTCATGGTATGCGTCATATTGCCAGGACCCATATTGTTTTAAATTGAAACATGTGTAAAGAATCATGATTCAGTTTGGTTGAACATTATGAAGTAATAATGTCTTTCATTCCATAACAATCATTTGGTGACCAAGGGATAAGTATATCTTGTGTTGTCTAAGATAATCTATTAAAAAATCTGTTGGAGGTCTATTTGCTACTCAGCTTGCACACATTTTACTCTTGTGCAAAAAATTACATGTTTCACTAGCAATTTTTTTTCAAGTAAGCGTCCATTAGTAAATTTTTTTCAAAAGAATGTCATCTAGAAGCTTTTCATCTGGTAAAAGAGATAAGATACATATGAATAGCTATGAGAAAAGCAATGTATCATAAGGGACACTCCATCTGATAACACTTCAAGAGAAGATGAAGAAATTATCATTAAAGAAGGGGATCAGAGAGATTTGTTGAAATGACATTTGATCTGGAACTGGAATTTAGGAAGAATTCTGATATTCTGAGATGGAGGTGCAGGATATTCAGAGAAAACAGAACACAGGGAGGTAGAAAAAATAAAGTGTATATAAGAGCTCTAAGTATTTGTTTACACAAAATATTATAACATATGAGGAGCCTTGTGAAATAAGAGAACGAAATGAGGTTGAAAGGTAGATTATAGATAACAAATTTGAACTTTTACCTTGAGTAAAAGGTAAGAACCATTTGAAATATTAATCAGCAGCATGGGAAGAGTGCAATGAAATGAAATGAAAAGAAGTGAAATGAAATAGGGGTATAAAATTACTACAGTTGTCCAATTAAGAGTCCAGGAGAACCTGCAATAGGATAGATGCTATGAAAACAATGAGAAAAAGAAACAATGTATGTAGAGGAAGATTTTCTAGGAAACTGAAAGCAATTTAGTGAGGAAGATTAGAAGTAAGATAAAAATGACTGATTTCTTTTAGTCTGTGTGACTAGAAGTACACTATGTCTATTAATTGGAAAAGGGGAATGGAGAGAGATCAAGTTTGGCAAAAAAAAAAGCAATATGCAAAAGAATTTTGAATATTGAAGATATGGTGAGCTTTAGGGAATGTTTCAGGTTGCCAAATTGGAATTCTCTGAAGATATTTAAACTTGGAAATGAGGATCCAGTTCAAAATCAGAGTTTCAAGACAGCTATAAACTGTAGGACTAATGAAGCAAGGTCACAGATAAGGTGAAAAAGGAGAATACCTAGAGCAAATAAGAAAACTAAAACAAAGCAATCAAATGAACAACAAAATCCTCACAAGATATGCAAGTTCTTTATGAAAAAACATGAAAATTATTGAAAGATAAAAGACAAAATGAAAATATGAAGATATATATGTTTCCTTGAATTAAAAAAATCATGAGTGACAATTTTTCTTAAATGAAACAATGAATATAAGTTGATCCTAATTTTAAAATACCAACGAATTTTAATTTGTTTTGTTTTAGAGAACTAAATATGCTAATTCTAGATAAACAAGCATGAAAAGTTGTGAATTTTGCGTATTGCAAGAAGGCAATAAGTGAATACTATCCCTTTCAGATGTTAACACAAATTTTACAGCTACAGTATCTAAATCAGTATAGCACTTAGCATGGGTAGCCTTAAAAACTCTGATTAAAAAACCTTTAGTATATTTGGAAATTCTGTATAGGATAAAGAGGGCATTGCAAAAAATGTGTTAAAAAAAAAAAAGATGGATATGCCAATAAAGGATATTAGGACAACCAGGTTACTATTTAGAAAAACAAAACAGGCCATTTGATTATATTTATGCAAATTTCTTTGCAAGTACATCACTCTAATTATTCAAACCCTTTTCTTCACTTTGTGACTTTGTCTTATTAGTTCAAGATAAATTCTCAATAAATTAAATATTTAAATATAAAATATGAAGAATGTGAATAATATTGCCAAAAGAAACCACAGGAAAAGTTTTCAAATGATCTCACCTAGAAACCATTCTACCTGCAATAAATACAAAAACAAAAACAAACTTAAATACATTTTAAAAATCATGAATGGAGAAACTATATAGGAAACCAAAACAAGAAAACTGGGAAAAATACTGGCAACTAATATCAGGAAATTTCAAGTGTGTAAATTCTTTTGAATGATGTAAGGAAATGAACATTATTATATATTGCTGGTGAAAAAGTGTTTGACAGTGTTATTTAAATAAAGGACAATTTTGAAATATCTATCAAAATTACAGATGTATACAGTTTTTATTTCTAGGTCTATTTGCACATAGACACAAAATGTTAAGCATTCTTCATTGTTCGTTTGCTTTTGCAGTACTGGGGATTGAACCCAGGGCCTCCTGCATGCTAGGTGGGTGCTCTGGCACTGATCTACATCTCTAGCCCTTATGAAATTGTTCATGATAGCTAAATTGGCAAACTAATTGTTTCTTTACTTTGTAAACATCTGATGAGGAAAGCAGATTGCTTTTAAAATCAGACAAAAATGAAATAGCTGTGGTAAAGAACACACACACACACACACACACACACACACACAAAGGCAGACTGCTAGAAAATGGTGATAGAAGACGTGAGAAATAATGATTTAATAGATGCATTTTGGGATAGTAAAGCATGCCCATTCCTTCTGGTGATAAAAGAGAAAAAAATAATTTTCCTTGGAAAGAACTGATTATTATAAGATGCAGTATTTTCCAGAAAACTCAGCTATCAACCCAGATTTCAAATGCAAAAGGAAATATATATCCATTTATTTCTTAGGTCCAAAAACTTCTTCAAAATCCTTTTAAATGTATGCATTTTTAAAATCATATTGACTCAAAAATTATGAATTATAAGTAAATATATCTAAATTCCGTATTTTAAGTAGACAACAATTTAAGTTACTTCATATTTAGGTATCGCAATATTTAATTACAATGTAAGTTCATTTTAACATGTTGACTTCAGCTCAGGTCCAGATTTCGAAGACTATCTAAAGATCTTTAAAAGTAATTGAACCTTAGTTCAATGAAAAGGTCATAGTTTTAAGAAAAATTGATACTTCATAACAACAAAAAGTAGAAACAACCCCCATAAGGAGATGAATGGATACGTTAAACAGTGATGATTCCACAAAACTATAAAATGAAATTAATTCCCTTAATTGTACACTTAAAAATAGTCAAATTAAAATGTTATGTTGTCTTAGTCCATTTTCTGTTACCATAGACTAGATAAATTTTAAAGTGAAGTCATGGTAATGGTCCAAAGTTGAGGGACCACATTTAAGATGATGATGGCAGTCCAGCAGTCTCAAGAGGGCATTACATGGAGAGAAAAAAGGAAAACACATATACTTATATTTGGTCTCACTCCCTTTTCTTATGAAGACACAAGTATTCAATCTAGAAGCTCCATAGTTATCACTTTATAAAATCGTAATCACACCTCAAAGGTCACACCTCTAAATAACACACTCAGACTAAGTCCACTCTCTTAACCCATAAATCCCAATTAATTTTTCAATTAATTAATCTGATGAGAATAATTCAGTATTTCAAAGTTACCAGAAATAGTATATTTGTTTATCAATTTAAAAGTTTTTATAGATGTTCCACAACTAGGAAGATAGGACAAAATGGGATAGTTATTAGTACCTCACAATGGGGATTAAATTTCAACTTGAGTCTTGAAGCAAGCAAACAATATCTGTTTTAGTTAACTTTTTTTGCTGCTCTGACTAAATGATCTGATCAGCACAATTATAGAGGAAGAGACATTTATTTGAGGGCTCATGCTTTCAGAGGTCTTAGTCCATAGCAGGTCGGCTCCATTCCTCGGGGCTCAAGGTAAGGCTGAACATCATGGAGAGAGAGGGTGGTGGAAGGAAGCTGCATACATCTGTGATCAGGAAGCAAAGAGATGCCACTCGCCAGATATATATATATATATACACATACACACATACACACACACACACATACACCAAAAGCCATGCCCTAATTTCCACCTCCTCCAGCCACACCCTACCTGCTACCAGTTATCACCCAGTTAATCCCATCAGAGTTTGATTCGCTGATTAGGTTAAGATTCTCGAAACCCAATCATTTCTTATCTGAACCTTCTTACATTGTCTCACACCTGAGCTCTTGGGGGACACCTCACATCCAAACCATAACAATATTCAAATAACCAACTCATAATAGTTAATATATATTTTACCATAATGAAAAATTTAAAGATAAGGATAAAATTGTGCCATTAGAAAACTAATAGCAGTTAAATATTAAGATTTTTTGTATCATTTTGTTTTGTGTGTTCCTATACTGACGCACACTGTTTGTTGCCACATGTCAAAAATATTAAAGGTGAAGATAAAGTGTGGCAAAGGTAAATAATAAGAACAAGCTATAGAAAAGATTTCTAAATTAAGAAAGATGCAATGGAACAGAACTGAATGGGAAAAACTAAGGTTAAAATAACCAAAATCATTGTAAAACTAAGTATGGAGAGAATGAACATGAATATTTACTGAATCTTAGATGCCTAGAATTCAAAACTAGAAAAAAAGTATACTCTTCGAGAGTACATGATATGTTTCACAGGTCAAAGCAATCTAACAACTGTGCAAACAGTTTCAAGAAAAAAATCAGGAGAATTTACACATTAAATATTACCATCAAATTAAGAAAGTTTAAAGGTGTTTAAGTTACATCTCTATTCTATGACATCTGATATAATGCAAAATAATTATACTGCCACAGAGATAGCAAAATATCTTTTTTTAACTTTCAAAGTAAAAAGAAAAATACCATGGGTGAACTGGTAGTGTGTTTACACTGAGAATAACTTAGATCATTTTAATATTATAAGTGATCTGATATATTCCTATATTATGCAAACACAATATATATGAAGCTACTTCAGAAAACGATCTCAGTTCAATTTCACCAGATGAGGTAGTTATCATAACTAATTAGATGAAGTGTATGGGCAGAATGGACAGAGAAGTCAGAATACTTTTAATTTTCTGTGTTTTAGTTATTCTGTTTTTTTCAGGAGGACTGAATTTATGCCACAAAAGAATATAATACTCTATCAGACCCTGGTGGTCATGCATCAAGGCATAACTGGGTCCATTAATATTGGGTGGAATGAAAATATTCCTTATAAGTATATTACTTATACTTCATGATTGCACAAACAAGTCTTGATGCCTTATTGGTATTCACAGCTTCTCTCAAGTGCATGGGTTGAAGGCATACTGGAGATGGTCAGTCCTTATTATTCAATCCTAGATGATTGGCAGTTTTCCACTCTTCATCTTCTGGGAATATCCTGTATCTCAGTTAAAAGAAATGGTAATGTGTTCAAATTTCCTTCTGTAGCTTATCCCAAGACCTGAGAATTTTGAATGGCATTTTTGGCCCAACCCCAGAAATTTTATTCCACATTAATTTTGTTTTTCCTGGTACATTTTTGCATTTCAAAATATTCACTAAAAAAAATTTAAAAATTTAAAAAACCCTCAAGATCAAGCACTGAAATCAATGCCCAAGTCCCAGGACCCTCCTTTTGAATCAGGTTCTTTGAGCACGAATGCCTTTATAAAACAGCTACTCATTACCATTTTTATGTTTTATTTTGAGACTCTTTTTTCATTTTAGCTCCTTTGAACTTCTGTGATTTTATAAATAGTGTCCTTATTATGGTCTGCTTCTGGCTTTCCTCACAGACTTTGCAGAGAGCCCCAGAGTAGAGCAGCCTATTTTTGTGCTCTCTTGAGGAGACTTGTTCCCTAGTCCTCTCTCATTGTGAGTTTGTTCCAGGCTGTCGACTACCTGATGTTTTCATGTCTCTCTCCATTAACTAACTCTTGCCTTTCAACCACTGAGCTTTAGTTTCTTGTTTACTGTTTTCCTTGTTACAGCTCTTGGCTTATTGCTCCAGTCTGTGTGTCAACAGAATCCTTGGCAACTTCATGTTAGTTCTTGTCCCTCTTTCTTCACAGACTGCTTTTCACCAATTTGGCTTTCCAAAGATAGCTTTTCAGCAGCTCGAAGTGTGGATTTTATCTCCATTCTTCTGAACTGTGCTCATTTTCATTAATATTAAGAGACAGCAAGGCTGACACTTACAAATAGGTGACTACCTACACTGTGTCATTGAAAGGCACAAGGAATAAGTCCTTTCTGGGATGCCTAAAATCTCATATAAAAGCTTTATTTAATTGTTTTAAAACTTTTAATATTTTAGGGGTAATTTTTTAAAACATTTAATAGTTTTAGGGCTTCCTGATCAAAATGCAAATACTCTTAGGTTTTTTCACACGTACATACTATGGTGCTTAGTATATTATTTATTTCATCTTCTATGGTATTTTATAATAATTAGTTTTGTTTCTGTGCCCTCACAAGACTGAAAGTCATTTGCATAGGAATTGTTTTTTTAATCTTCATATCTAGTGTCTAAGTAGTATGTGGTAACAGGGGTCTGAATACATGGTTGGTAAATTAAAACATAAAACATAGGAGGAAAGGTGAAAAACTTATGCAATTAACTTCAGTATTATGGAATTAAGACAGCTGATGCAATAGAGAAACCCACGTAACAACAACACAGGGAAGGACTGATCATCTCCATTATGCAATTGGAATTTTAGTCTGAGAAGGACTATCATAAGTGAAAGGGATGATAATTACTAGTTATCAATTTGGAAATTGGAGGATAACAATGTGAAAGTGTCAGTAATTCCTGGGTTTTTATTAAAAAGCAGCAAGGTTTCAGTTCCAGTTCCAGTCATCATATACACCTTCCAGGAATGAGGAAGGAATAAGGTTTCAGAAGGAACATAGGGCAAAATCTATACCAAGAAACTAGAACTTTACTAGAAGTTCCATCAGAATTCTGTTTATATTTCACTGGACAGAATTATGACAGATTGTTCTCCACAGCAATAATGAGGATGAGAAAATGATAGTCTTGTGTATTTGCTTTTGCCTAAAACAATGTTGAGACTCACCAAGAAAAAAAAGAGAGGAGAATGAATACTGAGTAAGAAGGGGTAGAGTTTGGTACACTGTAGGATTATATGTAATTGGAAGAGTCAATGTAAAGAAAGAGAGCATATGAAGTCAACTGATGGCTGCTTCACCATCCTGCCCAGTTATAGCTGATTGGAGTTAGGAATTTTGATCAACTTAAAATGTCTAACTGAAGGCATGGGCTTCATAGGAATCCTAACACAACATCTTAAGATTTTTTAATTCAATTTCTTCATGAACTTCATAAATAATGTTTTTCCTGGGTATTTCCCATATAGCTGGCAATGAGATACAATGAATAATATAACATAGAACCTGCCTTCGAGGTGCCCCATGTAAACTGAACTTGCTAATAAGAGAAATGGACACAGTCTCAAATCTGTCCACTGAAGAAGTATTTACCTCAAACTAAGTGTGCAGTTGGAATTTTAGTCTGGGAAGGATATATACAACAGTGAAAGTGAAACTGAATCTTAAAAAGATGAAAATATCTCAGTAAAAAAAATGCAGAAGGGTTGACAAGGAAAGTTGATGATTGAAAACATGGGGAGATAAAGAAAAAGTGTTCTGGAATCTGTAACATTTTCAGTGAAGCAAAGCACAAAGTTCAAGGGATGAGGACAATGAAAATGAGACAAGCTGAAGAGAGGTAAAAGATAACCAAGGGGTATTTCTGGACAAGAGACACTGACTTATTTCAAGCTGATAGTAGTTCTATGCTTTAGGAAATTAGCCTAGTCCCAGTGTAAAGGTGGAAAGAGGTAAAACAGAAAGGGAGTAGAGTTAGGGGAATATTCCAATTGTTCAAAACATGGAGATTTAAACTAAAACAATGTTAGAAGATTTGGAAAGTAAGAAGATTGAAAGAGGATATTTACCAAATGCTGTGTGTATGTCTGTCTATGTATGTGTGATGTGTGAGGTGGCAAGTGGATCTAGAATGGAAAAAAGGCAGAAATGAGGATAAAAATTTAAGACAACTATCATTTCTTCAGTCATTCATTGGTTCAAAATGAGGGTTAAACTGAGTTTTGTAAAGTTAGAGCGTGTTTAGGGCAATGTGCTACCTTACCTAAGTAAGACATAACATGCATACCTGCTTATACTGTAACCCAAACAAGGAAACAGTCACTCAGTCACTGAAGAGCCTAATAATGTGCTCCTAAAAAATATTTTCTTTTTGATTAACATGTATTAATTGCACATACTTATGGGTTCAGTGTGATTTTTCAACACATGCATACAGCATAATCTAATCGGATCTGCCTCTCTTTAACCATCCCCACCCCAGTCTTCCCAACCTCTGGTAATCACTATTTGACACTCAGGTCAACTTTTTTTAGTTTCCACATATGAGAGAGAATATGAGGTAATTGTCTTTCTGTGTATGGCTTATTTAATTAAAATAATGTCCACCAGTTCCATCCATTTTGCTGCTGATAACAGGATTTCATTCTTCTTTATGGATGAATAATACTCCATTGGCTATATATACCACCTTCTCCTGATCTGCTCATCCACTGAGGAGCACATAGGTTGAGTCCATATCTTAGTTATTGTGAATAGTGTCACAGTACACATAGGCACGCAGGTATCTTTTGAATGTGCTGATTTCATTTCCTGCAAACATAGGTCCAGGAGCAGGATATGGGTCATATAATAGATCTTGGTATAAGCAATGATTTTTTTAATTTGACCCCAAAAGTACAAACAACAAAAACAAAAATAGACAAATGAGATGTAACAAACAAAAAAGTGAAGGAAACAATCAACAATGTACTTTTGAATAATGGTTGAACAGCTTACTTCCTAGAGCAAATCCTAAAATCAAGGGAATACTATGAAACACTAGATTTTGTTAAGCAAACCTTCAAACTTATGAAAAAGACACTTATTACACTGGCCTCTATAGCAATTAAAGAATAAAATCTAATAAAAAATAACTTCAGAAAAAATTCTTAACCCATCAGGTACATGATATAAGTAAGTTCAGAAACCAAATGCAAGTGATTAGATACTTAAAGAGAATGGTAGCACACATAGAAACTATTATGGTCCAGGTACAAAGAAAACCAAAAGAAGTGTGTTGAATTAGAAGCATGCAACAGTGTTTAAAATGAGGATTATATTATTCTGTTTTTATATTATTCATGAAGATATCCTTAAGCACACTAACTCAATATCACTAGTCATTGTCATGGCTGCTATCAGCTCAGCCACATTAATAATAAGGAATCTCTTACTATACCACCTGATTTGAAAGAATTACACAGAAGAATATGTCCCCAAAGTAATTCTTTCTACACAAGAAGAGCATCCATATTGTAAGAACTATACCCAGCTACTACAATTCAAAGGATGTTTCCTCTATGTTTGAACATTGAATGACTTTTTTGTCCTTAAGTACAACTAAATCAACAAATTAGTAGAAAGGAATAAACGTGATTGAATTAAATAATAAATAACTTATAAGCACTTCAAGTCAGAAAGAACTTAATTAGAATCTTGGCTTTTTCACTTAGGAGTTCTCTTAGCTTCAACTATGCATCATCAATAATCAAGAAATATTAGTAGCTAGTTTTTAGGAGTTTCTGTGAGAAATAAATGCTCATAATGTACCCAGCCCCAAATATCAGACATACAGTAAGTCTTAAATGCATATTAATATAAATTATGTATTAACAATGTAAAGGTACATTAACAACATCCTGTGAAGTTGTAAATTCTATTTGGTTTTTATTTGTTTTTGTTTTGTTTTGTTTTATTTTACAGAAGAGAGTGAGCCTTTAAGAAAGTCACCAACTTGTCTAAAATCACAAGTATGAAAACCAGGATTGAAACACAAGTCATTATGGCAGGTTAATTGCACTATTTTGTTTTTTTAAAATTCTTTCCACAAAGTAGGAATTAAGCTAATGGCTTCAGCACCAAATTACAGGGAAAATACACAAGAAAATAAAAGCAAAGCACTTGACTGCAAACAGCTTATATGGTAGTCTGGCAAATTATTAAGTTTAGAACACAAATTCTATAAGCAAGGGTTGAAAGAGTCAACATAATTTAGAGAAGAGATAATAGGGAGAAATAATTGTAATTCTAAATTGATAGAAATATAGTTTACAATATTATATACAATTTAACTTTGCAAGGATGGTTTAAGTATCCCTAAAGGATTAAAAATCAAACACAAGAAAAAATAACAATTATAAACAAGTACGTGGCTTCCAATTCTGACTGAGAATTTATAGCGGTGGAGGTGATTATAGGGCTTTATAACATGGTGGCAGGGGATAGATAAAATCTCTATCATTCATGGTAGAATTTTGTTTATATCTGCAAGTTTTGTTGATACAGGAGAGCTGTTGATTTATAATAAAATCTCAAAATCAAGATTTTTTTCACACTAAATATTGTAAAAGTAAAGGTGTCTGAATTTTCTTATTGATTAAATGTTCAATGAGTTCACCAAAAAGTTGCCACAGCAATTTGCAATGTGACAAAGTTATTATCATCAACATGTTTGATTGTTCTGCAAAATTTTATCTTAGTATATAATCTCACACTTACTAAATGCATATTAGTTTGAAAGAAAGAAGTGTAGGAATTAGGTATTCCCAATTCCACTTTAAAGCTGACAGCTGTGTCCAGATATAATCATGACTAAGGACAACAAAAAACTTAAATCAATATTTCTAAACAGGTATACACCATACTGGCCAAGTCAACCTAAAATAAAAAGGTAATCACTATCTAATAGCAAAATGAGATTTTAAAAGCAGTGTCTAAATTTCACATAAAAATGATTACACAATCACACCAGGGGGCGCTCTTAACACTAAAATGATGGATGACATATTTTAAAACACGTGGTGGTCTCAGCTGGCCAAATGAAAGATTTTCTAAGTATGTAGTACTTATAACAAGTGCTTATCTTTGAAAGTGTATGCTGGCAATACACGCATTTTCTCTTACATCCAACTGTTTGTGTGGTTAAAGACTATCAAGTTAGTCTTTGAAGTAAAACATTTTCTGCTGATAGGAAATATTTTATTTTGGAAACATTTGTCTACTTAAACTGGCATCTGTCTCTTATTCTTTCTGTAATTGGACTTACTCCCAGTAATATAAACAGAGTGCTCCACAGCACAACCAATATTTTTTTAAAAAGTTTCCACATGAATTTTGATTTATTGTTTACAAAATTTCCTACCAAACCTTTAGATATTTATTTTCCATTAAAAAGGATGATGTCAAAGTCATTTAAAATTGAAATTCAAAGTAAAATTCGAATGTAGGCATTATGAGTCATTTGTCTCCATATTTTCTCATTACCTGACAAGGACACTGAAATCCAGATGTTCTCCTCAGAAGTTCTAGATTCAGCTTCCTAAAAATACAATTACAAAATCTGTGTGAGACTTCAGAAAAAAAGAAAAGGTAAGCATAGGCTATGTTACCCAGAGAAAATTATCATGTACTATTCCATCAACAGTTAATATTTTCATACAAAAGACATCTAATTAAAATAAATTTTAAGAAACAATGCAAAGTTACAAACATCACAAAGTATGTGAAAGGATCAGAGTATAGCTACCTGCCTCCATGGTAGAGAGGGAGCTTGTAAACATCTCTCAATGCATCTAGTTGAGATTACCCACTTTGTCCTCATCTACACCCATGAGCGACAATTCACCTGTGACCAAGTACAGATACGGAGAATTCCAGTCAAGGTTCACCTAGTAAGTATGGAAAACAGTCAGCTACCTCTTTGATCTGAGTTCAGGGAAACCAGAATGGGCTTCTCTACTCTTTGTGCCCTAAAACAAATTCACCAGCATAAGAATGCTTCAAATGCTGATGAAAGAAACAATTATTTTCATTTTTTAATGAATAACTATTTAAAGTAAAAATACACCTAGAGAAAAATGACATAATTATTTAATTATTATTAGTTATTTAATACTTTAGACTTAAGTGCTACTCCAGAAGGCAAATTTTAACATGGTTTTGGAGAATATTGGGGGAAAGGAAGAAAAAAGAATATTGAATGAAAGGAGGACAGGCCACAAAGAAGACCACTCTGTATTAAGAATATGTTGGGAGAGGGAGAAGGTGACTCTTGTTGCCTGCTCTCTATCCTTCTGGATCTTTGGTATGAAACAAATGCTGAGACATTCACGAGGGTACGTGCAGCCTGGTTTGATGAGAGGCAGCATTTGATATGAAGCAATATGGCATATGGTAAAGCTGCATGAGCTCCCATCAACAGCAAAATCAGAGCAGTGGCACCGGGGTTCTACGTGGTCTGTCTTTTTAGAAGCAGATCCTGAGCCAGTTACAAGGAAACAGATGAAGTTAACTCCCCACTAGGATTGAAATGGTTGTAAAGGGCTACCAAGTATCCTATACTTGAGATCAGATTCTTGTGCCACCTGCAGATAGAAATAGTAACAAAGGTATGAAAAATGTTTAAAGGTTTGAGGAAAAAATAATAGGTTTTCTGAGAATAAAATGCAAACAGTTTTAACAAAGTTGAGAGAAATGTTTAGAGAGTTGATGCCTTTTGAAACAGATGGGACAGAATCTTCTGATAAATTAGATGTAGAGTATAAGAGAATAGAATCAAGGATGATATTATTTTGGATGTTATCAACTAAAAGAATAGAATTTAACTTCAGTGAGACTGGAAAAGCATGGGGAGAAAACCAGATAAATGGACGAAACTAATTATTTAGGCTGTGGAGTGTGAAATTTGACATGCCCAGAAGACATAGCCAGAAGAACAATATACAGTATGGAGATAAGAGAAGATCAAGATACAAATATAAAACTGAAGATTATCCTTCACTTAAAGAATTTAAAGTAATGAGAGACAAGAGGAAATGAGTGCACAGAGAGATAATCAGGACAGAGAAGTAACACTGCAGTTGATAGACACTTGGTTGCCCCAGCCTCTTCACCTTCTTGTGTTCATGCCTGTTATGATTTAAATATGAGGAGTTTCCCCAAAAGCTCATGTGTAAGATAAGTAAGAATTTTCAGAAGTAAATGATTGGATTATATAAGAGGTATCACCTAATTGGTGGATTAATCCACTGATATGGATTAACTGGGTGGTAATTATAGGAAGGTAGGATGTGACTGGAGGAAGTAGGTCCCAGTGGATGTGCCTTTGCAGTTTATATTTTGTCACAGGTGGGCAGAACTTTCTTACTGCTTCCTGGTGGTCATGTCCTGAGCTGCTTTCCTCTGTCATATCCTTCTGCCATGATGTTCTGCCTCACCTTGGGCACACAGCTATCTAGCCAGACAATAATGAAGAGAACCGCTGAAACTGTAAGCCAAAATAATATTTTCCTCCTCTAAATTTTTCTTGTCAGGTATTATTGGTCACAGCAATGAAGACCTAACAATGCCCCTGTATGTTTTCTATCTCCTACAATGTGTGAAAACCCTGTAACTTGTTTCTAACCAATAGAATATGTGACATAAGTAAGTGACAAAATGTATGTGAATTACACAAGTGATGACACTGTTGTATCCCCCATCTTAGTGGAGTTTTTCTCTTACTGGATGACTTTTGTGAAGTCAGCAGTCATATAGGGGAACCACATGGCAAGGAACAGTTGCTAGCTGCCAGATAGCAAAGCCTCTACCCAAAAAAAAAAAAAAAAAAACAAAAAAAACAGAAAAGAGGAATAAATAGTCCTCCCATAGCTCCAAGGAGATAAATTCTGGCAACAACCTGAGTAAGCATGGAAATAAATCCTTCTCTAGTCATGCATTCAGATGATATCCCAGTCCCAGCTGATACCCTGACTGTAATCTTGCAGAGGACCCAGTTAAGCCATGCTCAGACTTCTGACCCACAGAAACCATGAGATTAAAAATATATACTGTTTTAAACCACTGTTTGTGGTGATCTGCTATGCACCAGTAGAAAAGTAATATAAACCCTAAGTTTATGACAATATTAGAGGCTAGAGAGATATGAAAGAGCCAGGAAAATGAACAAGGAAGAAAGGCCAGTGAAGTAGGATGGAAATCAAGAGAAAAGCATTTCTCCAAAAGGCATAATGTCAGCTTCCTCTGAGAGGAACAGAAACAAAAGGCCAGAGGCAAATTGAGTCTGCTGATCTGCTAGAAGCTGCAAAGAAGCATGAGAAACCAGGTTCAGGCACCTCCTCTGGCCTGGAGAACTCTGCTTTACCCCTCTTTAGAGAAACTGGTAAGAGGAAATTGATGCTATATAGAATTGATAGAAGTGACAAATTGTTTCAGGCTTTTCTGTTGTAGACACTTATTCACTACCAATACTAGTTCTTACACTGCAAGGTTTATAGTTGATTTTAAGCACTGATTAATTTTCCTGCAGATTTTTCTTTGGAGGTAGGGGATCCTTATAATCAAGTCAGATGTTCACGGCTGCGTAAATGACAATTCAGTCTTATTAGACTCACTGGAAACCCCAATTAGTGATAGAACTGTACTACTTCATTATGATGACTTTGAAGGTTGGTATTTCAAAACTGGCTAACAATACCAATCAGAATTGTCTTATTTTAATTACCAAGTAGTTAACTATTTTTAAACTTTACATTGTTATAAGATATGCTTAGATTGGCTTTTGTTTTTCAAAAAAAAAAAAAACAAACAAACCAACAGAAGTCAATCTAATGAGCAAGTATTATGTTCAAGGCCTTGAGTTAACAAGGTCTGGCTCAGTAAAAGAAATTCTCTGCTGCTTCTCATAACATCTAAAATTTGTATGCAAACTCATACTACATAAAGTATTGTCACACAAAGGCTGTCTTGTACTCTAATGTGATTAGTATTCACTATTTATCTAGATTTTTCTTCAGTGAGCATTCCATTTTCTTATAATGCTTTAAAAGCAATTTCTCCTCCATTCATTCAGTGGAGATTTATTGAGTACTTACTTAGTCACATAGAGGGGCAAGTGGGATAAAACATGAAGTATTTAAGGCTTCTGTTTTAAAGGACACATCACAAATGTGTTCCTTTTATGCCTTCAATGTACTTTATACATTACTTATGTATATGTGGATGTATAATATATGTATGTATATATAAACTTTATATATACACACATAAATACATATTATCTATATATACTTTGCATACACTAGTAATGTAATTCTGCCCCTTGGTCAAGAGCTTCCCTAGGTTTTGCTCCATTATCAATGCTAAAAGATTAAATCAATTGCTCCTGTTTCACTTTGTTCAGTGGTCATTAGTTTCAGTAATGTACTTGACACTATGAGGCATAAAGAAATATAAAACTAGATCAAAGCATGGAGGTGATTTTAACTTCTTTTACTACTAACAACTTTCCTAATCTCCCTTGTATGAGAAATGTGAATATAAGCCCCTCCATACTGGAGATTCCTACTAGCTTTTCATTGATTTGTATTTTAGCACATAGCAAGCATTCAGTAAACATTGATTGATTGATTAGTAACTTTCCAAAATGATTTGAAGTGGCATGAATGTAAATGTAAACATACAGTTAGGCAAACAAATGAAAATACATCATTAGATAAATAGATCCAAACTACAGCTAAGGAAGAACCAACATAATGTTTAACCCAGATTTTCAGTCAAAACTGTTTAACTAACTAGAGACAATGACTATTTTTTAAAACATATCCATATAAGTACTACATTAGAAAATAAAATCTAGCCTTGTGTTTTCTCACACCTATTACAGAAAGAGAAACACAGATTGTGTAATCATATTTTCAACAAAAGCGAGTGTTTCTTCTTATCAATGAATAAACTTTTTTCCTGGAGATAAATTTTAAGAATTTATTGAAAGAGTCATTAGATTAAAGCACAAATCAGAGCATGTATCTTCCTTAATATCTTGGAGAAAACAGATATAATGACTTCAAATTGCTAAAATTAAGGTGTTGGACTGAATAAGATGTAAGTAAGGCTGCTTCTAGGACTTATACTGCTTCTGTTGACTATCACTTTTTGAGTCACTGATGTATATAACTTTCAATAATTATTTATTAAGACAAACTGGGTGAACATTTTCAATATCTAGGAAAAAAAGGTAGGCTGCTAAATGAGCAGAAATTTGTTGGACTTTCAAAATGTACAATGTATCCACATAGGTACTTCATTTGAACAAATACATCATCATGCATAACATTAATATCTATATTCCATTTATCAAAGGGGTAAGACTTAACTTCATTTTAACATAAAGTATCACTTGAAGTTACATAAGTAAATCCAAGTTTGGCCTATAACACACTGCAAAAGAAGACAAATAATTATGACACTATAGAGTTATTTATCACAGTATTACATAAGTGGGAACAAATTATTATTGTTTTCTTGCTACCCTTTTTTAATTTTTAATTTTTTTATTTTTTACAGATTGAATTTTGATTCATTGTACACAAATGGGGTACATCATTTCATTTCTATGGTTGTGCATGATGTAGGTGCATACCATTTGTGTAATCATACATGTACATAGGGTAATGATGTCTGTCTCATTCCATGATTTTTCATACTCCCTCCCTCTCATTTCCTTCTACATAATCTAAAGTTCCTCCATTCTTATCTCATTCCCCACCTCCCCCGCCCCCATTATATATCAACATCCACTTATCAGGGAAAACATTTGGCCTTAGATATTTTGGGATTGGCTTATTTCACTTAGCATAAGAAAACTTGGAATGGACCCACCTTTTGACTCAGTTATCCCACTCCTTGGTTTAAACCCAAAGGACTTAAAATTAGCATACTACAGTAACACAGCCACATCAATGTTCATAGCAGCTCAATTCACAATAGCTAGATTGTGGAACCAACCTAGATGCCCTTCGACAGATGAATGGATAAAGAAACTGTGGTATATATACATAATGGAATATTATTCAGCCATAAAGAATAATAATATTATGGTATTTACAAATAAATGGATGGAATTGGAGAACAAATTATTAAACTTTGCTATTCTACATAGGTCAAACACATTGCCTACCAACACTATGTCAGGCTGCTTAACTCACTGCTCCTGATGAGAGGCAAGCCAATGTGACTAGGCTCTGTGCTATATACATTCATGCCTCAAAGGACCTGGGCGAGGCATAAAATTCAAGGACAAAGAATCAATTAAGTTGGCTTGTGACAAACAATCAGGATGGGTTCTTTAAAAAAAAAAATTGACCTGGGGCAACATATTACTTTCCCTTTGAATTTGAACTAAGAAGCACCAAGAAAATGAAGCAATTACAGAACTGATGATGACAGAAGCATAAAGAAAGGGGTAAGTTGGGTTATTTTGTTTTGTTTTGTTCTTTTTAAGGGAATAAAGGCTAAGAGAGTAGAGAGAGTTATCATTAGAAATATTTTGGCCCATGACAGGAAATAAGAAGGTAGGTGACTCCCAAGAGGAAAGACTTGCTTTGTAGTCAGATATGAATTCACCTGTATTCTAACAAGAAAACACTCTTTGTCTTAGATAATTTGAACCAGTGTCAATTGACAGGAACCAGGAAAGATAAACTAGAACAACTGTATATCTAAGATAGGCCAAGCCTGTTTTAAAGCACTCTTAGACATTTGTGAATCTCAGTCTCTCTTACCCCAGATAAAACTAATTCTAAATTAGGCATGGAAATGACTCAATAAATGTTAATAGTATTTTTAAACTTTTTATTTTGAACTAACTTAGGCATAGAGAAAAACTGTAAAATTAGTAAGGATTCTATTACATCTTTCACTCATTTCCCTAATGTTAATATCTTACATAACAGAAGTACAGGATTAACAGTGACATATTATTATTAACTGAACATTAGACCTTATTTGACATTGACCAGTTTTTCCACTGAAAGTCTTTCTCTGTTCCCAGATTCTATCCAATACTCTATAACACATTTAGTTGCTATTTCTCCTCAGTAGCCTCCAGTTTGTAATAGGCCCTATGTCTTCCCTTTTCTTTAATGGCCTAGGTACTTTTGAAGAATACTGACTATTCTGTAAAACTGCTATCAATTTAAGTTTGTCTGGTGATCTCTCAAGATTAGAATGAAGATTTTTTTATTAAGAATACCACAAAAATGGTGTGATTTCCTCAGTTAATCATGCCAAGAGGTTTAAGATATCTACCCATATGTCTTACTACTAATAATGCTTACTTACACTGATAATTTGATTAAACTGGTGTTATGAAGTATATGAAGCTATAGAAGTGTTTTCTATAGCTTTTTGCAGTTGATAAGCATCTTGGGAAAGTACTTTCAGATTCTACAAATCTTGTTCTTCCTCAATATCTCCCTTACTAATTACAGAATTCACAGGAGATTCTCTCTGTAACATATATTACTTTGGTATTTGTCTAATGGTGATTCTCTCTTTTCCTATTTCCTTCTACATTTATTAACTGAAATTCTACTGTGAGGAAGAACCAGCTCTTCTCCCTCATGTTTCAGTTTATTTATTGAATAATTTATTAATAACCATAAGGACTCATGAATATTTTATTTCATTCTCTGTGTTAAAATCCTATATTATTGTTTATTTTGTTGCTCAGTTTGCTCCAGCTTTGGACACTGGGGGCTTTTGCAGATTGTTTCCTATGGTCTTTTGAAAAACCATCATCTATTTTTTTTTTCCATTTTCTTACTTCTGACACCACAAGATCTTGAAGAATTAATTGCACTTTTCTTGTCCTAACCCTGCATCAACCACTTCTCTAAAGAGTACTAATTTCTTTAACTGAGTAATGGTGTTGAGAAATGAAGATGTGGGTGCTGGGTATAACCACTGTTTATAGAATCCTATTATGTCTGAGCCTCTTGGCAGAAATAGCTAGGTTTTATATGTATACATACACATAGACACACACACGAGTTGATTTTTATTATTTATAGTTATATTTATATAAATATATATTCATTTATTGGCAAAATATATACTTGTAACCCCAAAATCAATTCTTGAGGCATTTTTATATTCATAAGCAGTAAAATATTTGAGTCACTCAAAGCCCATCATCCCAGCTGAGACAAAACAAGGCAATGCTCTGCTTTCCTGTCATACTATAGACGCATGTCCTCTTAGTGGACACCTTTAGTGCCAAATTTTTTCATATTTTTGTACTTTTATTTGGTTATTTCATTGTTTAAAGTGGCCCCAAGGGTAATGCTGAAGTCCATCCAGTATTCCTAATTTAAAAAGAACAAGATGTGCCTGATAGAGAAAATACACTTCATTCAGGAATGAGTTATAATGCAACTGGTTCTGTGTTCAAAATTAAAAAATCAACAATAAATATTAAATAAGGTATCTTTTTTACAAAGATACACATGAAACTAGGCTACCTATTGATTAGTTGACAAAAATGTTGTGAAGAGGAGCTCATAAAAATCTAATCACATAACTAAGAGCAATGGGTCATTATCTGGTAGCTCAGGGCCTTTGTGGAACATAACTATTGTGAATAACAAGAATCAATTGTAGTCCTTAACCCACCTGCATAAGTACTCAAAGCGATGAGTTTCTACTGACATGTCTAATTCTAATCCATGCAACACCAGGTAATTCAGGATTCATTTGAGACTTCTCCTCTTTCCTACTTATATTTCTTCCTGCAAAAGTGAGAAACTCAGCTCTCATTATCTAAAATTGATTTGCTCAATATTAGTGTGTACATTAAAGTTCTAGAAAATATGTATATATAAAATGCATGCTTGCTGATTCATTCCCCTGTCAGAAACATAAGGTAATAGGAGTTATGTACAATATTTTGCCTTTAATAATATAAATCAAAGCAGCATTATATTCTGAGTAGACTATGATTATTCTTAAAACTGGCCTATTATATAATTTTACAGTGCCTCATAATTAGCCATGTGTAACAAAGTACCATTGATATTAACATATGCATCAACATTTGTGAATATACAACTTTTTATGGTTTTAGTTTGAATAACTGGCTACCTAATACACTGAATATAAGAATTATCACTGAATTCATAAAAACTATGAGTTAGGATAATACAAGTACTCTTCCTCATATGATATATGAAAGGACATCTATGTACAAATCCCATGAAAGCACTAATAGTACACAGTAGTCAAGATAGCTGGCAGGTTTGAGAGCATGAATAGGTAAATTTTATAAGATAGTATCCTAGATGGTAGCCACAAGCCAAATGTGACTAAATTCAAATTTAAATTAGTTAAAATAAAATAATCACATTGAATGGTATAAACATTTTAATCCTTACTAAAAGTTCTACACTAACACTCCAAGAGGTTAGTGACTATTTCTCCTTTGTGCTAGCCCAGTGCCTTGACATAAAAATCACCCAGGGAAAACTGAAAGGAACAAATAAATGGAAGATAGTACTAGGAACAAAATCTGACAATAAATATTGAGATGTTTATTACAAAATTTTTATAATATAGGACATTAGGAATAACAAAATAATAATATATTCTTATAGTAGGATATTATAAAATCATTATAAAAGTTGATTAGAAAAAAATAATGACTTGGGAAGACTTTCATGTTCTATAGTTAAGTGAAATAAGCCACAGTAATATTTTAATGGGAAATAATGTAAACACAAGTTGAATGATATTACTTAGATTATACATATTTCATTTTTCATTTTGTCAGTCTATATTTTACAAAGTTTATATAATTATATTTTACTTTGTCATTAGAATAAAAGGATTTTATTGTTTATTTTCTAAAGCTCAACTAGTTAACCTAAAAAGTCTAGATCTAGGATTGATTCCTCCCAAAATTAAGAAAATATTAATAAGTAAAAATAATTATTATTTAGTTGATGAGGGAAAAACGAATGATTTCTGTATAAGAATTTACTTATCCCTAATTTAAAATAATGACCAAAAAATATAAGGGGAGAATGATAAAATATATGCTAGTCAGCATAAAAGATAACATGATGATGGCATTAACAACATGCTTTTGAATAATACTAAACATATGGCAAACTATCATGACATTGTGCTACTCTAATTTATGGGTTAAGTAAGTAAAGAAAACAAGCTACAAAATTATTTACACAAAATCATCCCAAATTATTTGAACTTATATTATGTAGATCTATATGAAATATAAAATATTAAGACATTTTAGCATACTAATTCAAACAGCATGTGAGTTTCACATCATTTTTCATTCAAACAGGTCATTACGTAGTTAAATATATGGAAACAGAAAAATAGATGGATTCTCTGGGTGTTGCGGTGACAAGTGATTATTTTATTCTTTTTTGTAGTTTTAAAAACATAAGTTTGGTTTTCTTTTATAATCAGCAAAATAAAATATTATATCAAAAATAGTGCAAAGATCTGAATTATATTCTTTTCCCACATTCCTAGAAACCAGTGAGTATTGAGAGACAAGCAGAGGATATAATTGTGGGACCAAGATTTCCTTCCAAAGTCCATGACTAACATCACATGACTCTATGGTGCTTCACTTTACACAAAGCTCATCACTAAAAGATTAGGGCTAGTTAGGATTACTTTACATGGACTTCAGTATTTGTTATGGTCTCCTTCTCAACTGCAAAATCAAATTTCCATTCCTTTCATCTCCCTTCATTGTGTCTTATTCAGCACTAGAAATAACTTTTGCAAATAATAATAATAATAAATCGAACAGGAAATTCTCCCTCAGCAGACATCCATTTCACAAAAAGGATGAAATAGTTGAAAATTATTTTCACTGATACCACTAAAAGACCTGATCAGAACAACTGTAGAGGAGGAAACCTTTATTCAAGGGTTCACGGTTTCAGAGGTCTTAGTCCATGGAGGCTGGCTCATTTCTTGGGGGCTCGAGATGAGGCAGAACATCATGGCAGAAATGTGTGGCAGAGGGAAGCAGCTCACATGAAGGTCAGGCAGCAAAGAGAGAGACTCTAATCTCCAGATACAAAATATATACTCCATAGCCACACCCACAGTAAACCACTTCCTCCAGCCACACCCAACTGCCTCCAGTTGCCACTTAGTTAATCCTATTAGGCAATAATTCACTGACTAGTTTAAGATTATAACCCACATATTTCTCCTCCAAACCTTGCACTGTCTCACAAGTGAGCTTTTGGGGGACATCTCACATCCAAACCATAACAAAACCAAAAGTACCCCTAAAGAAAGATATTTTTTGAGTAATTGAGAAAATTCTTCAGAAAAAGCTATGAAAATAATTTTTAATTATCCAAAATCATCAATAGGTGAATAATTTTTGCTTGTCTATTTTATAGGCAAGCATTGGTAAGATATATTTGCATTAGAAGAAAATCAATACTATAGTAAGTTCATAGGTGAAACTGTATTCAAAAATAAAAATAGTTGGAACAACAGAGAAGAGAGTTTGAAAGAACTATGTAATGAAGATAGAAACTTAACCATTAAAGGTTAAACTTCAAATAATCACAAATAAGAAAACTGAAAACTCTTGTCATTATTATACCAGTTCTTACAAATGAACATGATTACAGAATGAAAATAATCACAGGATAAGAATCAAGGGCCTAATGTTTTGTAAAAGTCACAAAACTAGTCTGAAGGTAAGACTCAAAATCTCTCCTACAACACTTACTACCTCTGTAACTTTTGATAGTTTCCTTAGCCTTTCTATGCCTCAAATTTCCCTACTACAAATTGAAAATAACAATACTTACCCTCTATGATTCTTGTGAGACTGAAATTATGCCATGTGGAAGGTTAATAAGTACTCACTGACTTAGATTGTGAGGTAGAGAAAAAAACTATTTCAGTGGAATCCATTTTATTTGCTTTACAAATATCATAACAAAGCTGAATTTCCACTCAAAATGTAAAAATTAGTTTGAACTAGAAGCAGAACCCTGTTTCCTAGTTGAGGGTTTTCTACCTCCAGGTGAGCTGTGGGCCCTCAATTTTCTTTTAGACCTCAGTGGTGCCGTGAGGAAGTGGTACTGGATAAGCTTTACACTCATGCTGCTTTCAAATTCCTGTGATCTATAGAGCTAGGAGAAAGAAATGTTTTAATACTGCTGCTTACAAAATATTTTCACAGTAGGAGCTGAAATAGTGGAGCATTTCAACATATTTATGTAACAGCTAAATTAAACAAAAAGCGAGTAGAATTTCCCAGTGGGAGAGCTACAGAAGTAAAACCTGATCAAAACAGAGTTTTCATAATGTATGTAGCACTAAAGTTTCGGTGAATGGAAGAAAAGCCCTGAAAAACCAACCCAAGTGTTGGAAAATGTACAGCATATTTTTACCTCACAACCTAATTTAGCTAGTATGTACTAACTAACTATGTACTATAACTTGTCCTCTAAAAGTCTATAGACATATTACAGAACAAGATACTAAATATATAATAAGGTACATATAAATATATGGCATTTTTAAACCATAGGATGAAATACATGCATGAAATTAAATAAAGATGAAAAACAGAATTTTTTCAAATAGAAGCTAAATTCAACTGATTATTAGGTCCAAGTAAAAGTATAATTGCTGCCATTTGGGAATGCTGGCCCAGTACACCCAGGTCTTTTAATTTTCTAAACAGAAAGAAGAGTTGGATATTCATGGAAAAATCTCTATTATTTTAATGCTGGAAACTAATTCAAACATTGTAGAACCTCCTACAAATCAAACTGACCCATCTCTGAGGCATATGCATTCTGTGGGCTGATAGTTTTATAATCTCTGGTGAAACAAAATATTGGTTGACACTTTATGATGCTTCAGATACTTAACATGCTATAATACTTTTCTCTTAAAAACATGAGGTAATTGCTATCCTGATTCTTAGAATTGTTTGGGAAACTTAGGGTGAGGAAAGTTAAATGTCTACACAGTCATATAACAAGTAAGCAGAAGACTGGATTTCAAAACCAGGTTCGTAAAATTTCAATGTTTTCTCATATACTCTAAAAAGAATGTGTGTGGGGGGAAAGGAACTTAATGTTAAAATTGTGAGTGAAGGTAAGCTCTTGGGCAACCAAAAGAGATATATGAAATGGAGTTAGTGAGAGAAACATGTGAAGACTAGGAGGAAGAAATGAGCATGGTATCTCTAGAGTACAGTGTGGAAATTAGAAATGAGTTACACATAGGAAATTAATAATATTGAATTTTGCATTCAGCACAAAACAAATATTAAAATCTAAAGAAATTGTTTTTTGCTATTCATTAAATTTCCAGTGTCAATGAATAGCAACCTCCTTTAATGTCTTTATTACTTTCCTAAGAGAAATAGACTTTTTAATTGGTGACAATTACGAGATGAAAATGACCCATGCATGTGAGCAAAACTATCTAATTTAACTGTTCCTCTTAATGCAAATATCCAAAAGAAACAAAAATACAATAATGTCATCTTTCCAACAAAATTTAGTGTCCTTTTTCCAAGAATTATTGTTAAAACTATAAGGCTTAATTTCATCTGAAGATTACTCAGTTACCTGATGAAATGTCTTTCAATGACACCCCAGACAACATAATTTTTCCTCAAAGGTAGTAAAAAGCTACCTGATCAACTGTGAAGAAACTAGTCATAGCAATGAACAAATTATTTGTTTTGTTGCAAACTCAAATAAAGAAGATTGATTTCTTTAAAAATCCAAATTATACTATCCCCATTTAAACAGCCCTCCCCTACTGGGAAAATCAGTAGTAATATAAAGCATAAGTTAATATATTTATCTTAGAACTAGCCTTGGAGATGTGGTTCAGTTAGCTAGAACTTCTGACATTCATTTTCTTCAAAAGAAACTGGAAAACTTTTAAAATATAAATATTCAATTCTTACATTTTTGGTTCCTTTGTAAAAAAATGACTTATAAGTAGTATAATATATACATAATTTATAAGCAGTACATACATGAGATACACATGATATACATATACATACATATCTGTAGACTCCTATAAATTATATATATATGATATAGATATAGATATCATTGCAGACTCCTTAGTTTGTACCCTCTGGGCAAAAACCACAATACTCAGCAAAATACTATCACCTGCTTATTAGGACCCAAGGACACACAGTCCAGTGAAAGTTACAGAGACTTTATTAAACAATTCAAATATTGAAATATTAAAGTTGTAAAAGATTATATGAGAACAAGAGATTAGTGTTGTCCCCTCCTAGACTTAAAGAAAGGGGGATGGGTACATAAGGCAAAAGATGTATACTGAGACTGAAGGAAATATAAGAATTAGCCTGGAGGACCAGGGATGTAGCTTACTGGTAGAGAGCTTGCCTGCCATATGTGAGACCCTGGAACACTGGGTTTCACCCCAGTAACACACACACACACACACACACACACACACACACACACGGATTAGCCTGGATACTGACAAGGAAGGACAGAATTCCAGAAACATTCAAACAGAAGAAATGACTTATACAAAGAAATGATTTATACAAAGGTGTGAAGAAAAAGAACTGAAAACTGCATGTGGGAAACAGAAACGTCATCTGTTAACATCCCAAGCCCATCTCATTCTCCTTATCTCAACAAAGTGAAGAAAGTACTATGAAGCAGTATTTGTGAAGCAGTATGCACGTTTTACAACATTTTTCACTTATTTTTTTAATTACTTATTCTTTTTTACAGGATACATTTTGATTCATTGTACACAAATGGGGTACATCATTTCATAACTGTGGTGATACATGATGTAGATTCATACCATTTGTGTAATCATACATGTACATAGGATAATGATGTCTGTCTCATGTCATCATTTTTCATACCCCCACTCCCTCTCACTTCCTTCTACATAATCTAAAGTTCCTATATTCTTCTCTCCCCCCAACCCCATTAATATATCATCATCCACTTATCAGGGAACACATTTGGCCTTTGGGTTTTGGGATTGGCTTTTTTCACTTAGCATGATATTCTCTAATTCCATCCATTTATTTGCAAATGCCATAATATTATTATTCTTTATGGATAATAATATTCCAAAGTGTATATATACCACAGTTTCCTTATCCATTCATCTGTCGAAGGGCATCTAGGTTGATTCCACAATCGAGCTATTGTGAATTGAGCTGCTATAAACATTGATGTGGCTGTGTTACTGTACTATGCTAATTTTAAGTCCTTTGGATTTAAACCGAGGAGTGGGATAACTGGGTCAAATGCTGGATCCATTCCAAGCTTTCTGAGTAATCTCCATACTGCTTTCCAGAGTGGGTGCACCAATTTGCAACTCCACCAGCAATGTAAGTGTGCCTTTTTCCCCACATTCACGTCAACATCTATTATTGTGTTCTTGATAATAGCCATTCTAACTGAAGTAAGAAGAAATCTTAGAGTTGTTTTAATTTGCATTTCTCTAATTAATAGAAATGTTGAGCACTTTTTCATATATTTATTAATCACCTGTATCTCTTCTTCTGTAAAGTGTCTGTCCAGTTCCTTGGCCCATTTATTGGTCCTTTGCATTTTTGGTGTAAAGTTTTGTAACTTCTTTTTACATTTTGGAGTTAAGTGCTCTATCTGAAGTGTGTGTGGAAAAGATTATTCCCCACTCTGTGGGCTCTTTTTTCACATTATTGATTATATCCTTTTGCTGAGAAAAAGCTTTTTAGTTTGAGTCCATCACATTTATTGTTCTTGTTTTGATTTCTTGTGCTTTGGGTGTCTTGTTAAGGAAGTCTGATCCTAAGCCAACATGATGAAGATTTGGACCTACTTTGTCTTCTATTTGGTGCAGGGTCTCTGGTCTAATTCCTAAGTCCTTGATCCCATTTTGAGTTTCAGGGTGAGAAATAGAGGTTTAATTTCATTTTACTGCATATGAATTCCCAGCACCATTTGTTGAACAGGCTATCTTTTCTCCATTGTATGTTTTTGACTCCTTTGTCTAGTATGAGCTCAACTGTATTTATGTGGGTTCATCTCTGTGTCTTCTATTCTGTACTATTGGTCTGCCTGTCTATTTTGATGCCAATACCCTGCCATTTTTGTTACTATTGCTCTGTAGTATACTTTAAGGTCTGGTATTGTGATACTTCCTGCTTCACTTTTCCTGCTCAGGATTGTTTTAGCTATTCGAGGTCTCTTATTCTTCCAGACGAAATTCATGATTGCTTTCTCTATTTCTATGAGGAATGTCATTGGGATTTTAATTGGAATTGCACTGAATCTGTATAACACCTTTGGTAGAATGGCCATTCTGACAATATTAATTCTGCCTATCCAAGAATATGGGATATCTTTCCATCTTCTAAGGTTTTCTTCAATTTCTTTCTTTAGTGTTCTATAGTTTTCATTGTAGATGTCTTTCATCTCTTTTGTTTTATTGATTCCCAAGTATTTTATTTTTTTTGACGCTATTGTGAATGGAGTGGTTTTCCTAATTACTCTTTCAGAGGATTCATCAATTATGAATAGAAAGGCATTAGATTTATGCATAATGATTTTATATCCTGCTACTCTGTTGAATTCATTTATTAGTTCTAGAAGTTTTCTAGTGGAGTTTGTTTATATTTTCTAAATATAGAATCATGTTATTGGCAAATAGTTACAGCTTGAGTTCTTCTTTTCCTATTTGTATCCCTTTAATTTCTTTGGTCTGTATAATTGCTCTGGCTAGTGTTCAAGGACAATGTTGAATAGAAGTGGTGAAAGAAGGCATTCCTGTCTTGTTCCTGTTTTTAGAGGGAATGCTTTCAGTTTTTCTTCAGATAGGATAATGTTGGCCATGGGCTTAGCATAGATAGCCTTTACAATGTTGAGGTATGTTCCTACTATTCCTATTTTTTCTAGTGTTTTAAGCATGAAGAGGTGCTGTATTTTATCAAATACTTTCTCAGTATCTATTGAAATAATCATATGATTCTTAACTTTAAGTCTATTAATGTAATGAATTACATTTATTTCAGCATTTCCGGATGCTGAACCAACCTTGCATCCCTGGGATAAACTTCACTTGATCATGGTGCACTATATTTTTAAAATGCTTTTGTTTGTGATTTGCCATTATCTTGTTAAGAACTTTTGCATGTATGTTCATCAGGAATATCGGTCTAAAGTTTTCTTTCCTTGATGAGTCTTTGTCTGGTTTTGGTATCAGAGTGATATTATCCTCATAGAATACGTTTGGAAGGATTCTCTCCTTTTCTATTTCCTGGAATACTTTGAGGAGTCTTGGTATTAGTTCTTTGTTAAAGGTCTTGTAGAATTCGGCTGAGAATCCATCTGGTCCTGGACTTTTCTTGGTTTGTAGGCTTTTAATGACTTCTTCTATTTTGGTGCTTGAAATTGATCTGTTTAAATTGTGTATGTCTTCCTGATTAGTTTGGGAGTATCATATGTGTCTAAAAACGTGTCAGTGTCTTCAATATTTTCTATTTTGTTGGAGTATAGATTTTCAAAGTACCTTCTAATTATGTTATGTATTTCAATGGTATCTGTCATGATTTTTCCTTTTTCATCATGAATTCTAGTAATTTGAGTTTTCTATCACCTTCTCTTCGTTAGTGTGGCTAAGGGTTTATCAATTTTGTTTACTTTTCAAAGAACCAACTTTTTGTTTTTTCAATATTTTGAATTGTTTCTCATTTCAATTTCATTGATTTCAGCTCTGATTTTAATTTTTGGTGTTGCTCTGTTCCTAGGGCTTTGAGATGTAATGTTAGGTCATTTAGTTGTTAACTTTTTTTTTTTTTAACATATGAGCTCAATGCAATGAATCTTCCTCTTTAGTACTGCTTTCAGAGTGTCTCAGAGATTTTGATATTTTGTGTCATTGTTCTCACTTAAGAATTTTTTTTTTATTTTCCTCCATGATGTCTTCTGTTATCATTGCAGCATTCCCAACAGCATATTATTTAGTCTCCAGGTATAGGAGTAGTTTTTGCCTGTTATTTTATCATTGATTTCTAATTGCATTCCATTATGGTCTTATAGGATACAAGGTGGTATCTCTATTTTTTTGTATTTAGCAATGGTTTCTTTTTGGCACAGCATATGGTCTATTTTGGAGAAGGATCCATGAGCTTCTAAGAAGAAAGTATATTTTCTCAATGATGGATGAAATACTCTATATGTCCATTAAATCTATATCATTGATTATATTATTTTGTTCTATAGTTTCTTTGTTCAGTTTTTGGTTGGAGGATCTATTCAGTGGAGAGAGCAGTGTGTTAAAGTCTCCCACTATTATTATTATTATTTTTTTTTGGTCTATCTGATTCTCAAAATTGCTTCATGTACATAGATGCTCCATTGATTGGGGCATAAATATTTAGGATCATTATGTCTTGTTGATTTATGCTTCCCTTGAACAGTACAAAATGTCCTTCTTATAACCTTCTGACTAACTTAGATTTGAAGTCCACTTTATCTGATATAAGGATGGATAATGCTGAGTCCAGGTTCATGGTATGTTTTTCTCCATCCTTTCACTTTTAGTCTTGGATGTCTTTTTTGATGAGGTGAGTCTCTTGAAGGTAGCATATTGTTGGGTCTTTCTTTTTAATCCAATCTGCCAGTCTATGTCTTTATATTATTGATTTTAGGCCATTAACATTCAGGGTTATTACTGTGATATGATTTGTATTCCTGGTCATTTTGGCTTCTTTCTGGTTTTTAACTTGATTTGGTTTCTCCTTTGATTGACTTTTCCTTTAGGGTAGTTCCTCCCTTTGCTGAATTGTATTGTTGTTTCTCACTTCCTCCTCACAAAATATTTTGCTGAGAATGTTCTGTAGTGCAGGCTTTCTATTTGTACATTCTTTTAACTTTCATTTAGCATGGAAAGATTTTATTTCATCATCAAATCTGAAGGTTAGTTTTGCTGGGTATAGGATTCTTGGTTGGCATCCATGTTCTTTAAGAGCTTGAAATATATTGTTCCAGGCCCTTCTTGCTTTTAGGGTCTGGGCTGAGAAATCTGCTGATATTCATATTGGTTTCCCCTTATAAGTAATCTGATGCTTTTCTCTTGCAGTCTTTAAAATCCTATCTTAATTTTGTATGAGAGGAATTTTCATTATAATGTGCCTTGGTGTGGATCTGTCATAATTTTGTGCACCTGGTGTTCTGTAAGCCTCTTGTATTTGATTTTTGCATTTCATGTTTCAAGCTTGGGAGATTTTCTAATATTATTTCACTGAACAGGTTGTTCATTCCTTTGGTTTGTATCTCTGTGCCTTCCTCAATCCCAATAATTCTTAAATTTGGTCTTTTCATGATATCCCATAATTCTTGGAGATTTTATTCATGAATTCTTAACATCTTCTTAGTTTATTCAACTTTCCTTTAAAAATTAAATATTTTGCCTTCATTGTCTGAGATTTTATCTTCCATGAGATCGATTCTGTTGATGATGCTTTCTATTGAGTTTTTAATTTGTTTTATTGTTTCTTTCTTTTCAAGTATTTGTTTGTTTGTTTTTTCAGAATCTCTCTTTATTGAAGTGTTCTTTTGCTTCTTTCATTTGCCCTTGTAACTGTTTATTGGAGTGACCATGCATTGCCTGCATTTGCTCTCTTATCTCATCTTTTGCTTCAGGGATCATTTTAATTATGCAGATTCTAAACTCATTTTCTGTCATTTCTACTGCCATACTGTCATTGGATTTTATCAAAATAGCATCTTGGTTTGTTATGGACACTTTCTTCCCCTTTTTTCATATTCTGTATATTCCCCTCTAGCAGTGAAGATCTGAGGTTGAAGTTTCCTCCCTGCAGGCTTACTGTGAACCTGTAATTTTCCAGTACCTCTCCTTTGAGGGAGAGATCAATATTAGCAGCACCCAATACAAAAAATATGCAGCCCTAAACCAGATAGCTCCTATAAAGACTTTAACATTATTATAATAAACAGGATGAGTTCAATTATTAGCTATAGTATTTCTAGTGGTAAACGAAGAGGATGATGAAGGGTGTAGAATGTAAGTAAGTAAATTGAAATATCTGTCAAAGGGCCTCCAGTCTCCAGTTGGTGTCTCAGGAAGGGAGCTGCCCCTCCAATGATGGTGGCCACACCCTCAGGAATAATTCAAAATGTCTGCATCAGCCTCCAAAGAAGCTGGGGAGCAGCAGGTTAGGAAGTGGGCATGGTGTCCAGCATCCCTCTGCCCATTTTTCACTTATGAACAGATTGTTTTATAAGGAATACATTTTAAACCTTAAAGGAGGATAAAAGATATAGAAAGAATTCTACAGAGCTTCAAAATGCTTCTTTGTAAAGTTAAATGTGACCTACTTATTTGATTTGGTTTAGATTGGCACAATGCAGAGGATTATCTGAGAGTTTTCTGCCAGCAGGAGACATTTTTGAATGATACACATCTACTCCCCATTAATTCCTGAAAATTCTGATGACTGTCATGGGTATGTGAATGTATATATGTGTGTGTGTATACATATACATAGACATTTGAGTGTCAGGGTTACGATGTTTGACAATCAGAGCCCTGGTCTTCAGTAACTGATGTAAAAATATCTTATTTCTAAGAAATACAAGGAAAGGGAAAGGCTGGAAATCAAGGTAACTAGTCCAAACAGCCTAAAATGTAGGACAGAACTGACCACTTTATAAGCCATTTCCCAAACATCATGGAGTGTTCTTTACCAAAACATTGTAAAATCAATGCTGCTTACAGCTCATAAAGGTTGTGTGATTACCCTCTGATTATTTAACCAGTAGCTGGCAGAATCATCCTTAGACTTAGATCTAAGGATGGACAATACAATCTGGTGTAAGATTAATGTTATCTTTTCCATCAAAGTTAAATCTACAGTCTGAGTTTCGTAATAGATAAGAAAATTTTTCTTTCTGTAAGCTAAAACACTTAACTTTCAATGTGTAGTTAAATGAAGTTGTTTTTAAGTCACAAAAGTGTAAGGTTGAAATGTAGTCATTTTGAGCTCCCCAATATATCTCCCTTTGTCCTTAGTGTTCCAATAATCATGCTTATAAATATACTAGGTAGTGCAATCAAAACTACAGCCTTCCCCCTTGCACTCCCCAATTTTAAATTAGTCAATTGTGTAGATTGTAACCTCCAACTCCTCATATCAGAGCAAGAGGCAATGTTGCATTAGGGATAAAAACCTGGGCAGACTTCCTGCCCACTGTGCTTGCTTGCCAGATTCTTTTTAGTAGCACACCCTTCTGCAGAAGTAAAGTTTGCTTTGCCCAATAGTTTCTGAGTTCATGTTGTGTATGATTTCTTGAGATACCTGATATTTCTAAACACTGGGATAATGCTTTGTCTTTAACATATGTGGCTGAGTGTGATGAAGACTGCATTGTTAGATGAACAATTTCTTGCCTGTTATGGTTTGGATATGAGGTGTCCCCCAAAAGCTCATGTGTGAGACAATGCAAGATGGTTCAGAGGAAAAATGATTGGGTTGTAAGATTCTTAACCCAATAAGCGATTTAATCCCCTGGTAGGGATTAACTAAGGGGTAACTGAAGTGGTAAGGTGTGGCTAAACCAGACTGGGGTATATATTTTATATCTGGAGAATGGAAACTCTCTCCCTTTGCTTCCTGATCACCATGATGTGAGCTGCTTCCTTCCACCACACTCTCCTACCATGATGTTCAGTATCATCTCAAGTGTGAAGAAATGGAACCAGCCTTCTATGGACTAAGATCTCTGAAATATTGAACCCTCAAATAAACTTTTCCTCCTCCACAGTTGTTCTGGTCAGATCTTTTAGTCGCAGCAGGGAAAAAGTTGACCAAAACATTTCCCTTGAACTTCCTAGAAGGGCAAGGATGGCTGAAAGCTTCTATCTCTCACCAGGAATGTGATTTCCTCTTGCCATTGAGGTTCTCTGACTTTGATCTACAGACTTCAGCCCTAAGCTTCCTCCTTTCTCTTACTGCCTTAACCACAAGTATAACCTCTTTCATTTTTCCTAATCTTGGTTTGATTTCTCCCACTACTTCAACCCTCCCCTTGCCATTTATTGATTTACTGATTTCTGTGACTTATAGGTTTCTATCCAAAGGAGCATAGATTTGAGGAGTCAGAGATCTGTATTCAAATGCTGAATCTGACACTTGTGGTCACTGTAATCCTAAAAAAAAGATGCTTCACATCTTTGTGCTCTATAATCCTCATCTGATAAATGATGCTGGGGAAGAATAACTAAAGCTTTCTTAATTAAACATAATGACCTAAGCTTTCTGTCTGGTAGCTATTACTATTGTAATTCATAGATTTAATGACATTTTTTACTCCAATCCCCTTTATCAGACTTTCATGATACAGAACTTTAATCTCAACTTTGAAAAGGCAATTCTTCACAAATTATGTCAATATAGTAGTTCTACAGTATACAGTTAAAGAAATGAACACAGAAGACAAGACATAGAGTTTGAGTTCACTTCTTCACTGCTTCCTAGTTTGTAACCTTGAACAACTTACTGACTGACTTTTTGTCTAACTTCCCTCACAGGGTTTTGGTCTTAATTTAACAGAAAACAAAATAGAAAGCATTTAGAATACAGTAAGAGCTTAATTAATTTATTATCATTTGTTACTACAGGTATTATTTCCCTTTTTATATAAGTTATGGTTATATTCCATTGATCAAATTATCAGGATATTGAATTTGATATCCACTGGATAAGTGGAATAAAATATGAATACCAAAGGCAAAAATACATTTTCTTACAGATTAAAAATCATTTTGTGTCTCAAATCAAACTGAGGCATGGTTTCCCTTACTTTGGGAATTCTAGCTTATTTTTCTATTGTGTTTTTATTAAAAGAACAGACATTTGGTTCAGATTTCTGTGAAGACTACACTGAATGCATCATTTACAATGTAAAACCAAAATCCACCATATAAATTTGTTTTATTCAAGTAAAAGCAACACAGCTGAAAGGCAGAAAAAAAAATCAGAATTTACTTAAATTCATGATATTTTTAAGACCTATAAAATATGCCTCAGGCAAAGCTGAGATGTTTTCAGTTGCAGTGAAGATACAAGAAAGAGGATCCCAAAGGAATGAAGTGGTGAATGAATAGAATTTTACCCTGAAATTTGTACTGAGGATAAATTTTTCAGTTGCAGTATCTATTGTGCAAAACTAAAAACAAACAAGAAACAGAAATTTATCTAGTCTTCATTTTATATTCCATTTCTGTAACTACCAAAGAACATATGGCCCATCACATTGATTCTCTTGTGCATATTTTTTTGTTCCAAGAGCAGAAGGTATTCTCAGCTACATTCATCATATTTTAAAATCAAGTTTATGTTTTGATGCCTAGGTTTTAAATAGTCCCTGATGCATTGTGAAAGCACACAGCATTATTTATCCATGTAGACTAGATATAATACTTTTAAAATACTAAGAAAATTATAAATGAGGCCAAATATCTGCAAGTTTAACAGATGTTTTCTGGAGATTTCTCTCAACACTGATATTTTTATGTATTTTGTAAGACTGACTTGTAGTTCTATCTACTCTGGTTGTTTTGCTTCTGTTGTATATTTTAGATATAAAATCATAATACAGTTTAATCAATGTGCTCACTTCCTAATATATCTGCTCTTACCAGACTGTTGCCCAAAGTATTCTCTGAAAATTACAGGCTCATTCCTGCCTGTCAGCACCACTTGTTAAAAATACTTCATACCACCCCCTTTGTTTCCAGGACTATAGTTGGGTACTAAGGCTATATAAGTTATCTAGAGCACATACTTACCTATGGGCAACTGCTCTCTTGCACATAGAAATATTTTCTACTCTGTGTGTTTCTAACTATTCATTACCAATTCTTTTTAATTTTTCTGTTTTGCTTTTTCAAAGGGAATTTTGCAAATTTTAAAGAGAATATGAAGCAAAATAGTTACTAAATAAGGAAAAAATTAATTTTAAGTTCAATGACTAGCAATTAAATTTTAATATTTTTCTTTCAAACAAAGAAAGGACTGCCCACTCATTTGGCTCAATATCTTCTGAAGCCAGGTTTAATATTTCACCTCCTTCCATGTCACTGTATTATCATTTGTCCTAGGAAAGAATTCATAGCTGTTTTCATTTTTTCAATCTTAGTATCATAGCTCAATTCTAGGACCTGCACTATTTCAGCTCTTTTTTATTGACTAGATGACAGTTTCTGCCACCTCCAATCCACACTACACACATCCTCTACACTAACTTTTCTAAAACACTTTCATTATGTCACAATTTTACTCGAGATTCTACTAAGGCTCTAGTGATTAAGGATAAAAGTCCATAATCCTTAACCCAGACATGTTTCCAAGGCTTTGGAAACAGCCTCTGATTTTAGTTATCAATTTAATATCCTAAGACTTCCCAAATTAATTTTGCTCCTATCAAAATAAATTCCTGTTCATTCCCCATGCTAGATGATTATTCTTTCTTAGTGATTTTCCTACCATTCTTCCCTTCTTCTCCCATATCTTCACTTGTACAAATTCTACCTATTCTCCAAAGTCACCTGAATTGTCATAAATTCTATAAAAATTCTGAACTACTCACACCAATTGGTAACATTTTTCCCCAAATTTACATTATACCTAACATCTGATTATATAATTCAATGAAATTTATGTTATGCTTCACTATTTCTCCTACAAAACAAATGTTAATTCAAATACATTATAAATTGATTGAGGGCACAAATTTTCCAATGCAATTTCTTAGTACCCATTTTGCTTTCTTCAATGCTAGAAACACAACATATACTCTGTAATATAATGCTGCTCCCCCGCCCTTTACACTGCAGTCATTTCCCCACCTCCCAACTACTTGTCAGTCTGTGAACATCCTAGCTAGCTATTGGCTCATCAATCAGCTTGCAAGTATCCTTCTCCATTATTGGTCCCCTGTTAGCCCATAGAATTAACTGCTAAAGGATAGCTCCCCTGCCATCTTTTCTCATGCTTTCTCTCTCCTACTCACTTTCTTTCTCTCTCCTCCCAGCTTTTCACACTCTCTCTTGCACACGCCCTTTATCTTTTCCTCTCATTTTCTCTCTTACCCTGCAGGGTTTGCTTAATAAACCAACCCTCTTATGTCAATTCCCGTGTCCGGCATGGTTTTCTGGGTTCTTACATACTCAAAGATGCAAAATGAATTTGATATGATAAACTTTCAACAGAAAAAGAGTGTACAAAATACAATTACACTGAAAGTACTATTCTCAAACATAGATTAATGATTGTCTAAGACATATTAATGGGGGAAATCCATGTAATTGTGAAAGGTAAGAGTGAATACTTTTATAAATGAAACTGTAGGCTAAACATACTGAATGGAGATGTTTAAATAATTTTTTGTGAATCTCTTTAATAAGGAAAGATAACCTCTCAATTTTCAGGTTTCAAACCCGAGTGTCTGTTCTTTTCTCTGAAGAAAACTTTTTAAAAACTTCAGTATCAGCCATGTTAGATGAAAGAATTGGAATATAAATCCAAATGTTAAAATATTCTCAAGTATTTATCATTAGATTAAAAATCTTTGTGAAACTTTGACAAGCATGAGTTTTGTTAGAAGACTATAGATATTCGACATTTTCTAGACAAAAATTCCTGCTATATCCAAAATATGACCTATCCTGACATAATTAAATCTGTAAAGAGTCTGGAAATTTAATCATCACTGTGAGTTTATGATTTTAGGTTTTTGAACTAAAATCACTAATAACAAAAATTGAACAATTCTCAAAACTCAGTCCCACTACTGCTATGATAGATGGCAAAATGATTTCCACCAAGATTTCACAAAACAAACCAGAAATGGATTAAAGGGGCAAATTAAGCTGAACTTGGTGTATCTTGGGATGTGAAGTAGAGGGAAAATGGTGAGAAATCAGTATAGAAAGTAATCACATATCATAGAAGAGGAAATTTTGTGTTTGTTAAGTAACTATCCTGTGGTTTCAGAACCAACTTTAATAACTTCAAGATCATCTGAATGCAAAATCAATGTTTTATCTCTTACCATGGAAATTTTTTGGATATAAATACTTCAATGTCTTTAAAAATTTTATATCACTTCTCTGTGATGCACTCTACTAGTCTTTTCTTCTTTGATACAGGAGGACATTATGATTGTAAACTTTAATGTACACCAGATCCTGGTATAACTATTACATGTATCTTAAGGATTAGGCTGCTCTACCAAAGAGAACCAATTTTTTAAAATGGGAAAAAGACTGAAATAGACATTTATCAAAAGAAGTCATAAAAAGGATACTACGTATATGAAAAGGTGATTAACATAAATCACCAGAGAAATGCAAATTAAAATCACAATGAGATATTACTTCATATCTATTAGGATGACCATTAAAAGTAATGCAAGACATAATAAATGCTAGCAAGAGAGTAAATAAAAGGGAATTCCTTGTACACTGGTAGGGATATAAACTAGCATAGCCATTATGGAAAACAGTATAGAGTTTCCCCAAGAAAGTAAAAAATAAAACTGCCATACAAGCCAGAAATCTCACTTCTAGGTAAATACCTAAAGTAAATGAAGCCAGCACCTTGTAGAGATACATATCTGCTCCCCTATGCTCATTGCACCCTTATTTACAACACCTAAAATATGGAAACAATTTTAATGCACATTTTTTTTTATTATAAACAAATGGAATACATGTTGTTTCTCTGTTTGTACATGGCGTAAAGGCATACCATTTGTGTAATCATAAATTTACATAGGGTAATATTGTTTGATTCATTCTGCTATTTTTTCCCCTTCCCCACCACCCCTCCCAGCCCTCTTTTCCCTCTATACAGTCCTTCCTTCCTCCATTCTTGCCCCCCTCCCTAACCCTAACTCTAACCCTAACACTAACCCCTCCCACCCCCCATTATGTGCCATCATCCACTTATTAGCGATATCATTCATCCATTGATTTTTTGAGATTTGCTTATCTCACTTAGCATGATATTCTCCAGTTTCATCCATTTGCCTGCAAATGCCATAATTTTATCATTCTTTATAATGCAGTAATATTCCATTGTATATATATACCACAGTTTCTTTATCCATTCATCAATTGAAGGACATCTAGGTTGGTTCCACAATCTGGCTATTATGAACTGAGCAGCTATGAACATTGATGTGGCTGTATCTCTGTAATATGCTGATTTTAAGGCCTTTGGGTATAGGCCAAGGAGTGGGATAGCTGGGTCAAATGGTAGTTCCATTCCAAGTTTTCTAAGGATTGCTTTAGCTATTCTAGGTTATTTATTCTTCCAGATGAATTTCATAATTGCTTGCTCTATTTCTGCAAGGTACATCATTGGGATTTTAATTGGAATTGCATTGAATCTGTATAGCACTTTAGGTAGTATAGCCATTTTGACGATATTAATTCTGCCTATCCAGGAACATGGGAGATCTTTCCATCTTCTAAGGTTTTCTTGAATTTCTTTCTTTAGTGTTCTGTAGTTCTCATTGTAGAGGTCTTTCACCTCTTTTGTGAGATTGATTCCCAAGTATTTTATTTTTTTCGATGCTATTGTGAATGGGGTAGTTTTCCTAATTTCTCTTTCTGAAGATTCATCACTTATGTATAAAAATGCATTGGATTTATGAGCATTGATCTTGTAACCTGCTACTTTACTGAATTCACTTATAGGAATCTCCACACTGCTTTCCAGAGTGGCTGCACTAATTTGCAACCCCACCAGCAATGTAAGAGTGTACCTTTCTCCCCACATCCTCGCCAACACCTGTTGTTGCTTGTATTCTTGATAATCGCCATTCTAATTGGGGTGAGATGGAATCTTAGGGTGGTTTTGATTTGCATTTCTCTTATTATTAGAGATGTTGAACATTTTTCCATATGTTTGTTGATGGCTTGTATATCTTCTTCTGTGAAGTGTCTATTCATTACCTTAGCCCATTTGTCAATTGGATTATTTACATTCTTGGTGTAGAGTTTTTTGAGTTCTTTATAGATTCTGGAGATTAGCGCTCTATCTGATGTATGATTGGCAAAGATTTTCTCCCACTCTGTAGGCTCTTTCTTCGCATTGCTGATAGTTTCCTTTGCTGAGAGAAAGCTTTTTAGTTTGAATCTATCCCAGTTATTAATTCTTGCTTCTATTTCTTGTGCTATGGGTGTCCTGTTGAGGAAGTCTGGTCCTAAACCGACATGTTGAAGCTCTGGACCTACTTTTTCTTCTATAAGATGCAAGGTCTCTGGTCTGATTCCGAGATTCTTAATCCATTTTGAGTTTAGTTTTGTGCATGGTGAGAGATATGGGTTTAGTTTCATTCTGTTGCATATGGATTTCCAATTCTCCCAGCACCATTTGTTGAAGAGGCTATCTTTTCTCCATTGCATATTTTTGGCCCCTTTGTCTAGTATGAGAAAATTGTATTTATTTGGGTTTGTGTCCGTGTCCTCTATTCTGTACCATTGATCCACCTGTCTATTTTGGTACCAATACCATGCCGTTTTTGTTACTATTGCTTTGTAGTAGAGTTGAAGATCTGGTATTGCGATAACCCCTGCTTCACTCTTTCTGCCAAGGATTGCTTTAGCTATTCTGGGTTTTTTATTCTTCCAGATGAATTTCATAATTGCTTGCTCTATTTCTGTAAGGTACATCATTGGGATTTTAATTGGAATTGCATTGAATCTGTATAGCACTTTTGGTAGTATGGCCATTTTGACAATATTAATTCTTCCTATCCAAGAACATGGGAGATCTTTCCATCTTCTAAGGTTTTCTTGAATTTCTTTCTTTAGTGTTCTGTAGTTCTCATTGTAGAGGTCTTTCACCTCTTTTGTGAGATTGATTCCCAAGTATTTTATTTTTTTCGAAGCTATTGTGAATGGGGTAGTTTTCCTAATTACTCTTTCTGAAGATTGATCGCTTATGTATAAAAATGCCTTAGATTTATGTGCATTGATCTTATATCCCGCTACTTTACTGAATTCACTAATGAGATCTAAATGTTTTCTGGTGGAATTTCCTGGTTCCTCTAAGTATACAATCATATCATCAGCAAATAGGGATAGTTTGAGTTCTTCTTTTCCTATTCGTATCCCTTTCATTTCTTTGGTCTGTCTAATTGCTCTGGCTAGAGTTTCAAGGACGATATTGAAAAGACGTGGTGAAAGAGGGCATCCCTGCCTTGTTCCAGTTTTTAGGGGGAATGCTTTCAGTTTTTCACCATTTAGAATGATATTAGCCATCGGCTTAGCATACATGGCCT
This sequence comes from Sciurus carolinensis, assembly GCF_902686445.1. Taxonomy (NCBI): domain Eukaryota; kingdom Metazoa; phylum Chordata; class Mammalia; order Rodentia; family Sciuridae; genus Sciurus; species Sciurus carolinensis. The sequence goes on along the minus strand of NC_062222.1, from coordinate 102,540,955 downwards.
TTACAATGTTAAGGAATGTTCCCACTATCCCTATTTTTTCTAGTGTTTTGAGCATGAAGGGGTGCTGTATTTTATCAAATGCTTTTTCTGCATCTATTGAAATAATCATGTGATTCTTGACTTTAAGTCTATTGCTATGGTGAATTACATTTATTGATTTCCTGATGTTGAACCAACCTTGCATCCCTGGGATGAAACCCACTTGATCATGGTGCACTATCTTTTTAATATGTTTTTGTATGCGATTTGCTAAAATTTTGTTGAGAATTTTTGCGTCGATGTTCATTAAGGATATTGGTCTGAAATTTTCTTTCCTCGATGTGTCTCTGTCTGGTTTAGGTATCAGGGTAATATTGGCTTCATAGAACGAGTTTGGGAGGGTTTCCTCCTCTTCTATTTTATGGAATACTTTGAGGAGTATTGGAATGAGCTCTTCTTTAAAGGTTTTGTAGAACTCGGCTGAGAACCCATCTGGTCCTGGACTTTTCTTTGTTGGTAGGCTTTTGATGACTTCTTCTATTTCATTACTTGAAATTGGTCTATTTAAATTGTGTATGTCCTCCTCCTTCAGTTTAGGCAATTCATATGTCTCTAGAAACCTGCTGATGTCTTCAAAATTTTCTATTTTGTTGGAGTATAGATTTTCAAAATAGCTTCTAATTATGTTTTGTATTTCAGTCGTGTCTGTTGTGATATTTCCTTGTTCATTCGGAATTTTAGTGATTGGGTTTTCTCTCGTCTTCTCTTTGTTAGTGTGGCTAAAGGTTTATCAATTTTGTTTATTTTTTCAAAGAACCAACTATTTATTTTGTCAATTTTTTGTATTGTTTCTTTTGTTTCAATTTCGTTGATTTCAGCTCTGAGTTTAACTATTTCCTGTCTTCTACTACTTTTGGTGTTGTTCTGTTCTTCTTTTTCTAGGGCTTTGAGCTGTAGTGTTAGGTCGTTTATTTGTTGAGTTTTACTTCTTTTATTGAATGTGCTCCATGAAATAAATTTTCCTCTAAGTACTGCTTTCATAGTGTCCCAGAAATTTTGATATGATGTTTCTTTGTTCTCATTTACCTCTAAGAATTTTTCAATTTCTTTCCTAATATCTTCTGTTATCCATTCATCATATAATAGCATATTGTTTAATCTCCAGGTGTTGGAGTAGTTTATGTATTTTACTCTTTCATTTATTTCTAACTTCAATCCATTATGATCTGATAGAATACAAAGTAGTGTCTCTAAATTCTTGTATTTGCTGACATTAGCTTTGTGGCATAATATATGGTCTGTTTTAGAGAAGGATCCATGTGGTGCTGAGAAGAAAGTGTATTCACTCTTGGTTGGATGGTATATTCTATAAATGTCTGTTAAGTCTAAATGATTGATTGTGTTATTGAGATCTATGGTTTCTTTGTTCAATTTTTGTTTGGAAGATCTGTCCATTGGTGAGAGAGGCGTGTTAAAGTCACCCAGTACTATTGTGTTATGGTCTATTTGGTTTCTAAAATTGAGAAGGATTTGTTTAACATACATGGATGAGCCACTGTTTGGGGCATAGATGTTTATGATTGTTATATCTTGCTGATTTATGCTTCCCTTAAGCAGTATGAAATGTCCTTCTTTATCCCTTCTGACTAACTTTGGCTTGAAGTCCACATTATCTGAAATGAGGATGGATACTCCAGCTTTTTTGCTGAGTCCATGTGCATGGTATGTTTTTCCCCATCCTTTCACCTTTAGTCTATTGGTATCTCTTTCTATGAGTTGAGTCTCTTGCAGGCAACATATTGTTGGAACTTTCTTTTTAATCCAATCTGTCAGTATATGTCTTTTGATTGATGAGTTCAGGCCATTAACATTCAGGGTTATTATTGAGATATGATTTGTATTCCTGGTCATTTGGTTCATATTTAAAATTTTATTTATTTATTTATTTATTTTTTGACACATCTTGGTTCCTCCTTTATTTGACAGTTCCTTTAGGATAATTCCTCCCTTTGCTGATATGCTTTTTTGTTTTTTATCTCTTCCTCATGAAATATTTTGCTGAGAATGTTCTGTAATGCTGGCTTTCTTTTTGTAAATTCTTTTAGCTTTTGTTTATCATAATTTTATTTCATCGTCAAATTTGAAGGTAAGTTTTGCTGGGTATAAGATTCTTGGTTGGCATCCATTTTCTTTCAGAGCTTGAAAAATGTTGTTCCAGGCCCTTCTAGCTTTTAGGGTCTGGATTGAAAAATCTGCTGATATCCGTATTGGTTTCCCCCTGAATGTAATTTGGTTCTTTTCTCTCACAGCCTTTAAAATTCTGTCTTTATTTTGTATGTTAGGTATTTTCATTATAATGTGCCTTGGTGTGGGTCTGTTGTAATTTTGTGTATTTGGAGTCCTATAAGCCTCTTGGACTTGATTTTCCATTTCATTCTTCAGATTTGGGAAATTTTCTGATATTATTTCATTGAATAGATTATTCATTCCTTTGGTTTGTTTCTCTAAGCCTTCCTCAATCCCAATAATTCTCAAATTGGGCCTTTTCATGATATCCCATAGTTCTTGCAGATTCTGTTCATGATTTCTTACCATCTTCTCTGTTTGTTCAACTTTGCTTTTGAGATTAAATATTTTGTCTTCAATATCTGAAGTTCTGTCTTCCAGGTGTTCTATCCTATTGGTTACACTTTCTATGGAGTTCTTAATTCGGTTTATTTTTTCCTTCATTTCAAGGATTTCTGTTTGGTTTTTTTTCAATATCTCTAACTCTTTATTGAAATGATCTTTTGCTTCCTGTATTTGCTCTTTTAACTGTCGATTGGTGCTATCATTCAATGCCTGCATTTGCTCTTTCATCTCATCATTCAATGCCTGCATTTGCTCTTTCATCTCATCATTCAATGCCTGCATTTGCTCTTCCATCTCATCGTTTGCTTCCCTAATCATTTTAATTATGTACATTCTGAACCCCTTTTCTGTCATTTCTTCTGCCATGCTGTCGTTGGATTTTATTGATGTAACATCTAGATTTGTTTGGGGCATTTTCTTCCCTTGTTTTCTCATATTGTTCAGGAATCAGTGGGTCATTAAGATATTGCAGATTTCCTCTATCGACTTATAATGTCCCTGAAGATTGCTAGTATATCCCCTCTTATCCTTCAGTAGCCTGAAGTCTTGGAGGAAGTTGATAATGCGGAGCTCCACGAAGAAGCTGCCTCTCTAGGCGTGGTGACCCTCAGGTGGCATATATTCCCTGCTAGTGGGCAGAGGTGCCTCCACTTGTTGACCAATGTCATCCAACGGGGAACTGGGCTGCGGGCTGAGGCAAGTCCTGTTTGTGCCTGTGTCTCTGGTTTTACCGTCCCTGTGGGAAAACCTCACCTGGCAGGGAAGACTCACTCGGTGGGGATGTCTTGCTGATCAGTTCCCCTCCTAGAGGTTCCCCTCAATCTACAACTACCACCTGGGCTGGGCTCTCTTCCTCTGCAACGTTCCCAGGGGCCCGGACCTACCTCCTGGGCCTGGGAGCCTTACCCTTCGCAGGCAAGTCTCCTTAGGCTGCCTCTCCCAGAGACTCTGCCCGCAGTCCTGGAAACTTTGCTCCACCCCTAGGCGTGTCTCTGTGCGGCTCTTCCAGCAAGAAGCCACCTAGCTCCTGGGACCCTGCTCTGCACCTAATCGCCTGACTATGCGGGCCCTCCTCTGAGCTGCCACCTGGAGCCCCGTACAATAGCTCCGATACCCAGAGACCCGCCACACACCTCCTCCTCCGGACAGCGGCCGGGTGTCTGACGCAGTCACTAGGAGCCCAAGCAATTCACTTCGCGTCTCCTCCTCCCGCCAACCGCCCGTAGCCCTAGGCAGTCACTCCAAGTCCAAGTGACCCGCCCTGTTCCTCTTCCTCCTCCTTGGGGTAGCCCCCCAGGTGTTCAGGAGCGGTGGCTCCGAGACCAAGTGACCCACCACACTCCTCCTCCAGGCAGGCCACCGGTGTGCAGGAGCGGTCGCTTTTAGTCCAATCAACTCACCACTCGCCTCCTCCTCTGGCAACCGCCTGTGGCTCTGATGCAGTCACTCCTAGACCAAGCGACCCTCAGCACTTCTCCTCTTCCTCCAGGCAACCCCCCAGTGTTCAGGAGTGGTCGTTCTGAGTTCAAACAGCTCACCACGCGGCTCCTCCTCTGGCAACTGCCTGTGGCTCTGATGCAGTCACTCCTAGACCAAGTGACCCGCCGCGCTCCTCCTCCAGGCAGGCCACCGGTGTTCAGGAGCGGTCGTTCTGAGTTCAAACAGCTTGCCATGCAGCTCCTCCTCTGGCAGCCTCCTGTAGCTCTGATGCAGTCACTCCTAGACCAAGCGACCCGCCACGCTCCTCCTCTTCCTCTGGGCAACCTCCCGGTGTTCAGGAGCGGTTGTTCTGAGTCCAAACAGCTCGCCACGCAGCTCCTCCTCTGGCAACCGCCTATGGCTCTGATGCAGTCACTCCTAGACCAAGCGACCCGCCGCGCTTCTCCTCTTCCTCTGGGCAACCCCCCGGTGTTCAGAAGCAGTCGTTCTGGGTCCAAACAGCTCGCCACACAGCTCCTCCTCAGGCAGCCGCCCGGAGCCCCAGTGGTTGCTCTGAGTCCAAGCGCTGTGCTGAGCTGCCTCCTCTACGATGATCCCAGTTGTCCGTGTTTACCGCTCCAGTGGGGGGAGGGGCGTCTTGCCGAGCAACTCTACTTCACAAAGTTCCCTGCATTCCGGGGTACCGCCCCATCCGGGACGCCTCCCCAATGGGAGAGACTCACCCAGCAACTTTGAGTTGGTCCCAAGTCTCTCACTATCTCCTCTTTTGAATCTTGCATCCTGGAGCAACATGAAATGCAGCCGCCCCCTAGTCCGCCATCTTGAAACTCCAATGCACATTAATAGATGAATAAAAATATTTACAATGGAGTACTATTCAACCTTAAAATGAGAGATCCTCTTATTTTGCTACAATATGAATGACCCTGGAAGGATATACTGATTAAAAGAAGCTAGAAAGAAAACTACCGCATGAGCTCACTTACATGTGAAATCATTTAATAAAGTCTAATACAAATAAACAGAGTGGAATGGTGATTAGCAGGGGTCATGAAATGGAGGAAAAGGGTAGAAGTCAAAGCATACAAATTTTCAGTATGTAGAAGGAATCAGACTAGAGATCTAACATACAACATGTTAGACAGCAATAGTTAATATTTTTATAATGCAAATATAAAGCCATCCTCACAATAAAAAAGATAACTATGAAAGATGATAGATAAGCTAATTTGCTTAACTCTAGTAATTATTTCACTATGTGTATGTATCAAACATATCATACATCTTAAATATATAAAATTAAAAAATAAAGAGATCCCAAAATATAGTGCTTTAAACATAGCATAAATATATTTCGCTTACACATACTAATCCCAATATAAGCAGTCCAAGTGGATGTATAGTCAGGAACTCAGTTTCCTACTGTTATTACTCTGTCTTCCTTAAAATGTGGTTTCTATTTCACAGCAAACTGATTCCTCCAGCTTCCCTAATTACATACACATTCTAGGCAATGGGAAGGCAAGCAGGGAAAACTAAAGTCCAGTCATACCCTTAAGAACATGACCCAGAAATTTCCATATCTCTTCTATTTATATTTAATTGGCCAGAACTTAACCACATAGACCCAACTAGCAAAGGAGTCAGAAATGTAGTCTCAGCTAGTTGGATGTTTTCTCTGCTAAGATTCAAGATTATATTACTCACTGAGTTCATGTTTCAATATGATTATAGACAAACAATATACTAGACCCTTTTTTGATTGACTCTCAACTTCCTATTAAGGTGCAATTATATTTAGTCCTTCTGGACACAATGAACTAAGGCCATCATCTTTCATTTCCCTTGATATTTTCTAAACTGTGATTCATTAGATTATGCTGCATAAACTTTATTCCTTTTTCCACTTACAAGTCTTTTGTTGTTGTTGTTCTGCATTGTTGTTTAACAACAACACAACATTTAAAAAAAACCCAGAATGTCAATAGAAAGATGTCTTGCTTTTAGAGTTGGTGACACAGAGTAGTAATTCTCATCCTTCAGGTTCCTCGTAATGACAACACTGGTATCATCTAAGAAGTACTATTAATTAATTGCAAAATGAAAACTTGGTTTTGGACTCATATGGGGTATATACTGATCAGACCTCAAGGCTTTCACTATATAGATTAAAATAATTGTTGACCTAAGTGTGTGTGGTGTGTTTATGCACACGTGTGTGTTATAAATAACTAAATTCCCTAGATCTATCCACTGCAGGGTCTGGAAACTGTGTTCTACAAAGCAATTAGCTCACCTAATTCCTAGACCTTAGCTTCAACCATTCTTTATTAAAAGGAATCAGGCTTTTTGGAGAAATGGTTGATTCTAGGCCTAAGCTACAGAAAGAAGATAATCCACAAAGTAAGGTAATACTCAAATAGTGTTGTAAGAACAGATAAGCAAGGTTAAGTGAGTTACTGTTTGCCAAACTGGAAACAATTTGAGCCCAAAATTAAAATAGAAAGTTGTTATATTATGTAGATTAAAATTTATAAACAACAAATTTATAAGAAACAGAACATTTACACAGCTTAAAAATACCTTCCCACACTTAAGTACAAAGAAGTGTCACTTTATAGTAGAAGAATCTAACATAGCACCTTGATCAAATAATCAATGTGAACATCCTTAGCAAAGGGGCAAGAGGACATCATGCACTATCTGATAGGATACAACAAAATTTAAAGCATTCCTCTTACAGTTTCTTGTGAAAGTTGCTTAATCTGAAGGTAATCATGAAGAAACATCAGATAAACCCAAAGTGGGATAACATAACATTCTACAAGATAACTGATCTGAAATCTTCACAAGTTAACAGAAGTCAAAGAGAAATTGTGGAAATATTATAGACTAAAGAATTCAAAGGAGATAAAACAAATAAATACAGTATGTGATTTTGAGTTTGAACCTTTTGCTATAAAAGATACTTAGGAGATACTATTGTGTCTCAAAACTTGATGAGAATCAGATTTATATGAATTTATCAGTGTTGATTTCTTCATCTGGATGGTGATATCAAAGTTATGTGGGAAAGAAGTTCTGATCTGTAAGGTTTATTATACATTGAGTATTTGAGAAAGATAGGGATCAAATCAGCAATTTACAAAAGGTTTGCAGCAGAACTGTTATTTATACCAAGCTTCCAACTTTTCTGTACGATTGGAATTTTTTAAAAATGATTAAAAATAAATACATTGAAAATCATTAAACTGTATTAAAATGTCAATATGAATCCATATGTACAGTAACATAAACTAGAGCATAAAAGGTTTATGCAAGAATTAAGAAGGACTAGAATTTTCTGTTAAAGAATGGAGTTACTTTAGGTAGAGGCAAGTGAAGGGAGGGGAAGGGGTATGAAGGCAAGAAGAATAGTAGAGTGAAACAGACATTATTACCTCACGTACATTTATGACTATATGACCGATATGCTCCTACAATATGTATAATCAGAAAAATGAGAAATTATACTCCACTTATGTATGGTTTATCAAAACACATAAATGCATTCTGTCATGTATAACTAATTAGAACAAATACATTTTTTTAAAATGTCCCCACTGTTTGTACTATGAAAAGTTGCTACACTTAATCACTATTCAATACAAGTGGTAATTTAGTAAAATTTCAGTTGTACCAAATCTATTTCTTAAAAATCATCAAATAGGTAAGTTGTCTAGCTTAGTGATAACTGGTCAAAATTCACAAATGGTAGGTTAATTTTACTTTTGCTAACCACAATATTCACAAAAACTATTAGAATAGATAAACATTATCATGAAAATACCCATTCTTTATTTGAAGAAATGAAGCAGTCCTAAAATGTGGACCAGGAACGAAACACAACTCTTAATGGAAATTCTACTTCTATTAAATATTAAATTTCTCTCCTTTTCACCTATCAACACAAGTACTGATCAAGAGATGTTCTGAAGAAGGGATTCTAATACTATGGAGTGAATAATGTGCACAAAAATTTTACTTAAATGTTTTAGTATGTTAGGTGCATATAGGCTTACAAAAATATTTCTTTGACAACCAAAGATCTCTTCTTTATAAATTCTGTATATTATAAATAACAATTATATGAACTGAGATCTTAGTTCAAATCTCTCAAAAGAAAGAATGGATTATCAGTTCTCTTGGTTTTTATTCATCATAATACTCCTGCCTCATCTGAAAGACGAAAAGATTAAGGAATGACACAGATTGATTTCTTTCCTCAACTCCACACTTACATGGGTTACATGACATTACAAACTATGCCAATAATTTCATAAATCTGATAAATTATCCTGAACCACAAACCATTTTAATGAGTCCAGATGAACATGGGCTATAATTCAAATTATGGTTTTGGTAACTTTGTATTATTATCTCTAGAAGAGTCCTGACAAAGAGAGAATCTAGGGCTGCTATTTCCTCTACTATATAGCACAGGTTGAACAGGACATTTTCTAAGCTGAGGTTTTTCCAGTGTAGTATCCAGGTAAGTTTGCAAAGTCCCAAAAGAGATTATGTAGATCCTTAAAGAAAACAAGAATTTGAATGCTACTTGAAATAGTGGCTTGTACAGTAGAGTACAAATCAAATAGCACTCTTTGTCATCTTCTTGAAGGGCGCACATACAGTCTTGGCTAGCCTGTTTTTATCTGCATAGAATAAAAGTTAATTTCTCCCATACATTTAATAACTATCCTTCACTTGAGTAATAATTTGAAATCTATAATTGTATATAAAATAAACTAAGGTAACGTTCCCCTTGTTTGTTTTTATTATTGTTCTTTTTAGTTATACATGACAGTAGCATCTATTTTGATATATTTATACAAGCATAGAATATATCTTATTCTAATTAGGATCCTAGTCTTGTAGATGTATATGATGCTGAGATTCATTGTGGTATATTCATATATGTACATAGGAAAGTTATGTCAGATTCACTCTACTGTCTTTCCTATTACCTTCCGCATCCCTTCCCTTCATTCCTATTTGTCTAATTCACTGCACTTCTATTCCCATCCCTTGTTGTGGGTTAGCATCCGCTTATCAGAGACCATTTGACCTTTGCTTTTGGGATTGGCTTATTTCATTTAGCATGATAGTCTCTGGTTCCATCTATTTCCTGGCAAACATCACAAAGTCGTCATTCTTATTGGCTGAGTAATATTCCATGTGGATATATATACCACATTTCTTTATTCACTCATCTGTTGAAGGGCACCTACTTGGGCTCCACAGCCTAGCTATTGTGAATTGAGCTTCCATAAACATTGATGTGGTGGCATCACTGTAGTATGTTGATTTTAACCTTTTGGAACCTAGAGTGGGATAACTGAGTCAAATTGTGGTTCCATTCCTAGTTTGTTGAGAAATCCCCATACTGCTGAGTGGTTGCACTAATTTGCAGTCCCATCAACAATGAATGAGTGTACCCTTTTCCCCACATCCTCGTCAACATTTTTTGTTACTTATATTCTTGATAATTGCCATTTTGGTTGGAGTAAGGTGAAATCTCAGGGCATTTTTAATTTCCATTTCTCTAATTGCTAGAAATGCTGAACATTTTTTCATATATCTGTTGACTGTTCATATTTCATCTTTTGAGAAGTGTCTATTTAATTCCTTTTTGCCCATTTGTTGATTTAAATTATTTGGTATTAAATTTTGTGAGTTCTTTGTATATTCTGGAAATTAACTCCTTATCTGAGGGGCAGGTTGCACAGATTTTCTCCCATTCTATAAACTCTCTCTTTGTACTCCTGATTGTTTCCTTTGCTATGAGGCTTTTTAATTTGATACCAGTGCATTTATTGATTTTTTATTTTACTTCTTATGCTTTAGGAGTCTTATTGAGGGAGTCAATTCTTAAGCCAAAATGTTGGAGTATTGGGCCTACATTTTCTTCTATAAGGTGCAGGTTCTCTGATTTGATTCCGAGGTCCTTGATCCATTTTGAGTTGAGTTTTGTGCAGGGTGAGAGATGTTTTAGTTTCATTCTACTGCATATGGATTTCCAGTTTTCCCAGCACTATTTGTTGAACAGGTTATCTTTTCTCCATTGTATGTCTTTGGCACCTTTGTCTAGTATGAGAAAACTGCATTTATTTGGGTTTGTCTCTGTGTTCTCTATTCTGTACCATTGATCTACCTGTCTATTTTGGTACAAATACCCTGCCATTTTTGTTACTATTGCTCTGTAGTATAGTTGGAGTTCTGGTATTGTGATGACACCTGATTCATTCTTCCTGCTAAAGATTGCTTTAGTTATTCTGGTTCTCTTATTTTTCCAAATGAATTTCATGATTGCTTGCTCTATTTCTATGAGGTACATCATTGGGATTTTAATTGGAATTGCATTGAATTTGTATAGTATGGCCATTTTGACAATATTAATTCTGCCTATCCAAGAACATGGGAGATCTTTCCATCTTCTAAGTTCTCCTTCAATTTCTTTTAGTGTTCTGTAATTTTCACTGTAGAGTTCTTTCACCTCTTTTGTTAGACTGAGTCCCAATTTTTTTTTTGAGGCTATTGTGAATGGAATAGTTTCTTAATTTCTTTTTCAGATGATTCATCATTGAGGTATAGGAATAACATTAAGCAAAAGAAAGAAAATAAAAGGAAACAAATAGGAAAAGAGCTCAAACTACCTATTTGCCAATGACATGATCCTGTATTTAGAAGACCCAAATAACCCCATCAGAAAACTTCTAGAACTCATAAATGAATTCAGCAAAGTAGCAGGATACAAAATTAACTCCCCTTGTTGTTGATAAGTAGTGAAAAATATCTATGCTTTAAACATTTGGTGAAAAAAAAAAAGTTGATTTTATGCTCAAGACTGAATTCTATGTAGTACTCAGTACTAATCCTGAATTAAATTTGCTTCATATTGTATTACCTTTTTTAATCCTAGAAGCAAATATTTAATTATGTGAAGGACATCATTAATTGCCTCCAATTGCTTTGATAATGCCTGTCATTTATTTATCACATTTTCTGCATATTACTTTGTAGATTTGGTACTTTGGTAGATGCCCTGGTCACCTAACTTGATTTACATGCATATCAACTTGTGTAATTTGACCTTCTTATAATTCCCTTTGTGTATTTATTTTTGTACTAAAATTTTCTCTCAAGTAAATTTCTATCAACTTAGATATCTTAAGCATTTAATTATATTATCTAAATTTTAAGTTCTTTCCAGGGTCTCACTTCAAAATGTAAATAATCTCTTCTCAAAATGAATTTTCCAAGCTTATTTTTCCTTAACATCATCATTGGAAATAGGATATTAGAACCAGTATGGAGAATTCCTGTCTTGCTTTATAAGTACCTATAGAATGACAATTTCTGTGTCACATACTAGAAGTCAGAAGAGGTGGATTTGAGTCTTCATTTTTTGTAAGATATCACTGGATAAATTATATAACATCCTATTCTCACTTGTTTCTAAAGAGTGCTATTCTGATTTTACAAATATAGAAACCTGACTCTTCAAGAGGTTCAATAATTTGCCCAAGATGAAGCACCTGCTACACAGTCATGATTCAAAATCATATCTGCCTTCACTCCAAAATATATATGGTTTTATTTTTAATTTGTTCTATAGTGATACCCTTAATTATTATAATTTATAAGCGATCAAATATATGAAAAAATGTTCAACATCTCTAGCAATTACAGAAAGGCAAATCAAAACTACCCTAAGATTTCATCTCACTCTAATTAGAATGGCTATTATCAAGAATACAGGCAACAATAAGTGTTGGTGAGGATGTGGGGAAAAAGGCACACTCATACATTGCTGTTGGAATTGCAAATTGTGTAGCGACTCTGGAAAGCAGTATGGAGATTCCTTAGAAAACTTGGAATCAATCTACCTTTTGACCTAGTTATCCCACTCCTAAGTTTATACCCAAAGGACTTAAAATCAGCATACTATAGTGATGCAGTCACATCAGTGATTACAGCAGCTCAGTTCACAACAACTGGAAACAACCTAGATGCCCTTCAATAGATGACTGGATAAAGAATCTGGTATATATACACACTAGGATATTACTTAGCCATAAAAAAGAATAAAATTATGGCATTTGCAGGTAAATGGATAGAATTGAAGAATATCATGCTAAGTGAAATAAGTCAATCCCCAAAAATCAAAGGTAGAATGTTTTCTCTGATAAGTAGATGCTGAAACATAACAGGGAGTTGGGGGTAAGGGAAGAATGGAAGAATGTTGCAGTGTGGAGAAGGAAATGAGGAGAGGAGAAGAGGCGGGGGAAGGAAAGATGGTGGAATGAGACAAACATAATCATTCTATGTACATGTATGATTACACCAATGGAATGACTCTACATTGTATTTAACCAGAGAAATGAAAAGTTGTAGCCCATTTGTATACAATGAATCAAAATCCAATCTATAAAAATAAGACAATTTAAAAATAATTATCATTATTATCAGAAAGTTCCATTCCATTTTACTTCAATTTTTGAAGCAATAAAGTACATTCTGGACATCTAGTTATATAATACAAATTAGATCACATGTTATTAGTAAGTTATGGAGTACTATTAGTATAACCAGAAATAAAATTAGTTAATGATTTTTCCCTCAGCACATTAATGCTTTCTGACACCAAGAATCAGCAGATGAACCCAAAAAGGAGGAGAAATATTATAAAGAGTATTATAGTATTAATATTACCATATTACCCCCTCCTCTCTTTGTTTTTCCCTGTTTCTTGCTTTGTCTTGGAAGGGTATATTGAGTGGTTTATCTGAATCTTTGTGTCCTTGTTTCCTTGGCTTAGCAATCTCAAGTTTTCCTCACATTCCCTTCCATCAAATTGTTTTCATCTTCATGATGAAGTTTAAAGTTTATTGTGCATTGAGCATAAGCTATATATATATATATATATATATATATATATATATATATATATATATATCTTTTGACTACATGAGCATTTTTATTAGAACTGTTACATTTTTGTTAATTCCCTGATTTTGAATGCTCTTCCCCATCCTTCCCTCCTCAACATAATTAGTCTATAATTTTGCAGAAGACATATATGTTATGGTTTGGACTTGGAATATCTGCCAAAGTTTCATGTATTAAAAGCTTGGTACTCAGTGCAGCAATGTGCAAAGGTATGGCTTTGAGAAAATGATTGCAAATGAGGGCTCTGACTCCATTAGTAGATTGATTCATTGATGTATTCATAATTTAGTAGGTGGTAGACACTGGACACTGTAGGAACGGATGCAATTAAAGGGAGTTGTCCTTGGAGACATTCCTTGGGGACTATATCTTGTCCCACGACTCTTCCTTTGTCTGCCTGCTTAGGTACTATTGTAAGGTAGGTTTTCTCTGTTATACCCTTATACCCATGATATTCTGCCTTGCCTCTGACTCAAAGTAATAAAGCTGGCCCACCATGAAATGAAACCTCTGAAACCTGAAGCAAAATAATCCTTTCCTCCTTCAAGTTGTTGTCTCAGATATTTTTGTCACAACAATGAAAAGCTGACTAACATAATACATCATGTTAAGACTGAAATGCCAATATACTAAATAATAGAAATCAAGTAAAAATTTACTTTAATTTGATAATTTAGAATATATTACCATTAGTAATACATTATTATTCACACTATTACATTCAAATCTTGTTTTAACTTGGGGCCGTTTCCCGTTCCTTCCATAACATTTATTGCAAGCAATAATATATAAGGCACTTCATGATATAAATGTGCATTTAACACTAGTTTTACTCATTTTAAAATTACATTTTGGTAAGGAAAATAAAACATGCATACAACACACACCAAATATATACTACTATACATAAAGCTATGTATCAGGAAATAGAAATATGAAATTTTTGAAATATACCACTTCTTCTCAAGGAAAAATAACATATACATAAAACTTTTTATGCTGTAGGTTACTAAATTAACAAATATATTGACAAATTCCAAATGATATATAACCTTCTTTGGCTTGGTATACTCGTTTATTTTATACCACAATTTTTGTGTATTTATATCTGTACAGCAATTTACTGTTTTATTTGCTAAATTAGTACACATGTCCCATTCTATTCAAGAAGAATCTAACCAGTGATTGCAGGCAGGACAGTATGCCTCTATGACTGACATCACATGTTAGGATAGATAAAAAGACAAATACGATACAATTATCCCCTTCAATGAGTTTAGAATCTGGAATAGAAGCAGCAAAATTAAGCTTCATTATACAAGAAAGGGATTGTCTTTTTTTCCCCATTTATCTCAATATTTAATTCTTCCAATGAAGGTGAAACCTGTAATATATGAGAAGGTAATGAACTGTTAGGAAAGTGCGGTTTGGGATCACATGTTACCATTAGTGGCCCAGTCACCAAAAAATAGTGTGCAAAGGTTACCTAAAGGAGACTTTTCCTAAATTGGCTTTCCAGGTCAAGAGAATTCTTCCAGTTGGAATAAATGCAGTGAATTAACTATCAAAAATTTTACCATGCAGACATTTTACTATCCATTGGCCACTGGTGAGTTAATATTTTCAACAGGTACAAGTGTAAAGTAAGGATTTAGGGAGAAAAAAGATTGATAACTTATAATGTTAATCTACACTTGTCCAGTGGCCATAGACAGACAAAGAAATTTCCAAAGTCATTAAACTTCAGGAGAGCCTAGCTGAAGTTATAGGGATCAATTTAAAAATGATTCATGTCAAATTCTGTGGTAAGAAAGACATGGAAAAAAAAACTCATTCCAGAATAATATGTAAAAAGAATCTATCTATTCTCACAAGTGCAATTATTAGTCCTTGGGGTCAATATATATTTATTCACACTATTTGTATACTGTAATTTCTATAAGCTCAAAAATGCAATTTGTTTTTAAAGAATTTAATACAGATGATAAAGTCAGACTCATGAAAAACAGCAAGTTATAAAAAAGAGCCCTGAGTAATAAATTAAAATGTCCAGACATATACTATAACAAAAATGAAAGAAAAGAGTAAGTAAAGATGAATTTATTTCTCAAACAGGAATAGTCAGAAACTCAATTTTTGGTCTTCCATAGAGTAAACTGTTGAAACCAGGAGTTCAAAAGGAGGAAATGCCTCTTCACAGATAGAAAGAACAATTGATTAAAGGAAAAAGAAAACCCCCCATGTGTACATGAAGGAGACTAGACATAACTGTTAATTGGTGTGGAGAAAAATATCACAGATATGCCTTGTTCTCCAGCTAGACATCTCAGCAACATAAAAATATAATTGGTGCTGTTTTTTGTGTTGTTATTGTTGTTTTACAATTCTAAAAAGCAAGAACCATTACATGTGCTTCACATGTAGGCGGCTTAATAAAAATCAAATGGGAAGAAAGGAAGGAAAAAACAAATGAACCCAGTCTCTTCCTAATCTTTCTATTTTGTTTGTTTTCTAAGAAGCATTTTAAGTGATTTTCATATGCATTTTCCACAGAAAGATACTCATGTCCTCCTAGTCTAAGGATATACAGAGAAAAAGCAAACAGGCTCATTTAAGAACCAGAACTTTATTCTAGTCCTAATGGATTCCGTGTTCGTGAGAAAATTTTTCTTAAAAAAGTTTACTTCACACCCTTCATCTGCACATTGTCTACTATCCCAGACTCAGGTCTTAAAAGATTCATCTAAGATTATGTATAAAAACTACCTTAAAAAGTAAATGTCTCATAGATATATAAGATAATCAAGTCTTATTTGACAATTCATACCAACCAACCAAACTATCTTATATCTGATTCTCTCCCAATGTATCGTTATATAGTGTTCCTATAATGATAATGTATCAATTAAAAAATTTCAGGAAGATTCATCCAACAGAACAACTTAAAATTTCTTATAAATATTTCCCATACTTCCTTCTCCCATCATACTTATTATCTACATCCCCCTAGGTAGGGTTTTTACTATCATCCTTGGTTGGTCTGGCCTTAGATTCTGAAGTGTAGTCCTACTGTATTTTTGCCATCTGTTCTCTGGATTTAGGTCTTGTGCCAAAACGGTGTTGTATTCAACTCTTCCCATATCTACCAGGCCTGATACCACAGCATCACTCCACTCTTCTTCAAATAATTGATACTCTCCCACATTTTTAACTTCTATTTTCACTAATTAAATTCTGTTTTCCAGTGTTTACCAAAAAACTGAAACACTGAGAAGCAATATATACCAGGCTGCCATGGGCATTATTCTCAATTATTATCAAGAACAAAAGCTAGAAAGCTATGAGAAAAAAGACAAGAACAGAACAAGCATAAAGTGATGGTAAAAGCAATGCCTCTGAGGAACAGTTCATTTCAGATTAAAAAGTCAAATTCCCTGAGTTTACTTATGATAGGAAAAAGGACTATGAATACAAATAGTGGTCCAAAACAGTTGGTTTACCCGAACTATGTAAACACATATGCACATTAACTCCAAAATAAAACTGGTAAGGAATACATCAAAATGTTAACAATGGTTTCTGAGGATTTGAATTCTATTTTCCTGCAACTTTCTACTATTATTATTCCAATATTTCCTAAAGAATCTAGTGTGTATTACTTTTATTATGAGGGAAAATATTTATACAAAAAAAAATAAATTCCAGCATCACAAATGGTAGGAAATTCACTTAAGCATCAACACCTCTAACCTGCAAGGACAGTTGAGCCCAACTCCAAAAATAATAGATCTATCAGAAGGAAGAAGAAAACAGATTATGCCCCACTGCCCGCCAGTGGGCTGAATCTGGAATAAGTCCTGATGCTTTATGATACTCTGGTATGTCTGAGCAGAAAAGTAAGTTTCACCTTCCTTAATATATGTCATGTTTTCATAATCACAAGGATTGGCTTCTGTTCTAGTACAGAATAACTGCTAAAAGCTGGATCCAGCAACTGGCTGGCAACTGTAATGGATTTGACTACAGATATTCCTTTGCCTACTCCAACAGAAAAGCTGTTGCTCTAAAGCAAATGAAGCCCCTAGATCATAAATAATGCTTTTTTTCATTCATTCCCTAAATATTTACTGAGTGCCTACCTACTCAGTGACTAGGCCTGAACATTTTAGACTTTGAGTGTATAAAAGAGGACAACTGAGACACTCTAACAATGTGTTTTCCATCATAAGTTTCACGTTTTACTGAGATATACACAACAAAGACAAAAGGTAAAAGAAGCACATTACTTTCAGCAGGATAGTCAGTGAAGCGTCTCTGACCAGCTCATACTTTAGCACAAACCAAAAGATGTCAGAAAGCAAAACATGAATTTCTAGATGAAGAGCAGAATTGGTTGGAAACTAAGAATACAGTAGTCTGGAGATGTAATGCAATACTTTTTGGGAACTAGTAAAAATTCTGTATTTAATTGAATATTAGAGAAAATCATCATAGGGTTTCATATAGCAGGTAATGGTATAGTAACATTTTAGATAGATCTTTCTAGCCATATGAAGCAAAGCTAAATGGAGACAAATCTATGTATAAGAAATTGAAAGGTAATGTAAGAGTTCAGGCTAGAGATAATTATGGCTTGAATTAATGTAGTGACAGTGGAAATGAAGAACAGTCAGACTGAAAATAAATTTCAAAAGTTGTAGAACCAACAGTTTTGGTGACATGGGATGTGAAACAAGAGTGTCAATGGAAATTGCAATTTGAAGTTACCATATGATTGAAGAAAACACTGGCAGAGAGATATCTGGCAGAGAAAATCAAAAATTCAAGTTTTAATATGTTAAATTTAGGCCGCTGAACATAAATCAAAATTCAAGGTAAGGATTCAGGCACAGGTCTTAGAGAACCTGTGTCGTCTTCAGCATATAGATAGTACCTAACAGATCATGTAATGATCTCAGATTTTAACATCTAGAGCTCAGAATGAAGAAAAGGATCTAACAGAGGGCTAAAGAGGAAGAGCAATAAGATAAGTGGAAAATTAGGAGAAAGATATCCCAAAAGTTATCTGAACAAAGTGTCTAAGATGTACTTTTAATAACACAACTGTCTAAAATTTCCATTTCTTATTTTTGATCTCAGAGTCTGACAAATGGACATTATCATAGCTTCACTTTAAATTTTCTATAATCTTTTAAAGTCTATGTAGTAGAATGTCACACCCATTACTGATTATTTTGTTTGACTATTAGGCCACTCTTGTTTCTTCCCTTTTATTCCATTTTTCCCTTTTATGTCATTAGAGAAAGACAGTGAAATAAGCACAAGCTGAAAGAGACCACAAATTTTTCATGGTAACATCCTGAAAGCTGGGCTTGGTTGTGAGCATTATGAAACCAAATTAAATTGCAGGCATGCTATTGTGATGCAGTGAAGAGAAAATGAGTCTCACATATAAGTGGGCTTTCTTTTGTTCCAGCTCTGTGCAATGGACATCTTATGTATCCATTTATTTCCTTTCTCTTTTACCCTATTCAGTTAAGTGTATTTTTAGCTATTGCTGGGCATCCTGCAGGAGAGACAAATTCTAAGAACTATATTTGAGTATAACCCACAGGTTTCAAAAACAATCTACTTATCTCATGTCAAAAGAAGAGAGATCACATTTTTTCCAGAGAAGGTGAGGACTCTGGCTTATTAACCACAGTAGCTCATCAGTGAGTCTTCCTGACTTAAATGTTAACTACAGGGACCATCAGTATCATTGTGATACATTATAGTATAGGCTAAAATGAAAATGAAAGCAATGTTGCACTGGTTTGTGACTGGACTTCATTGACATTTTGATAGAGTTAGCAGGACAATCCCATCAGAAATGTAACACAAGTTAGTAGGTAAATAGTAGAGGGAGACATCTTTTGAATTACTATCATGTATCTTCATTTTTATTATCCATGATGGAATTTATGGCACATTTTTTTTTATTGTAAACAAATGGGATACATGTTGTTTCTCTGTTTGTACATGGAGTAAAGGCATACCATTTGTGTAATCATAAATTTACATAGGGTAATATTGTTGGATTCATTCTGTTATTTTTTCCCTTCCCCCCACCTCTCCCACCCCTCTTGTCCCTCTATACAGTCCTTCCTTCCTCCATTCTTGCCACCCTCCTTAACCCTAACCCTAAACCTAACCCTAACCCTAATGCTAACCCCTCCCACCCCCCATTATATGTCCTCATCCGCTTATCAGTGAGATCATTCGTCCTTTAGTTTTTGAGATTGGCTTATCTCACTTAGCATGATATTCTCCAATTTCATCCATTTGCCTGCAAATGCCATAATTTTATTATTCTTTATAGCTGAGTAATATTCCATTGTATATATATGCCACAGTTTCTTTATCCATTCATCAATTGAAGGACATCTAGGTTGGTTCCACAATCTGGCTATGGTGAATTGAGCAGCAATGAACATTGATATGGCTGTATCTCTGTAGTATGCTGATTTTAAGTCCTTTGGGTATAGGCCAAGGAGTGGGATAGCTGGGTCAAATGGTGTTTCCATTCCAAGCTTTCTGAGGAATCTCCATACTGCTTTCCAGAGTGTCTGCACTAATTTGCAACCCCACCAGCAATGTATGAGTGTACCTTTTTCCCCACATCCTCACCAACACCTATAGTTACTTGTGTTCTTGATAATTGTATGGCACATTTTATAGAAGATGTTCATTGACTTGGCCGTGATACAGAAACTGAAGCATGTGTGGCTATGCATTCCTTGAATACTAGTTACTATGGGGACTTGCCATCATCTTATATGGAAGATAGATGCTGAGGCATTTGAAAAGGTAATTTATTCAGTGACGTTTGACTCCTGACTACCCAAATGTTCATCTTCCTCCCACATCAACCTTGACAATCACACAAACACACACACACACATGAGAAGAGAAAATCAAAGTAGCATGTATCTTCAAATAATAAGGTCTGGAATAGGTGATCGTATTTCTAAGACCATAATCTATATTTGGTAGGGTATTTTCATTTAACAGAAATCACTTTTCAAGAGCAAACAAGGTTGGGAGATGTCTGCATACTTAAATGGATTTCTTGGGTGAAGGTCTTCTTAGAGCCTTAACCATAATAAGAGTATTCCAATTATCTTTGTGATATAGTATTAAATGTCTTCCAAATTTATTTGGCTATAAAAAATCCTTTTGTTTGGTAGTCTTTTATAAGATTAGTGTTCACTGGAAAATGCTTTAAAAGATGCTTACACACATGTTCTCCATTATACCATGCAATTGGAATCCTCTACTGAGTTTTCATAGGCCTTTATCTCACTTTGGTGTTCACATTGTTTAAAAACATCTTCGTTTTCATACTTTGGTGTTGAACTATTCAGATTATGTTATAAAATCTCCATTTACACTAGATTGTGAGCTGTATGAGAATTTAAAAAAATGCCTCCTTTATTTCTTTATTCTCTGTCCAACATAAAGCTGGGGGGGAGGGGGACACTAAATAAATGTTGAATAAATGCATTCAAGCATAAATGAATAAATGAAAGATTTAATTACTTTTTTTTAATGTGGCTCATCTTTTTGTTTTCAGAGTGGTAAGGATCTGGTCAAGCAGGACTGGCTATTGTGGCAGCCATAGCATGGATGAGGGAATATAAGGGCTTTTCAAAATACTACAGTTTTCCAGTTCTTACTCCTGGACAAGAAAGAATCTGGGCAAAATCCTGTGGGTAAAGTCAAAGATGCAGCATTTCCAAAAATGAATGGTAAAATAGGAAAAACTTCTGCAACCTAACAAATCTGCCAGTCAAAATTACATTTCTTTTCTCCAGAGAAGATGCAATAAAATTAAGGAATCAAAGACTATTTGACCACACACACAGATACACACACACACACACAAAAAAAAAAAAAAAAAAAAAAAAACAGAAAAAAGAATTATGATGGTACTAGAGTTAATTAAAAATTAATTTTTCTAGATTTTGTTGTATTTGTCATTTTAATTAATTAAAGGTATTTACTTTCTTACTTAAGTTTATATATATATATATATATATATATAGTTTTTTATAGTTTTTTTTTAAATACCCTCCAAATTGTATAAACTTCAGGCTGCATGCACACATGCCATTAAAAAAAAAAAAAAGTGAAACAGAAACCCTGATGTTCCTGAGGGAAAAGTTATTAATTAAAAATCACTTCCTTAGAAAATGATTAAAATTAGATATGAAATCAGGGCTGAGTGGTCTCAAAAGTTCTTTATTTCACATCATCATCACCTTTGTCATTTAAACTTGAGTGAGAATAAATTTTATCCACTCATGAGATTAAATAAATTTGAAGAACTGAGGAAAAAAATCAACTGGGCCTCTAGAGAAGGTGATAACGTTAAGCACACAAAACGGAGTTTGGAAGTACCCGAAAATAAATGATTCCAACCTCACAATTTTGGCTAAAATTGTGTTACTGGCCTTTGCTATAGGATTGGCTAAAAAGAAAAATGAATAATAATTATTTATTTTTATGACACAAACTCCTATTTTGTCCTTCCCCTTGCATTTCTTTAAGTTTGACTATGGTTTCACAATCAGCATGCCCATGAGACTGTTTGGTGGGGAAAAAAAGAAAAACCTACAGTATGTTCTTTGTTTGTGGAAATCACTATCTCAGAGGTGCCAACCTACTTTTATTTCTGGATGCTTATTATTATTGTGATGGCTGTGGTATTGGTAAATGCACCCAGTGGTCATATCATGAATTACAAACTGAATAAAGGCAATAAATAATTAAAGCTAGCTTTATGCATTCTAATAAGTCTACTGGATTGCTTCCTAAAACAATTATGCCAGTAATACTGAATGGTTACAACAGGCAGATAGTCAAGCCAGTTACACTTGAGATTTAATCATTTTCTGGAAGATTCACAGTTGCTCAGCTATTAAAGCTAGTGGAAAAATTTTCCTCTAGGAACTGTTTTATTGGTTCATTTTGTACCACTTGAGTACACACACACACACACACACACACACACAAATGGACTAAAAGCACAAGGTTCTATAATAGGAATAAACCTCAACACACCTAATACATAGTTTTGGGCAATTGAATGTTGTCTTTTTTGCCAAATAGCTAGCAACAGGCACCCCTTGCTTTTATTAATGCAGTGCAGCTGATATGAGCAGACAAAATTGAAAGAGAAGGAGAATGTGCTTTATCATCTGTAGCCGAATTTCAATTTTCTCTTTCAAGTACAGTTGAATGCATTTTCTTTGCAACCCAAAGACAGAAGATCTTGATTACTGTTGCAAGAATAATCTCAGCCTTTGTGTGAGGAAGATAGGGAAAATAAATAGTCTCTCTGGATGATGTGTCAGCTTGTGAACTTACAAAACAAGATATATTCTTGGAGGTAGGGAAATTAAATTAAGGTGAAATGGTAGGCCCATTAAAATGACAATTGAAGGCTTATTTTGTAGTCCATGGCTGGCTTCCCAATTGTCCTCTATTTTAGCCTTACCCCAGGGGCACAGACAACTGAACCAGAAACAAACAGGGTCAAGACAGGGTCAACTGTCTGGGAATACAGGTCACTCAGGCTGTGGACCTTGTCATGAACTGCTAGCTCTTTTGTAAAATTAAGGATCTGATTCCCTTCTCCCCAGCCACCACCCTTGCTTCAGGTTTTAAAACAAAAAATGAGTTGACATCTCTACAGATTTCTTCTCATTTTTATCCATGTAAAAACGGATCAATACAACATGTGTTCAGTGGGATTCTTTCCCTCTGTATCAGGAGAATTAGACAAGTATTTATTTCTCTTGAGTCATCTTTACTTTTTCTTCAATCAACAGACAACGCTTGGGGTTCTACTAAGAAACAGTTAGGGTTCTGCTAAGAAACATTATTTCATTGCACCCAGTAGGATCAGAAAATACTAATTTAGAAATTAGCTCATTATCTTCTCTTCTCAAGTGTTCTGCCCCATGTACCCCCAAGACAGTATCACTATGGCTACCAATTCAGTACTGATTTCTCATCTCTACCTACATTCCTACTTCTCTACCCTCTCTGTTGCTCAAATTAAGTAGACAATTCCCAATTTATCTGACAAATTAGTCTGAATAAATGGGTGACAATGGTTTAAACTGTATACTGCCATGGGCAAAAGAGCTCAGGTGTCTACTGCATACCTTACCCCCACCCTGGGTAATATTGCAAACCAGACTAGTGAGGATTTCTCAGACTTAATTTTCTTTAACCTGGCATAAAAATTTCACAATGCTGACTACATGACTTTTGCATCACTATTTCTTCAGCTTCCTTAACAATACCGGTATGTTTTCTTACCTATGCCTTTGTTTCTTCTCTTAATCCCCTGTTGGTTTTCTCCAAAGACTACTCTTTGGCCTGAAAACATAAAGGTCTGCTGGGCCTATAATCCCAGCAGCTCTGGAGGTTGAGGCAGGAGGATCACAAGTTCAAAGTCAGTCTCAGAAACTTAGCAAGGCTCTAAGCAACTTAGCAAGACTCTGACTCTAAGAAAAATATATAAAAGGTTTGGGGAAGTGGCTCCGTGGTTAAGCAACCCTGGGTTAAATCCTGGTAACAAAAAAAAAAAAAAAAAAAAAAAAAAAAACCACACAAACAAAAATACCCTGAAGACCTTACTCACTCTTGTGACTACCATCACCTTTATATTGATGAACTCTAATATTTCTCTACTTCTGCCTACCATTTCAGTACCATATGTTCAATATCTAGAACAATCTTTTTCCTAGATATACTCACTGGCCAATATCCAAATAAGAATAAAAACTAATTTGTCCATTTCCCTTCCAAATTAGTATTCTCTTCTCCAAAATAATTAGTTCTGAATATCTTTTTCCTCCCACTCATAAATTAGGTCTATAAGAAATTTCAACTTTCTGAATTCTGAATTTCAACTTTAAGAATTCCAAGAACCAAAACTACATTAGATGTTCTCATCACTTATTTCTTAGATTATTCCAGTATTTCCCTAAATTGATCTTCTTGACTCAAATTTCTCTCCAATTTACCACTCATCAATTTTCCTGAAATATTGGTTTTTTATTCTTTTACTTTCTCTTAAAAACTATGTTGATCCCACATTGCTTAAAACAACCAGTTTAAATTCTTTGATGTAATCTGACATGCTCACTGCTCCTAGCATATATCCTTCTGTACACTGATCACTGAATTAATCAATGAGTCACAGTGTATTATAAGCTTACTATACTCAAATTAATAAAGGCCAGAGCTGTCTATCACATCACCTCATGCTCATCACTGAATTGTTCTACTATCCATGGATAAAGGAGTTAACAAAATACATTCAAGAAATGGTCCTAGTCCATATTAGTATCCATACATGATATACTGTCTTCTTTCTTATATGAACTAGATCCAACAAGTGATTTCTCCTCCAATAAAAATTACAAATTACTTCAACAAGCCTGTATTGATTCTTCTTCTCTTTCAACAATAAAATCCTATTTTATACTATATGCTAATAATTCCATCTGTAATAGCATTATCTTTCCAGCTAAGTTCTATGTACCCTCTCTAAAAATGTGTCATAGTATTGAAAAGAAAATAAAAATAACTTGAGACTTAATAGAATCTAACAATAGAATTAAGAAAGGTAAATGGAATAGAATTTATCTCCTGATTATTGAGTTTAGCTACTAGAAAGACAAGAGATTTAAGTCTCAGTGTCTTCGTAGGTATAAAATCCATTTCAATAAAGCTCTGGAGAGAATGGAAACTTAATTGCATTTCAAGGCAGGCTTAAAAATCAGTTTCATTTCTGTGGGTACATGTGTATGTGTGTGCACCCCTGTGTGTATGTGATATCTGTGGGGAGGTGCTTTTTCACCAATAAGAGAGAGAGAGAGTGAAATAAGAGACAGGGAGTGAGTTGGAGCTAAAGTAGCCTTCCATGAGAAACTGTACACACTTCTCTGTAGGTCTCAAGGCTTATGATAGACACTATTTAGCCTAAATTTAAGCTACAAATTCATTTCATAAGTGAAATGAATAATTTAACAGTAATTTCCATTTTAATGATTCTTTCTGAAACACTAATATAGGCAGTTTTAAAATCTTAAAATAATAAGTATATTATTATAATACCCATCATGGGGACTATTTGCTATGCCCCAGGTATAATAAACAACTTTATCCAACAGAAATAACAAGAAGTTATGTAATGAATATATGGATTACTTTGTTCCTAGAAAAAGTCCAAGCCTCCTACAACATGGAAATGCATTCACTATAAACTCAGAGAATTCTTTCATTTCTCTTAGAAAGATTTTCACATACCACAGGATTAATTTGTAGTTCTAATGAAAGAATGAACAGCTCTAATCCAATATTAAACTCAGCTCTCTTCAAATCAAAAGGTCATATACTGCAATAAGTACCACAGTACTTAGTAGAAGTTCTAGGATATTCCTAGATATTTAAACTTCAAAAAGGAATAGAGACTCAGGACACAGAGACAACTGTAGGCCGGAGACACAGAGGATTATGTTATTCCACTAGGGCTGAGGATGTAGTGCAGTGGAGTGGTAGAGTGCTTGCATAGCATAGCAATACCCAATACAGTCAGGCATGTTGGTGCACATCTGTAATCCACAGCTCAGGAGACTGAGGCAGGAGGGTCACAAGTTCAAAGCCAGCTTCAGCAACTTAGTGAGGCCCTAAGCAACTTAGCAAAAGCCTGTCTCAAAACATAAAAAAAAAAAAAAAAAAATAAGAAGGACTGGGCATGTAGCTCCATGGCTAAACACCCCTGGGTTCAAATCCTGGTATAAAAAACAAAAATGTGCACACACACACACACACACACACACACACTATACACACACACACCCCAACATACAACAATTACAACAAAAAGGTCTAAGGATGCCCTTTGAGTGGGGATAACTGCCTCCTTTACTTTCTTCATGATGGGTAGTTTGGGTACTTGTGTAGAACAACTGACCTTGTTCTCATCATATCACCCAAAATGTCAGACTTGGGGCGAGGATAAAGGTGGAAGGAAGTGAAATTATTAAAGAAATCTGTCACACAGAGCATCTCAAATTAAGAATAAAATTAATAAAGACAAACAATGCTATGTTCTCAATGTTTGTGTCCCTAAAACTCATATGTTGAAATCCTAAACTCAAAGTGATGATATTCAAGAAACAGGGCCTGTGGAAGATGATTAGATCATGAGAGAAAAACCCTCATCAATGGGACTACTTAAGAGTTCAGAGCTTGTTTGTTTAGCCTGCCCTGAGAGAACACAGGAAGATGACATCATTTATGAGAAAGTGGGTCTTTGCCCTACATCAAATCTCAAGGCACCTAGATCTTGGTCTCCCAGACTCCAGGACTGTGATAAATGAATTTCCATTATTTGTAAGATATGCAGTTTTTGTTATCTTTTATAGCAGCCCAAACAGATTAATATAAATATTAAAAACCAACATGATATGAACATTACAGTTTCGGTAGTTCTGAAAACCTGAGTACATAACATATAATATCATTTCACTATAACTTCTTCCTGTGATCAAGCCTAGCATGAAACTTCGTTATTGTTTTTACATTCAGTCTTTTCTGTGATTTCTCACTGTAATTTCATTTAAAAATATTTTAAGCATTCAAGAATTAAAGGTGATATTATCAGTAGACTGAGAAAAGAAGATCCACTCTCACCAATGTAGGTAGGCATCATCCAATGTATGGCGGGACTGAGGAACAAAATGACTACAAAGGAAGGGTGAATCTGCTCTCCCTATTCTTGAGCTGGGGCATCCATCTTCTTTGGCTCTCAGACATGAGAACTTCTGGTCCTGCAGACTTGAGACTGCAGAATTTATACTAGCAATATCCCCATTCTTTGGGGCAATGGAGTGGGAATTATATCACTTGGTATCCTGATTCTTGGGCCTTAGGGCTCAGAATGAATTATATTACCAGCTTTCCTGGCTTTCCATATTTCTAAGTAGATGTCTTGAAACTCCTTGGCTTCCATAATGGCACAAAAAAATTCTCATTAATAAATATCTTCTTAGGTCTGTTTCTCTGGGCAACCTTGGCAATACATCTATGAACAACAATTTTTCTAGTACTGTATCCAAAATTAGAAAGACCTTCCCATTCAATCTCAGAGATATAGTATGGGGACAATCCTTCTCCTACCCCTGTGTAGGTTTTTGTTTTGTTTTTGCTGTGCTGGGGATCAAATCAAGGGACTCACACATGCTAGGCAAGTGACTTATCACTGAGCTACATTCTCACCCCTTAACTCTGTAAAATGGGACAGCAGAGCAACTTCTTGAAGACGAATCCCAAGAACAAGGGGAGAAGGTCACAGTTGTTACTTCTAAACTCAATAATCTGTAATTCCCTTAGTTATCCAGTTAAAAAAATTATGTCAAGAGTTCAGATATGTGAAGAGGATGGATTTTTCATATAAAAAACAATATCAGAAGTGGTAGAAAGCATTTTACAATTCTTCCCATTACAAATATTTCCTAGAACTTTGTTCTCTTAAACCATTGGGCTAAATCATTAAACTTATAATCACTCAAGGGAGCAATTCTCCTCCAGAGAAGGGAATCAGTTGATTATCAAGACATCACTGCTTCTAACTTTGTAAGTCATCTGCCCCACCAATGAATTTGGGTAGCATTCGAAGACCACATTTGACAGTTAATATTTTTAAGCTCTGAATCATGAAAATAGGTCAAAACACTACATTTGTTAAATTAAATCGGTAGTCATTCTATAATTATAGCTGAAAATGTATTCCAAATTCTATTTCTAATCCAAATTATGACCACTCAATCAACCAGCAAAATTCCTCACAGGTCCTGAAATGAGATCAAATGACTTATGAAATTCTATGCAAAAAAATTGAACGTTACAGAGATGTGCCATAGAAAACAAGTATGTTAAATTATATATATTCTCAAGGAGAAATGAAAGTGTAAAGATTAAGTCACCTAAAAAGTTCATATAAAAAAACATTAAAATTCAAAGGAATTAAAGTCTTCTGTCAAAGTTTTTTGCACTGTGAGTTACACCTTGAAGATGTTAACATCAGAATGTTTAAGTGAATGTGAAAAAGATACTCCCCCAATTTTTTCCCTCTGCTTTCTCTCAAAGACATCCTCAATGCCTGGAATGGTATAGGTCTCAGGAATTCAGAAATTGTATAGGAAAAACAAGTAGCTACATTTCAGCCCACAAAAAGGTGAATTGAGTCTATATCACATTATATGACACCTGATAAATAAAAAATGAATCAGATATAAATAAAATACATATAAAACAAATAAAAAATACATAAAACCATGAAAGTACTAAAGCAAATTCATTTATACATATGAAATGAGAAAGACATTTCTAAATATGACTCAAAATCCAGAATATAAAAAGGAAAATAATGATAAATTATTTTACATTAGAAAAATAAGCAGTGCTAAAAGAAAAATGACACATTTGCAGGAAAATATTTAAAGCCCACATCAAAAAAAAAAAAAAAAAATAGAACCATCACCTTACATATACAAAAAGTAGCCAGAAAGCATGTGGGAAAAAAAAAACACTAAAAGCTCCCTAGAAATGAGCAAAAACAGGAGAGTCATTTCACAGAGAAAGAAATGAAAATGGCCCTTACAAAAGTAGAAAGTCAACTCATTCACATTTTATCATTAAATAATAAATAAAAATTAAAACAAGATAATATTTTTCATCTATCAGATTATCAAAAATCCAAACATTAAATAATATTCTGTTGATGAGGCTATGAAGAAGCAGATCTCTCACACTGTAAGCAGAAAAAATGATGGTACAGCACTTACAGGGAAGAATTTGGTAACATATAAACAAAACTTGCATTTATTTTTTGATCTAGTAAGTCTACCTCTAGGTATTTCTATTATAAATATCTGTCAAAAATGACATATACAACTTTGTTATTGCACTATTTATAATTGCAAAAGAATAAAAGTCATCAAGTGTCTATTAACATGGAACTGTTTAAATTATGATATATTCACATAACAAAATGTCATGCAGCTTTTTAAAAAGGAAGTTCTCTACATATTGGTATAGAAATATTTCTAAAATATGCAGTTAACTTGGGAAAAAAACAAGTAGCACACTGATTTGTAGAAAAAAATAAAAATTAAGAGTATATATTCATATGCACATATACTATGTTTACAAACATGACACAGAAGGAATATATAGAATAGTAGAAACTACTAAATGGTTTACCTATGTACTTCTGTCCCTGAAGCCAAGATCTCTGGGTATGTTTCTACCACTTATGAATTAAAATCTTTTTGAACCTATCTTTAAATGTAGAAATTACAGGAATTTTTACCTCTGGTTTGATACATGATACAAATGAGTTAAAGTGTGCAAAGTAGAATACTCAGGGCAGTAATAAGTAGTTAGTAAGTTTTATAGGAAGTTTGTTGAAACAAAAGTTTTCATGGGATGGGTAGAGATCTGAAGAGAAGTAAGATTTATCAATGTATGCTTGTTTATATCACTTTAGTTTCTTAACTATGTGGATGTATGGTTCAAAAACAACATAAAAATACATAAACAAAATTGGGTCTTCACCCATGAAATTTAAACAAAGCTATTCACAGATCCAAGAAAAATTATTCTGAGGAACACTGTATTCTTAGAAATTAGGACAGAATGATATCTAAAGGAATAAGAGGACACAGAAATAATCTTGGCTTCAGACTCATCAGGATGCTTGTCTGTTTATGTGAGTAGCACACAATCCAAACATTCCTATCAATAAGTTAATTGTGACACTATGGATTCATGATATCTGAGAGGAAAATGAACTTAGCATACTGTCACTGGTATGAAGTGATAATTGAAATATTCCTGTTTTACAGAAAATTTTACAATCAAAATGACCAGGTTTCACTTAAGGAACATGTTCTTCCTTTACATGTTTATAATACCTTTTCACTTCCATTCCCTTTTGGAGCTCCCAGTTTCTAGTATACTGTTGCCACTGGAAAAGACTATCCTACAAAAAAAGTCTATTATCTCCAGTAAGTAGCTATTTTCAATTCTATACCATAGTGGCTCTTTCCACTGCCTCTTGTTATGGAATTGCTAAACTGATGAAACCTGCCTCTTAGGGAGGGTTCTGTCTGATCCCATTTGTTTTGGCTGGAAAAATCACTTGCAAAGGATTCCTGAACTGAAGCTGCAATTGATGTTTCTAAAGCCCTAGCCCCTAGGGAACCAGTTCTTCTTCCATTGCTCCTTTAGGCCACTGTCTTTTTATCACCGAATTGCTCAAACCTTGAACAGACTTTTTTTCTGCTACATATTTTTCTGCAGCAAGAAATATGCCTCTAGTTTTCATTTTCTTCTATCCTTCTACATTTTTCAGAAAGTTTTAAAACTTTAACTATTTAATCTTAAAAAATTGAATTTCTAACTGCTTAACCTGCTTAATAATTGATCTCTTTTCCAACAGATTATTCCATTTGCTGAAAATGATAACTTGCCTTCCTTTTTCTTTACCTCTTAGAACTTCCATTTTTGTTAGCATATTCCTATGTTTCTTAAATTCCTAAGTATTTCTACCAACAACAAAATAATTATGAGTTTAATAAAAGCACCTATTGTTCAAACAATCTACTTTTCCATCTCCCTGGGTTAAACATTTCCATGAAAGAACTTTTCTCCACCAGACCCATATCCTGTCTATCCAATCTGAATTGATACTTTCTTGCCTCCTTCTTACAATATGATTCATCTTGCTGAGACTTTTCTTGGCTCTTAATTCTTGGGAACATTTCTCCAAAGCACAAATTATATCTGATTCAAACTACAATGACTGTATTACCTTTTAAATCACCTAATGATACTTTGTTTACTCTAGAGACCTTCCTAGTCTTCCCCAATCTTTATGAAACATTTCTTATTGCCTTTAATATCACCCCTTATCTATGATCTCTCAATAGTTTCTTACTTTCTGAGTTTCTTTGAAGGAATCATTTCATTTAAGAGTTTATCTTTCTCTTTCTTTTATTAATGGAGGGCCAGGCCCATATTTTAACCTAGTAACAACTAAGCATCTCTCTCTTTTTAAACATGCCATTGTATAGCATTTCAATCCTCTTGAATCTCTCTTATAGATGTCTAATTCAACTTCATTTTCAACACTCATTTTCTGTCACTTCAGTTAAATCTGTCCTCTAAGTTCTCAAGTTTCCTCCTTAAAAAAAAAAAAAAAAAAAAAAAAAAAAAAAAAAAAAAAAAACTTTTCCTTAGCTCTACCCTCTTTTAATATTTTTAACATTCTTCTATTGTTCTACATTAACAATGAAGCAAATTTCTACACAAAACTGAAATCCAGACCTGGAGTATTCCAATCATCAGCCATTTTACTAGCTTTATTAGCAATAGTTTTTGGAATAATTCTATTGTTTCTCATCCTCACTTTCAGAAGAAGCCATGTGCTTTTCTCAGAAAATGTCTCATTTCTTTTTAAATTGATTTCTATTTTCATAATTTGATAACATACACAATTCCTATGGCTGGAATCATAGTCTGGATCTCATTGATCAAGATTATTGCCAAAATACAAAATTATCAGATTCAAAACTTGAGATCAAAAGGTTGGAACAAATTTTAAATCTATATACAAGTCAAATGACTCAGATTTATTTTACAGTTCCCTCTCTTGGTTCTGAAGGGAGTCAAGACAATATAAAAGAAAATCAGAATATGAGCAAGCTTTCAATGCCTTTCAATGCCACACAAGCCTGGAAAATACTGCTGGAGATAGTATAAACACTTTGAGATCTAAAAGTTTTATACACAAAAAGATTCTATCATCAAACCTTTTTTTTTTTTTTTTCCAACTCCAAAGAAAAAATCATGCCTGCAGATTTCAAGGCCATGCCTCAACAATTATTTAATTAGGACCCATATAATAAGGATGTCTCAGCACTCCTAGTCAGTTTCTGCTTGCTGAGAGGCTCAAAACTTGCTTGTTTTTCTTAAAGCCCAAGGCAGGCAAACCTACAGAAAAGAATATTTGCTAATACAATAGCCACTCTCTGTGGACAAAATCACCATCGCTACAACTCACTAAAACTGAAAACGTAGTCAGTGCCTAGCCTAGTTCTGCCGAAAGTGTAAAGCCATGCCAGAGCACAAAATTCCACAAATGACTGCCATATAGAACTCCTCTTCTTTTCCTTTTCTATTCTTACTCCGTGTCCTAAAGGTTAAGAGTGTGTGAAAGTCCAAAACATAACGTCTCTCTTATCCCTCTGGGAAAAAAAAAAAAATTTTAATGAAAAAAAGTGAAGCACTAATGACAACAAAATATTTCCAGATAACTGCTTGAGCCATTACTTAAGACTGTAGCTTATCACTGATGACTGACGCCAGAATTAGTCAGACTTACCAACAATGTCAGCAGCAAGAGAAGATGGTGGACCAGCAACTCTGGTCAGTCTGTTCTTCAGCCTGAAGGGATGGAGTAAAGGAGGCACTTCCCGCGTGGAGTTCCTAAGAAGAAAGGGAGGAGCTGGTCACGTGTGCCAACGGTCTCCTTCCAAATTGACCAATCAGATAACTCGTTGCCACCTCCACCGGAAAAAGAAGTGATTTTAGGAGTGCTAGTCGTATATGTGTCCCCCAGTAATGAAGGAAACCGCCAACTGAGCATATAGTTCCTGTCTGGAGCAGAATACAAAGTCTCTCCTTTGGGATCTCCAATTTTTATATCACAACAATCTTTTGGCAAGCCTATGAACTCTCTGAATTATATTTTTATCTAACTTGATCTGGAGGGAACTTTTAAGATCGCCCACAACCCCAAAGCAAGCTATAAGTATTTTGTAGTGTATTTGACCTCTCCTAGGTATACCATGAAACTAATTTTGGCCATCATGTAATATTCTTCTGAATTGTTGAAAGTGAAAGGGGCAATTGAATTAATTACAATTATGTGGATTGTTTTTTGAACCCATGTAATTTGGGGATTTTTATACTAGCTGGCCAATAAAGAGTGCAGTTCAAAATTCATTTTTTAAAAAAAGAAACTAAGAACTAAATAGCATAACTATACATTAAAGCAAAAGCTTTTTAAAAATCCATTTTGATAAAAGGAAAATTAAAGATAACATTGAGGCTGGGCCTGGCTGCACAGTGGCAGGAGGCTGAGGCAGGAGGATCACGAGTTCAAAGTCAACCCCAGCAAAAGCTAGGTGCTAAGCAATTCAGTGGAACCCTGTGTTTAAACAAAATACAAAAGAGGGCTGGGGATGTGGCTTAGTGGTTGAATGCCCCTAAGTTCAATCACCTGTACCAAAAAAAAACCCAAAATTCTATTAATAGGATATTAATTCTTGCTATTTGCTGATGTGTTTTAGTTTTTCAACCTTAATTGTCCTTATAACTGAGTCAAATATATTTTCTGAAGAATACGCTTTTATATGACATTGTTTCTGATTTAAATTGCTGACAGACAACTACTACATATACATGGTTGTTATACATGAAATTTTTTGTTATCTTCAATTAACATTTCATTGTAAATTATACTATTTTAAATTGAAATATAAGCTCAGAGATATTCTAAGCAGAAAATATCATTTTTCTTTTTTCATTTGAAATATATAATTTTTGCACCCATATTCTTACAAATACTTTTTTTATTCCTCTCTTTAGAGTACCTGTCTTTAGCAAAATTTGTATAAGACAAACTTTATAAACTTTTTATTGTTTATAAGTCTTCCAAAGGTTTTACCAAATTTAGATCCTGCAAACTGGAAAACCATTTAAATTTTATTTATCTAAGAATGCAAATTTACACAAATTATAAATAAGAACCTATGAAAAAACTCTTCATATAAGTTTGAAATATTCCAAAACAAAATTATGGAGCTTCACAATTAAATTATTATGTTGAGTCAGTTAAATATATTCATCATATTCCATGATTTTTAGGGGTAAATTTAAATATCTTCTTGTGTCACAGACATTGTTTACAATAACTAAAATCTGGAAAATCTTCAAAACATGAATTTTATTGGCACAAAGATTAAATTCTTTGATTAAAATTTCCAAATGATTTTTAATACAGTTTAACAAAAATTTATGTCTTGTGTAATAAATTTCAGTACCTTTTTAGGCCATTTAAGTTTATTTACAGTGTTTCTTTTTCATTTGTTAAGTAACTTTTTTTTCACTTTTTTTAGTATTTTTTGATTCATGTACACAAATGGGGTATACCTTTCATTTCTCTGGTTGTACACAAATTAGAGTCACACTGTTTGTGTAGTCATACATATACATAGGGTAATGATATTTGTTTCATTCCATTATCTTTCCTTCCTCCTGCCCTGTCCCCACCCCTCATTTCCCTCTACACAATCCATCCTTCCCAATTCTTCCCTTACCCCCTTCCCTTCCCCTCTCATTATGTATCATCATCCACAAAGTGGTTTTTTAAATGATGAAATATTATAAAATCCTAGTTAGAAGTAGCACAGAGAGAAATTGTGCCATTGTATTTGCTTTTGTTTTTGGTACTCAATTCTACATCATCACAAAAGTTTTTAGTTGATTAATTTAATTGTTAACATATAACACTGTGAATTTTAAAAAATACAGTTTGTATTTCAATTGTAATTTGGATACATTTATGAATTATGTGTATACCATAGTCAGTCATAAGGATATAGTTATTCCATTGGTTTCTTAATTAAATATGAGTATTTATTTTGCTATGGCCTGTGTTCTGCACAATTTAATTTTATATTAAACTGCAAATAATTTTAGTATGAATATTTTCTGTACTGATTATAAAATTACATTCATAGACTCTCAAAACATAAGAGCAAAAGCAAAAATAGACTAATGAGATTACATCAAACCAAAAATCTTTTCCACAGCAAAGGAAATAATCATCTGAGTAAAGAGGTAACATACAGAATGGAAGAAAATATTTTTAAGCTATGTATCTGACAAGGAATTAATACCCTGAATATATAAGGAACTCCAAGAACTCATAGCAAAAAGAAAATAACCCTATTAGAAAATGGGAAATAGACATTTCTCAAAAGAACACATACAAATGCAAATGGCCAAATACACAAAAGAACACATACAAATGCAAATGGTATATGAAAATGTGCTCAATATCACTAATGATCAGAGAAATGCAAAACAAAACCACAATGAGATATAACTTCACTCTAGTAAAATGGCCATTATCAAAAAGAGTAAAGATAACAAGTGTTGACAAGATGGTGGAGTAAAGGGAACTCTTGCATGTTGTTGGTGGGAATGTAAATTAGTACAGCCATTATAGAAAACATGTAGAGCTTCCTTGACAAACTTTAAACAGAATTACTATATGATCCCCCAATCCCAGTACTAGTATATATTTGAAAAAAATGAAATTGGCATGTTGAAGTGTTGAGAACAGGGTGATAGCTGTGTAGCTAACTGTCTTAATCACCAGGATGCAGGCAGCTGCGAATGCACACTCGAGTCAATACAGGACAAACAGGACTGCTGGGCCCCCGTGCTTATTGAGGTTGTTAAGAGTTATTTGTCTGAGGAATGTGCAGCTGCCTAGAAACCTTATCTATCAAGGACAGGGGGGGTCCTAACCCCGACTCATCTCCTGCATAGTTCACCCCTTCCCTCCTCCCTTCTTCCTCTAGGACTGTTCAGTTCTGGTGGGACTCAATGAGAACCAAATAGATTGGCAGGACCCAACCAGAGGAGGACTAATGTTTAGCTGTTCAAATGTTAACCAATAACATACAGGTCTTGGTGTGTGAATGCTTGGAAATCTCTTAAATAGAGGGCTTTCTCACCCCTCGGGGCTGCTCCCCACTCAGCCATTGCAATGGTCTGAGAGGCTGGTTGTGGTCCAGGCTCGAGCTTGCAATAAAACCTCGTTGTGTGTCTTGCATTACCGTGTGTGCACTTTGACTCTCTGGGGATCGGTCGATATCGGGGACCAGTCGATATCAGACCCTAACAGAAGATACATCTGCATCGCTGTGTTTCTTGCACTATTCATAATAGCTGAGAAATGGAAACGACTTAAGTGTCCATTGAACAATGAATGAATTTTTAAAAAGTGGCACATTTACACCATGCTATAATATTTAGCCTTAAAAAAAAAAAAGAATGAAATCCTATTATTAGGACAACATGAATGAAACTGGAGATCATTGTGTAAAGTAAAATATGCCAGGCACAAAAAGACAATGCTGTAGGTTCTCACTCTTATGTGGTATATTAAAACATTGATCTCATAGAAGATGAGGTTAGAATGGTGGTTAACAGAGGCTGTGGGAAGTAAGAGAGAGGGGAGAATAGAGAAAGTTTGAGCCATGGGTATCAGTATGCAGTTACGAGTTAGAAGTTATTGTGTGGTCATGCCACAGTGGGGTAACTATAGATAATGAAAATGTACTGTATATTTTAATAAGTTAGAAGAAAGGATTCTGAAATTTTTCACCATAAAGAAATGATAAATGTTTAAGGGGATAGATATATTTAACCTGATTTAAATGTTATACAATATATATAAGTGTTGAAATATCACATGGTACCCAATTAATGTATGCATTTTTGTGTTCTTATATATCAGTTAAATATAGAAAAATTAAGAAGAAAGCCAAATGCTGATAGTACCACAGAAGGCAAAAATGAGATTTCAAAAAGCACGTGTAGAAGATTAATTCATCAAAAAAGACATCAAAAATATATATGGTCTCTAGTTAGAAAAGTGCTTTTAATTGTAAAAGAAAGTACATAAACTTAAAAGAAAAATTGTAAATGTAACTACACAGAATTAAAGGAAACATGTATCTCAAAAGAATAAAAATAATAAAAGTAATCCTAAAACCAGGAAAAGCATTTGAAACAAGCATGTGGTTAACATTAATGCTGTGTAAGAATTCATTAAAATCAAATAGGGGGAAAACATTCTGATAGAAATGTAGACAGAAATCACTGACAGAAAATTCAGGATAAAATATTAAAATTAAGTATATTAAGTCAGGTGTGGTGGCACACACCTGTAATCCCAGCAACTCAGGTGACTGAGACAGGAGAATTGCAAGTTCAAGGCCTGCTTCAGGAACTTAGTGGGGCTCTAAGCAACTTAGCGCAAACTGTCTCAAATTAAAAATTAAGAAAGGGCCAGGGATGTAGCTTGGTGGTAAAGCCCTGTGTTCAATCAGCAGTATATATGAAAAAAATTAAGTATATTAAGATACTCTAAATTACCAGTAATGTAACCAAATAAAATCAACATTCAAAATAATAGCATATGTTTTACTTTTGAAGACTGAATTTTCCAAATTTTTATTCTATTGCATGATTAAATGAGAAAAGAAATAAGCATTGGAAGTGACCTGACATATTTTCTGGTTGAAGCATTTAATAACGATATAAAACTGGCCTTGTGAAGCATTAACAACTACCATTTCTCACATTCATGCAGTACAAAACTTGTGATTAAAAATAAAATTAGGTGAATAGTCAGTTGATCTACAGGAAAATTTATTTCACTGTGTTATATGTACAGGTACCTTCTCCTACTCTGTTAGTTTCTTGTCTTCCAGTACAGTCTTCTTAAAGGAACTACTGTTTTTGAAGTAGGTGCTGATGATTCTTTTGTAGATTTGTGTCATTTGGTGTTCATTATCACAGTATCTTCATGGTAGATGAAAACATGGACATTATCTTTGTATATTACACTTTATTTATCAACATTCTTAAAAGCAAAAATTTGGAATTTAAAATCTCATTAACATACATTTTCCCTTTTTTGAGATCGCTGATCCTGGAAAGATTTATTACAAAATTAGAAGTTTTACTCGATGATAAAATATGCATTTATAGTGTACAGTAAATGTTAGAACACTATTAAAAGGGCCTTCATACTACTATATATGAGCTTGAGAGCAGCATGTGTCAGCATCAATCACCCAGGAAGATTTCATGTGCCCTTAATCTATAATGTTTCAATAACTCCACTTACTGGCATCCTTGCCCTGGAGGGCCACTGCGTCTTAAAAGTCTACACACAGACCAAGTCACAGTTGGTTGGTAACCCGAGTGGACAATAAGTGGAACAGCATCTGATACTTTGCCCACCACAACCTAAGACCAGAAGGAGTTAGCTTTTGTAGCTCTCCTGAGATGCCAAATGTCCCAGGTCACCTTGCTTTGTTTTTTATTAGTAAGTGTGCTACATGTTGTCCTTAATAGAAAAGTATTTGTTGTGTTGGGTTTACAAGGGTCAGGAAAACAGAAATAAGTTATTGTTGTGTAGTTTGACTATGTGTTAATATCAGTATGGTGAACATATTTCATAGATACCTCGATAAGACCATACCAGAAATCAGAAGCAGAAGTTCAAGAAGTCAAGATCTAATAAACCCACTCTGACTTATTTTAATGTAAATGTGAAAGCTATTTAACAATTAAAAAAACTAATAAATAATCTATTAAGACAAGATACCAGGAAACAAAGAAAACTTTCTTTTGTGTGGTATATTTCTGTAAGTCTGACACCTCCAGCACTCTCCAGAAAAGGAGTGAAAAGCCGTCCCATCTGACAAGATTTCTAACGTCTACCAAAATATAGATTTTGTTTACCTCCCTGTCTCTCACATTCTTTCAAAGCTTAATCTTAGAAGTGGAAAGGGCATCCTGTGCTTATTTTTC
The DNA here is from genome assembly GCF_902686445.1 of Sciurus carolinensis. Lineage (NCBI taxonomy): Eukaryota > Metazoa > Chordata > Mammalia > Rodentia > Sciuridae > Sciurus > Sciurus carolinensis. Next base: position 102,502,102 of record NC_062222.1, on the reverse strand, counting down.
TTTTTATCCCCCCCCCCCATCTTCAGAATACCAACCCTGTCACTTTTTTTTTTTTAATTTTATTTTTTCAGGTAGATCTCTTGCAAGAATTCATGTTGAGGAATGGAGTGGTTGAAAATGTCTAAAGGAGATTTATTTTTTCAATTACCAGGTTAGTTATTTTCTTCTTAATGGGTATAAGGAGAAAATAAGGCAGAGAACTAGGAAGAAAGCAGAAAGTGAGAAGAATATGCCCTACATCTCAAGAGACACTTATAAAGATTTGGAGAGGTAGGAATAGGGAAGTATTTGTAGAATATGGAGAAAGAATTGGGAAATAAAAAAGGACTTTAAAAAGTGTGTTATTTGTGCATACCTTATGGTGTTTATGAAACCAAGATAAGTAAATTAATATGCTTGGAAATTAATTTTTAAATTTCTGTGTACTCTGATTGTTTGACAATACTGAAACTCTGTAATTCCATTTAGGTAAAAATAGAACAACCAATGGAATTTAGAGAAATTTTCATGAAATAAGAAGTTTAAGTCTATGAAAATTATCTAGGGGGCTGGGGTTTTGGTTCAGTGTAGAGTGCTTGCCTGGCATGTGTGAGGTACTGGGTTCAATTCTCAGCACCTTATCTAAATAAATAAAATAAAGGTCCATTGATGACTAAAAAATTATTAAAAAAATAAATAATGAGCTATTCTAGAGCTTGTAAAAGTATTTAATTTGTGATACCATTCTACCTGACCATCCACATATAAGAGATTCTACTTCATATTTCCTGACAAGTTTTTGTTTTTGATTTTGTTTTTGTTTTTTAAACCAATCGTTTGTGAGTTATTTGACAGAATTGATATCTCTATTTATAACATATGAACTGCTTATTTACATAGACTTTAAATTTATGAAATTGAACCTCAAAAACGAAATTCAAATGTGCCTAGTTTCAAATTGCCTCTCATTTGGTTCATTTGCCAGATCACTATCAACTCTGGAGTCAATTAGCTAATTAAAGGGACAGGTAAGAGCACATGTAATATTAGCAAGAAAGATATGGTATTTTACTGTCACAGTCCCATGGATCAGAGTCCCTTGACTTCAGTTGTGCTGCTATGTTTAGGTAAGGTACAAAATTGAAGCCCCTTTGCTCTGTTAATTCTTTTGTACTGGAACCAGAATGACCACTAGTTTCTTCTTAAAGAAACATCTGTGACCCAGTTCTTCAGACTTACTTTGTTATAATTGTAGAGACATGTATCTTCTACAGATTTTATTCAAGTATAAATGGTTGTTCTATATCTGCTCATTTGAATTGATATTTGACTATTAAGTAGTTTCAGTGAAAAACAACAATTCACCAAATAACACAGGTCAAAGGGAGATAATAATATGGGTTATAATTCTGTATTAATTCTAAGGCTAATTATTCAAAGATCACTGATCTTTGACCTCAATGTGGGTAATATAGGGCCAAGGTAACTAAACTCCACAGAGGTTTGTTAAATGCCAAGATGTGAAATGATGGCATTAACTGAATGAATAATGTCAGCACATTTGAATTCATTGAATAATGTCAGTATATATGATGATTATAGATGAGCACAATCCTTTCATATTTCTTCAATTGAAATGAGGTTTAGATTCCCTCTCCTTAAATCTGAGTGGACTATGAAACTACATTGACTAATAAAATATGGCAGAAGTAATACCTTGCCAGTTTGTGTGCTGGGCATTAATAGACATGCTTTTACCTCCTCCTCTCACTTAGAATGCTTATGCTTACTCTGGGGAAAGCCAGTTGCCACATAATAAGTTTGATTTCTGAGCCTGCCATGCCATGAGAAAACCCAAGGTAGCCACTTGGAGAGAAAGATCTTGAAGAGTCACTGCTGTTGGAACACTATCAAGTAAAAACTTATGACTCCATCTTTGGTTGTCATTTGACGGCAACCACCTAACAGATCCCAAGTGAGAACCACCCAGGTGAATTCATAGACCAATGGAAAAAACAATGGTTAAAGCTATTAAATTTTAGGAGTTTTTTAAAGCAGCAATAGATAACTAGAACAATACTCAATATTTATTGAGCATGTAACTTTGTATCAGATACTTTTCAAAATGTGTTCAAATGCATCACCCAATTTAAACATCAAAACACTACTCAAATAAGTGTTTATCTTTAATTCACTTATGAAGAACCTAAGCAGTAATAAGATTTAAAAATATACCTAAAACTACAGACCAGTAAGTGATACTATGAGTCTATAGCCCCTGACCACCACTATCGCAACCTACCTCTTGGTAGTAAGCAAGGTACTATATTGTCACCTTACATATTCAGACTGTAGTATTTACAGTATTATGTGGGTGTATATGTGCATGTTTGCTTAGTAAGTTATGCTAACATTTAGCAAACTCATCAAATACATTTTCAATTTCACCTTATCAGCTAGTAAGATATATGAAATTTACAAACTTGATTAAATTCAAGCCATAATATCTAGGATATAATACCTATGTCTTATGCATATAATTCAAATACTTCTATAACTCCAGACCTGCTCCCTCTTAAAAAAGGAAAACAGATACTACCTGAAGAATTGCTTTCATATGATTTCCCATTGATACAATACTATTAGCATAGACTACACAGTCTAAAGAGTAATGTTGAAAGACTGAAAGTCAAAGAAAACACACAATCACATCTATTTTGCTCTTGAAGTGTTTATAGTTAAGAGGAGTTAAGAATTCCCAAAAAGGAATGCATATTTGAACAAGAGATAAAATGAATCATGTTAAAAAATTTAAAATTTTAATTTTGCTTTCTTACACCTTAGATCCTTAGAGTCTTACCCCTACTCTATTTTTTATTTCCACAGCTTAATTTCTATTTTTAACTTATTATTACATAATGATGAAAAGATTAAATTCGTATTCTAAGGAAGTCATCTTTTATTAATCAGGTAGGGGAAATGAATGGTGTAGTTTTGTAAGTATCTACATTAAAAAGTAGCACAAAATAAAAATAATTAGATCAGCAACAATTTGATTTTTGTACCCAGCAGTACCATACTAAATGTCTATGCTTTTATGCAAATAGCTCAGAAATAACAACATAATTTTAAAACAGAATACATTGGTAACAGAACCCAGGAAATCAATGAAAAGTTGGGGTTTTGACCTTGTCTTTGTCATCAGTCAAATGGGTATGTTAAACTTGCAATAAAAAGTTGTGAATTTGTGATTCAAAAATATGCTTATCTGAGGGCCCCAGAGCCGCGCCGTGGCCTGATCTCTAAGATGGCGCCTGGCAGCTTGCCAGACTTAGCTGCACTCATATACAAGTTTTAGGAAGTAACTCTGGTTGGCTGTTGTACATGAGGCAATCTTGGTATCTGCCTGGAGACTGTTCCTTGATAGGCTGACTTTCCTGGTAGTCTACTCTCTGATAGGCTGATGTTCTCAATATAAGTCCGAGACTTGTGGAATAAAGCCCCTTTGGTTCCTGTGATCAAGAAGAGCGTACCCGTTGTGATTGTCCCCGCGGGCGGTGGGCGATCATACTTATCCATCCTTAATCCAAATAGTCACTTTAGAAATTAAGAAGATATGGTACCAAATAATCATAATTTCATATTAGAGGCCCCACAAAAGAAATGTGGAGGGTTTAGGAAATGCCATGAATTAACTCTACAAGGAGAATCAAAGATGTTCTCTATCAGTGGGGTTATAAGTACTGCAATTTACCAGAGGATGCCAGCAATACAAAAACAAAAGAAAGATAATACAGGTAAAACATTTATTTGACATGACACCAACTCATGACCATGCAGGATATGTTCAGAGAATTTCATTTAGTCCTAGGTGGAAGGAAAGAATAAAAATGACCTAGGGTTAGATTGTGTTGGGCCTTGAATGTTGTGACAAAGAATACATATTGTATTCTCTCAGGTGATAGAGAATCAGCAGAAACTCCAAGATAAGTGTGAAATGAACACAAGTGTACAATAGAAATATTCTGACATCATCATATAGAATAGGTAGATCTGAAGAGATGAGACCAAAAAGCCAAAATAAGGTCAACACTTGAGCAGTAATGCAAGAAGTAATTGTGTAATGGAAAATGGATTATATATCACTCAACTTTTATGACAAATGCCAGCATTTTAAATCTGTTCTTTGAGGAAGATATTTGAATAATTCAGTTAGCACAGTCTCTAAAGGGCATTTTCAATTCTATGTATGGTTTATTCTTAGAGTGGCCAGAAGGTATAATTCTATTCACAATGCAATCTTTTTCAAAATAACGAGCAATAGCTTTTCCCTTCACATTTGCTTTTTTGGCTGAAAGAAACATTAGACCTAATCTTACTTATGAGTGAAGAATATATTGTTCTCATTTATGAAGGAGGATTATGTATTATATGATATAGTGTTTGGAAAAGCATGAACTTGAAATACATAAAAATAGAAAAATGGCTTCACCTCCATTTTGCAAGAGAAGGGGAGAAGATTTTTAATCGTTTCTCTTTGTGGCACTGGTAGGAACAACACAAGCTACAAAGGAAGGAGTTTTGTTTACACTAAGGAGAGAGTAAGCAAAATGCTGGAAAACTAAAGTCAAGAAAATAGTGGAAACACTGTCCAAATGTTAGCCTAACATGCCAATTGAGGTATATTCCTCTGTTAAGAGCTCTTCACATCTTGGCCTGTTTGGTTTTCAAATGATAGATACTCGTGGGACATGTTGCAAACAATGTTATAGAAGCAGACATGTGAACCTTGCTTAATAAATGATCCCATTGATTAGCATTTACTTTAATGCTCATGACTCAGAATCATGAATCCATTTTCTTAGAATGCCGAGTTGATAAATGTTACCCTGAAGACTTTTTAAATGTGAATGTAATCCAAACCAATGTAAAATGGATGGTATTATTTTACATTCTCCAGAATAAAAGGGAGAGCATTTAAAAATTCACATGATGGATTTGTATTTGACATCAGCAAAACATGCTAGAATATAATAGCAAGAATTTCTTGTAGTTTTTCTTGTGAGACATTAATTTGCAGAATTCAGGGAGGGTAATACAGATTAGGTAACATTGTAAACAAGTTAACAATTACTGAACCACCTCAAGGTTTATTTTCATAATCAAGAGACCAGCAATGAGATTTGGCTTCCAATTAGTCAAAAAGAAAATTGACCTTTGACTATTATATTGCTCCAAAATGAGCTATGTAGAAATTATTTATAGAAGATTGAAATAAAACAAATGGAACCAGTATAATTTAAGCAAATGATTTAATCCAGTTTGAAAGATTATTTTACCATCAAGTCTTCCATTAGCTTATTTTTCCTAAAGCTCTGTTTATGCTTCAATTTGTGGATAACTTTGGGTTTTTAAATTTTGACTTTCAACTTCTTCTGTATTAGCTATACTTCTCTATTATCAACAATGGAAACAAGAGGCAGGGAGTTTGAGCTAATTCAATAGGAAAAAAGATGTTATAATCAATAAGACCTTCAGAAATATATATGTGTGTGTGTGTGTGTGTATATATGTATATACACACACATATACATACATATATAAAACCAATAATCATGCATTTGAATATTAAAATTTTAATAAAAATTATCTTACTAGAGTAGGAAATCATATATAATTGATCAAATACAGTAAATATTGAGGGAATTTCCCAATGTCATACAACAAGTGAAAACAAAAATATTTTATACATTGTGTTCTAATGCTGTGTACTTATAGGACAGTATATTGTTACAGTCTGTGGTCCACATTTTTCCTTTCAGGTACTTTCTCTTCTTTAAGAGATATATCAAAAGGCTGAATTTTTTCCTTCAGGAAACAGTTGTTTCAGCATACTATATTCAAAATGTTCCATGGCACTTCATAAGATGTAAAAACAAACAAAAAAAAACTTCATTAAAGAGAGTTGTACTGTTCAAAATGCTTTATCACATCAAAATAATTGCTACTAATATTCCAAGCTAAATATTGAAAAGCAAGAGCTCATGTATTTTTATTATACATTAATCTTATTTCATTTCTTAGAAATTTACTTTGGTCTTCCAAATTAGGACTAAGTCACAGATTGATTGACATATTTGATTAATTCTGGGTTGAATCCATCAGAAATACACAGGTTCAAGCACACATGCACACACCCACAAACATGCATCTACCCAGACACACACTTGATACCCTATTAATAAGTCAAAAACCACAAACTTGAAAGTGTTATGATGTCAAATCAGATATCATGGACCCTGTAAGTGTTCTTCATCCATGTTACCTAGCAAGAATTGTTCCAACTGTTAAACTTGACAAAACTTCAAACTAGTTGATATTGATCATTCAGACAATTACAGGTCAGTGAAAATTAGGAATATTCAGGATAGCGATAGGGTTTCAAAAGTGAACTATGGAGTTTCAAGATGGCGGACTAGAGGGCGGCTGCATTTCACGTTGCTCCAGGAAGCAAGATTCAAAAGAGGAGATAGTGAGAGACTTGGGACCAACTCAAAGCTGCAGGGTGAGTCTCTCCCGTTGGGGAGGTGTCACGGATGGGGTGGTAGCCCCGGAACGCAGGGAACTTTGTGAAGTAGAGTTGCTCGGCAAGATGCCCCTCCCACCGCTGGAGCAGTGAACACGGACAACTGGGATCATCACAGAGGAGGCGGCTCAGCACAGCGCTTGAACTCGGAGCAACCACTGGGGCTCCGGGCGGCTGCCTCAGGAGGAGCTGCGTGGCGAGATGTTTGGACTCAGATTGACCGCTTCTGAACACCAGGGGGCTGCCCGGAGGAAGAGGAGGAACGTGGCGGGTGGCTTGGTCTAGGAGTGACTGCATCAGAGCCACAGGTGGTTGCCTGAGGAGGAGCTGCGTGGCGAGCTGTTTGAACTCAGAGCAACCGCTTCTGAACACCGGGGGGTTGCCTGGAGGAAGAGGAGGAGAGCGGCGGGTCGCTTGGTCTAGGAGTGACTGCATCAGAGCCACAGGCAGTTGCCAGAGGAGGAGCTGAATGGCGAGCTGTTTGAACTCAGAACGACCGCTCCTGAACACCGGTGGCCTGCCTGGAGGAGGAGCACAGTGGGTCGATTGGTCTAAGGAGTGACCATCAGAGCTACAGGCGGGTGCCAGAAGAGGAGCTGCGTGGCGAGCTGTTTGGACTCAGAGCAACCGCTTCTGAACACCGGGGGGCTGCCCGGAGGAAGAGGAGAAGTGCGGAGGGTCGCTTGGTCTAGGAGTGACTGCATCAGAGCCACAGGCGGTTGCCAGAGGAGGAGGCGAGTGGTGAGTTGATTGGACTCAAAGCGACCGCTCCTGAACACCGGTGGCCTGCCTGGAGGAGGAGCACGGTGGGTCACCTGGTCTTGGAGCCACTGCTCCTGAACACCGGGGGGGGGCTACCGCGAGGAGGAGGAGGAGGAACAGGGTGGGTCACTTGGACTCGGAGTGACTGCCTAGGGCTACGGGCGGTTGGCGAGAGGAGGAGACACGCAGTGAGTTGCTTGGACTCCTAGTGACTGCGTCGGTAACCGGGCGGCTGTCCGGAGGAGGAGGTGCGTGGCGGGTCTCTGGGTCTCGGAGCTATTGTACGGGGCTCCAGGTAGCGGCTCAGAGGAGGGGCCGCATAGCCAGGTGGTTAGGTGCAGAGCAGGGTCCCAGGAGCTAGGTGGCTTCTTGCTGGAAGAGCCGCACAGAGACACGCCTAGGTGCAGAGCGAACTTTCCAGGACTACGGGCAGATTCTCTGGAAGAGGCAGCCTAAGGAGACTCACCTGCGAAGGGTGAGGCTCCAAGCCCAGGAGGTAGGTCTGGGCCCCTGGGAATGTTGCAGAGGAAGAGAGCCCAGCCCAGGCGCTAGTTGTAGATTGAGGGGAAACTCTAGGAGGGGAACTGACCAGTGAGACGTCCCCACCTGGTGAGTCTTCCCTGTCGGGTGAGGTTTTCCCACAGGGAGGGTAAAACCAGAGACACAGGCACAAACAGGACTTGCCTCAGCCCGCAGCCTAGTTCCCCGCTGGATGACCATTGGTCAACAAGTGGAGGCACCTCTGCCCACTAGCAGGGAATATACCCCACCTGAGGGTCACCACCCCTTGCTTCTTCATGGAGCTCCGCATTATCAACTACCTCAAAGACTTCAGGCTACTGAAGGATAAGAGGGGATATACTAGCAATCTTCAGGAACATTATAAGTCGATAGAGGAAATCTGCAATATCTTAATGACCCACTGATTCCTGAACAATATGAGAAAACAAGGGAAGAAAATGCCCCAAACAAATCTAGATGTTACATCAATAAAATCCAACGACAGCATGGCAGAAGAAATGACAGAAAGGGAGTTCAGAATGTACATAATTAAAATGATTAGGGAAGCAAACGATGAGATGAAAGAGCAAATGCAGGCATTGAATGATCGCACCAATTGACAGTTAACAGAGCAAATACAGGAAGCAAAAGATCATTTCAATAAAGAGTTAGAGATATTGAAAAAAAAACCAAACAGAAATCCTTGAAATGAAGGAAACAATAAACCGAATTAAGAACTCCATAGAAAGCATAACCAATAGGATAGAACAGCTGGAAGACAGAACTTCAGATATTGAAGACAAAATATTTAACCTCGAAAACAAAGTTGAACAAACAGAGAAGATGGTAAGAAATCATGAACAGAATCTCCAAGAACTATGGGATATCATGAAAAGGCCCAATTTGAGAATTATTGGGATTGAGGAAGGTTGGAGAAACAAACCAAAGGAATGAACAATCTATTCAATGAAATAATATCAGAAAATTTCCCAAATCTGAAGAATGAAATGGAAAATCAAGTCCAAGAGGCTTATAGGACTCCAAATACACAAATTACAACAGACCCACACCAAGGCACATTATAATGAAAATACCTAACATACAAAATAAAGACAGAATTTTAAAGGCTGTGAGAGAAAGAACCAAATTACATTCAGGGGGAAACCAATACGGATATCAGCAGATTTTTCAATCCAGACCCTAAAAGCTAGAAGGGCCTGGAACAACATTTTTCAAGCTCTGAAAGAAAATGGATGCCAACCAAGAATCTTATACTCAGCAAAACTTACCTTCAAATTTGACGATGAAATAAAATCATTCCATGATAAACAAAAGCTAAAAGAATTTACAAAAGAAAGCCAGCATTACAGAACATTCTCAGCAAAATATTCCATGAGGAAGAGATAAAAACAAAGAAGAAATCAGCAAAGGGAGGAATTATCCTAAAGGAACTGTCAAATAAAGGAGGAACCAAGTTGTGTCAATAAATAAATAAATAAATAAATAAAATTTTAAATATGAACCAAATGACCAGGAATACAAATCATATCTCAATAATAACCCTGAATGTTAATGGCCTGAATTCATCAATCAAAAGACATAGACTGGCAGATTGGATTAAAAAGAAAGATCCAACAATATGTTGCCTGCAAGAGACTCACCTCATAGAAAGAGATACCCATAGACTAAAGGTGAAAGGATGGGGAAAAACATACCATGCACATGGACTCAGCAAAAAAGCTGGAGTATCCATCCTCATTTCAGATAATGTGGACTTCAAGCCAAAGTTAGTCAGAAGGGATAAAGAAGGACATTTCATACTGCTTAAGGGAAGCATAAATCAGCAAGACATAACAATCATAAACATCTATGCCCCAAACAGTGGCTCATCCATGTATGTCAAACAAATCCTTCTCAATTTTAGAAACCAAATAGACCATAACACAATAATACTAGGTGACTTTAACACGCCTCTCTCACCAATGGACAGATCTTCCAACAAAAATTGAACAAAGAAACCATAGAGCTCAATAACACAATCAATCATTTAGACTTAACAGACATTTATAGAATATACCATCCAACAAGAGCGAATACACTTTCTTCTCAGCAGCACATGGATCCTTCTCTAAAATAGACCATATATTATGCCACAAAGCTAATGTCAGCAAATACAAGAAGATAGAGACACTACTTTCTATTCTATCAGATCATAATGGATTGAAGTTAGAAATAAATGAAAGAGTAAAATACATAAACTACTCCAACACCTGGAGATTAAACAATATGCTATTATATGATGAATGGATAACAGAAGATATTAGGAAAGAAATTGAAAAATTCTTAGAGGTAAATGAGAACAAAGAAACATCATATCAAAATTTCTGGGACACTATGAAAGCAGTACTTAGAGGAAAATTTATTTCATGGAGCGCATTCAATAAAAGAAGTAAAACTCAACAAATAAACGACCCTAACACTACAGCTCAAAGCCCTAGAAAAAGAAGAACAGAACAACACCAAAAGTAGTAGAAGACAGGAATAGTTAAACTCAGAGCTGAAATCAACGAAATTGAAACAAAAGAAACAATACAAAAAATTGACAAAATAAATAGTTGGTTCTTTGAAAAAATAAACAAAATTGATAACCTTTAGCCACACTAACAAAGAGAAGACGAGAGAAAACCCAAATCACTAAAATTCGGAATAAACAAGGAACTATCACAACAGACACGACTGAAATACAAAACATAATTAGAAGCTATTTTGAAAATCTATACTCCAACAAAATAGAAAATTTGAAGACATCAACAGGTTTCTAGAGACATATGAATTGCCTAAACTGAACGAGGAGGACATACACAATTTAAATAGACCAATTTCAAGTAATGAAATAGAAGAAGTCATCAAAAGCCTACCAACAAAGAAAAGTCCAGGACCAGATGGGTTCTCAGCCGAGTTCTACAAAACCTTTAAAGAAGAGCTCATTCCAATACTCCTCAAAGTATTCCATAAAATAGAAGAGGAGGAAACCCTCCCAAACTCGTTCTATGAAGCCAATATTACCCTGATACCTAAACCAGACAGAGGACACATCGAGGAAAGAAAATTTCAGACCAATATCCTTAATGAACATCGACGCAAAAATTCTCAACAAAAATTTTAGCAAATCGCATACAAAACATATTAAAAAGATAGTGCACCATGATCAAGTGGGTTTCATCCCAGGGATGCAAGGTTGGTTCAACATCAGGAAATCAATAATGTAATTCACCATACCAATAGACTTAAAGTCAAGAATTACATGATTATTTCAATAGATGCAGAAAAAGCATTTGATAAAATACAGCACCCCTTCATGCTCAAAACACTAGAAAAAATAGGGATAGTGGGAACATTCCTTAACATTGTAAAGGCCATGTATGCTAAGCCGATGGCTAATATCATTCTAAATGGTGAAAAACTGAAAGCATTCCCCCTAAAAACTGGAACAAGGCAGGGATGCCCTCTTTCACCACGTCTTTTCAATATCGTCCTTGAAACTCTAGCCAGAGCAATTAGACAGACCAAAGAAATGAAAGGGATACGAATAGGAAAAGAAGAACTCAAACTATCCCTATTTGCTGATGATATGATTGTATACTTAGAGGAACCAGGAAATTCCACCAGAAAACATTTAGATCTCATTAGTGAATTCAGTAAAGTAGCGGGATATAAGATCAATGCACATAAATCTAAGGCATTTTTATACATAAGCGATCAATCTTCAGAAAGAGTAATTAGGAAAACTACCCCATTCACAATAGCTTCGAAAAAAATAAAATACTTGGGAATCAATCTCACAAAAGAGGTGAAAGACCTCTACAATGAGAACTACAGAACACTAAAGAAAGAAATTCAAGAAAACCTTAGAAGATGGAAAGATCTCCCATGTTCTTGGATAGGAAGAATTAATATTGTCAAAATGGCCATACTACCAAAAGTGCTATACAGATTCAATGCAATTCCAATTAAAATCCCAATGATGTACCTCACAGAAATAGAGCAAGCAATTATGAAATTCATCTGGAAGAATAAAAAACCCAGAATAGCTAAAGCAATCCTTGGCAGAAAGAGTGAAGCGGGGGGTATCGCAATACCAGATCTTCAACTCTACTACAAAGCAATAGTAACAAAAACGGCATGGTATTGGTACCAAAATAGAAAGGTGGATCAATGGTACAGAATAGAGGACATGGACACAAATCCAAATAAATACAATTTTCTTATACTAGACAAAGGGGCCAAAAATATGCAATGGAGAAAAGATAGCCTCTTCAACAAATGGTGCTGGGAGAATTGGAAATCCATATGCAACAGAATGAAACTAAACCCCTATCCCTCACCCTGCACAAAACTAAACTCAAAATGGATTAAGGACCTCGGAATCAGACCAGAGATCTTGCCTCTTATAGAAGAAAAAGTAGGTCCAGAGCTTCAACATGTCGGCTTAGGACCAGACTTCCTCAACAGGACTCCTATAGCACAAGAAATAAAAGCAAGAATTAATAACTGGGATAGATTCAAGCTAAAAAGCTTTCTCTCAGCAAAGGAAACTATCAGCAATGCGAAGAAAGAGCCTACAGAGTGGGAGAAAATCTTTGCCAATCATACATCAGATAGAGCACTAATCTCCAGAATCTATAAAGAACTCAAAAAACTCTACACCAAGAATGCAAATAATCCAATCGACAAATGGGCTAAGGAAATGAATAGACACTTCACAGAAGAAGATCTACAAGCAATCAACAAACATATGGAAAAATGTTCAACATCTCTAATAATAAGAGAAATGCAAATCAAAACCACCCTAAGATTCCATCTCACCCCAATTAGAATGGTGATTATCAAGAATACAAGCAACAACAGGTGTTGGCGAGGATGTGGGGAGAAAGGTACACTCATACATTGCTGGTGGGGCTGCAAATTAGTGCAGACACTCTGGAAAGCAGTGTGGAGACTCCTTAGAAAACTTGGAATGGAACCACCATTTGACCCAGCTATCCCACTCCTTGGCCTATACCCAAAGGACTTAAAATCAGCATATTATAGAGATACAGCCACATCAATGTTCATTCCTGCTCAGTTCACAATAGCCAGATTGTGGAACCAACCTAGATTTCCTTCAATTGATGAATGGATAAAGAAACTGTGGTATATATATATACAATGGAATATTACTCAGTCATAAAGAATGATAAAATTATGGCATTTGCAGGCAAATGGATGAAACTGGAGAATATCAATCTAAGCAAGATAAGCCAATCTCAAAAAACCAATGGATGAATGATATCGCTAATAAGTGGATGATGACACATAAATCTGGTGGGAGGTGTTAGTGTTAGGGTTAGAGTTAGGGTTAGGGAGTGGGGCAAGAATGGAGGAAGGAAGGACTGTATAGAGGGAAAAGAGGGGTGGGAGGGGAGGGGGGGAAGGGAAAAATAACAGAATGAATCAAACAACATTACCCTGTGTAAAAGTGAACTATGTTAGACACAATACTGTGACCAATTTATTAGAAGTCTATTTATATGCAGAAAAAATAGTACTTAAGCCAAAAATATTCCAAAGATATTTGTTTATTGTTTTAAATTAAATAGAAAAAAAACATTAGAAGATACAATGTTCTATATTTAATGATTCCAGAATTTAGTTCCAACATATTTATCTTAAAATACAAAGTATGTGTAATTAAATTTTATTGAAATTTAAATCCTTACTATTTTAAAGAATAACTTTCCAGTGAGAAATTGAGACCTGAATTTTTCCACAGTACTATGCTTGGGTATAAACTTCATTTTAAGCAGAAAGGAAGTTTACTACCATGAGTGGTAATTTTAGTTTTGAGAAGCAAGGGAAGTCTGCTTAAATATAACATTTAAAAAATCATTTCCTGATAAATTATTTTAAAATACTATAACAACCCTTGATAATATCCCTTTTATGAGAAGATTTGAGAGTAAACTCATATGACAATGTGCTCTGCTCCTTAATATAATGGACCATAGTAATCCTTCTACCAAGAATAAAATCACCAATTTCAGGGGGTGATTGCTAAAAGCTTATATTATGCTTTGTAGGAAAATCCTATTCTCCATGAAATTAAAATACCTGTATCTTTAACCAAAATTTGAGTCATTATAAATACCATATTTTACATTTGCTATCTGATTCAGAAAGAATAATGAAACTTGAAGGACAATACATTTAGTCTTTATAACATGAAAACATATGCATTATTGTTTTTCTTCTGTACTAAGGAATATTTTCAACTGTTCAACTTAACAATTTAAAATTATTTGGGAAAAGGAGGAAGGGAGTTAACTTTATTCATATTCCTCAGTTTGTGCCACACTTCAACTGAAAAACCAAAGAAAATCTTTATTTCTTCTCAGGTTCTCAGCATTTTCAGCATCAATGTAATTATTAGGGCTTTCCCTTCATTAAGGATATAACAGTGGAAAATTTAACCTTATGTTTCATATTCTGGCTATTCAATGTCAATATTTAATGAAAACTGGATTCTTATTCATTTTACAGTAAAACTGTCTTAAAAGCCTGCAACCTTCCTTATCAACCAACAATAATTTGTCTCTTGAAAAATGAAAGCTCTGATTTATTGTATACTGCAGTAGAACACAATAAACATAATCAATAAAATGGTAAGTCAACGTTATTCACTGTATCTGCAATATTGGCAAAGAAGAAATGCAGACTACAGATCACAAATATAAAAACCTGAAACAGAATATGTCAAAGGTTAACTGCAAGAATATTCATTTTCTGTTATCAGAGTTCCTTTTCCTTCACCTGAAGAGATTGTGTTTTCTTTCAATTCCAAGCAACAATTAGTATGAACATTAGTGGAATATATAGTTTGCATATTAATTTGCCTTTTAAAATAATATTATGTAATTGGCAAAATAAAAATGTCTTATGGAACACCATAACTTTTTTCCATGTATATGCCAGATTCTTTTAAATGATACTATGGTAAGAATAAAAATGAGACATATTTGGAAACTTTTTAAAAAATGAATTCAGTAAATATTGCCATTAAAGAGATGATGTAGATACATATTGAAAAAATAATTGTTCTTCACATTATATTCATACACATTACATAAAGTATAATGGAGAAATTTTTGTCAATACCAATCTACATCATCTCTATTTAAAACAATATTTTACTGACAGTATTTGCTTATTCTCTTTGGTTACATAAAGAATCTCAATGCATTACAGGAAGACATTTCCAAAATAGGTTATATCTTAAAGCAATTAGATTTATATAGAATGAGTAGAAATGATAAAAAGAAAACTCCATGAAAACTAGATGAAGCATATGTAGTAGAAAAATCCAATGAGTGTAATTTGTACTAAATTTTAGTGTTTGGTGCAGAATATATTTAATTTATCCTGTATGCTTTATAACCAATTCTGCCATTGCCTGGGAGTATCTACAGACATTTCAAATACATTTGTGCAATTATTTTTCTCAGGTTAGCATTTTCAATGAAATTAGTGAATTCATTGATAAAATATTACTCTTGAAATTTTATGCTTTCTTTCATACTTTCATTTTTCCATTTGAAATAAAGAAGTTGGTCACTAGCAAAAGAGGGCATTATTTTATTCAACATTTCTTTTATATTAAAGATATGCATTCCACTTATTTTCTATGGGTGATAGAGAACATCTATACTATTAAGAATACATAAACATTTTGTAAATTTCCACTAAACTTATCATTTTAAAGTACAGTAAGGGCTGGGGAGATAGCTCAGTTGGTAGAGTGCCAAAGCCCTGGGTTCGATCCCCAGCACCGCAAAAAAAAAAAAAAAAAAAAAAAAAAAAAAGTACATTAAAATTGTTTGTCTTGCTAGTTAAAGAATTATCACCTCAGTGATTTATTGAGGGACAGGAAAATATAAGTGGAGTACCAAAATTAGCACTGAGACTGAAATACATGACTGAAAATTGAAGCCTAGGAATGAAAGGAGTGGAAAACAAAAAGAAAAAAGAAAAAGAAAGGAAAGCAATTTCACAGGAATGAACTCTGGGATTCCCATAAGGAAAACTAAGAAAGATTACAGAAATACTATCCAGGAAAACAAAAGTTTCCTTTTATTTAGGAGGTCTTTATATCAGTTCTTGATCCTTCCCAGTATTATGATGTATCACATGGCTGATTTAATCCAGATTTAATCCAGCCTCAATGCATGATTCCAGTGATACCTGATATGTAGGCAAAATCCACTTAGCTCTGGTTATCATATCAGTAAAAGATAGTCTGGCCAACCCCTGATCTAATGGAAATACAAATGATAGATAGTGGTTTCATTAAAGATGATGAAATAAAAGCATTTACAATTCATTCCCCTCTTATAAAGGTCTACCAAAAACAAAACAAAAAATCCAAAAGTGATGAAAAATTGAGAAAAAAAAAAAACCATTTCTGTAATTGACTAGTAATTGATAATAAACTATGATAAGTAGCTTTCCAATGGGGAGACACTTGAACTAATAGGAGAAACCAAGTTGACTGGCACATATCTTGGGCAGGGTATAGGTTTTAAAGTGTCATGATCTTGAGATGTCCTCCAAAGATGATTTATTTGTAATTGCCATGAGAAAGAGCATATATGCAGGCAAGAGAAAAGTAAAATCTTCTTTTATACCATTCAATTATATATTCCCAAATGGTACAAGATGGGAGTAGGGGGGAATAAATGGCTAATAATCTACATATGATATGTCTGCTGGATTATACAGAAGGAGGGGGGAAAGGAGAGAGAGGGAGCAATAACCACCAGCAATAAAGACTTAGGGAAAGTAAAATTGAGAGAGTTACACCATGAACTACAGACCTCTGGATGTCAAAAATAGAGAAAAAATGCGGTCCCTGGGAAGAAGATAAAACAGATTTGGGGAGGTGGGCTTGACATCTGAAACTAAAATAGCATCTGTGGGCTGATCTGACTCACCCTCCCACCACGTCCCACACTGTAGTTCAGTAAATAGCTGACTGCATTCAGTGATTAATAGAAAGAAACCAACCCAGAAAAAAGGCAGAGGTAAAAAATGATCCCACTAATAGAAAGAGTGGGAAGTTCAAAGAAGACACAATGTCTTCAATAAAGGGAAAATAAACAGCAGAAAAGACAAAAAATGAAATGATAGAGCAAAAGAATTCTTGAAATAAAAAATTATGTTTAAAATCACATTTGAAGTTATAAAATAAAATCAAAACAACTGATAAACTCATTTGGATATTTTCAACAAAAAATCTGAAGATAAAAAGTAATTATGGAGAATATTATGAATAGGTACAGAGATAAAAAAAAATTTAACAAAATTAGAATTCCTAAAGAAAAAAAAAAACTTGTACAGACATACAAAAGGAGAAAAGGTTCCTAAAAAAGATTGAAATCTGGGATTAAAAAAGCATAGAGCCCCTAAAATATCTTGCTTTGAAGAAAACTATCTAACCATCAACAATTTCTTCAGTTTTGCCTTGGTATTTTGATCTTAAATTTAGATAAATTCAAGTCAATTATTTTATTATTTAACCAGCAGCACATATGGCATATTTGGCTCTTACACTTAATAATATTGTCTTTTAATTAATCTACTCTTCTATACAAACATATCTACACAAAGGTATATGGCATGATATTCACAAAATGTTAATTTCTGGATAGTGGAATTTTGAAATTGTTTTAAAATTGTGAATGCCTTTATTTCTAGTAATCATGTTTCATTTTACAAAGTACAGGGAAATCACTGGAATTAAAAAGAAGGTGAAATGAAAGGTAAAGATTAATTTAAAAAGGAAAAATGAAAGATTCCAGTTGTTTCACTACTCTAGATTCATGGGCTTCCCATCCACAAAGCAATCAGATAATTCCTCTAAAACACAAACACAAGAATGTTAATCTTAAAGTTCTACAAAATTCTCAACAAAATGTTACGATAATAGGAGTCAAGTCCAACTTCTAGCAATTCTCAGAAGAATTTTCCCTAATCCCACACTGCCAGGTTTTTCTAATAACAACTCTGATTCCCCTGGATTCATGCTTTCCTGATTTCCCTCTAACCATCCCAAACTATTTGTAGTTTAAGTTTTCCTTGACCTTTCTAATCTCCATCTTGTCTCAGGCTTCAGATGGTGATAGAAATGTGCTTTCATTTATTGCTTGTTTGTGAAAGTAGAGTGGAGTGGGGGTCAGAAGAACACCAAATTATTCTATAAATTTCACTCCTATATCATCTCTGTGAAGCCTTCTGTTATTTTATTTTCCTCCTTATCAGTAAAGTTATGAAGTTAAGAATATCATTTCTCCATCATCTATATCAGTGCTTATGCTGAGAAATATTAGAGTTGGAGGCAAAAAAGAAACATTAATGCTGATCTTAAAATTTGTATATTTTTTATCATGGATTTTTGCATTAATTTTTATTTTTTAAACAATATTGATTAAATATTTATTATGATTAATATAGGTTTTGAGATCCCCATATATATTGGTGCTTGAGGTGAGCATCACCCTAATCTTTGCCTTTCTCTATACTATTGAAGCACTTAATTGCACTCCATAACTATTTGTCTATACATCTATCATCACTGCCAGACTGTGACTATGTCCAAAGAAAGGGACTAATTTTGTCTTTATATACCTAAAAACCAGTATAGTACCCAATACTAGGAAGGAGCCCATTAAACAAAGATGAATAAAAATCCAGGAATATGCAGTAACCAATATTCTTTAGCAGGTAAAATCTTTCATGATGAAAATACCCAATCTAAATAGAGAATCTTGCTGGACACAGTGTACAGGGCCTATAATCCCAGTGGCTCAAGAGGATGAGGCAGGAGGATCACAAGTTCAAACCCAGCCTCAGCAACTTAGCAAGACCCTAAGCAACTTAGGAAGACCCTGTCTCAAAATAAAAAAATAAAAAATAAAAAGGGCTAGGGATGTGGCTCAGTGGTTAATCCCTGGTACCAAAACAACAACAACAACAACAAAAGAATCTGTTTTTCTTTTTTGATTATAAGGACACCTTGTTTTGAAGTAAGTCATAGTTTAATGCTATTAAGTAGAACCTTTTTTTCCAATATTTGTCTATTTATGACTCAAAATATTAAGTGTATGTATTGCAAGGATATGCCTGCATTTACTATGAAAGTCAGAAAATGTTAAACACTTTAAAAACTCTCAATATTATTTAATTCTTCCCCTGCCTGTTATAACTAAGAAATTCCCTGTTATAACTAAGAGTTCAAGAGAGGTTGACTTGTCTAAAACCACAATACGTGCAGAATAAAATCAAGTGACCTATGTCTTCAGTGCTTTTCCACTAGAGATGGTTCACAAATCTAGAAGAACGGATCATTGGAAAACAGAGGACTAGAGAGTGGAGATTTTGCCCCTCATACAGAATTACCAATGTATGGATAAAATAAAGCACTAACAATTTTTGCTATTTGTATTGCCTAAAACAAAAATCATTGCTAAGATGAAGTGATTGAAAAATGACCTTTCAACAGTTCATTCCAGCTTTTATGCTTTTATTTTTGTCACTAACTTCTCTGTGACTCATTTTATCTATTAAAGAAGGTGACTCTACTCTGCCTACTTTAATTCAAGATTTGTGAGGCCCAATCTAAAATGTAGGCTTTCTAAGGACTCTGTGTATGAACAAATGCAAGTCATTTTTAACCGTGGTTTAATCATGTAAATATATTTTTATACCTAGTCATGCTTGGAGGAAATGAAGTGACTATGCAGCAGTGAGTGGCCAACTTGGATTTGAAAACTGGATACAGATACTGTACTAGTAATAAATGAACCCATTCTGAATTTCATCTTTAGAAGACAGATATACAAAAGCCCCATTCTCAGTCAGTACTATTATTCTTTTTCGCAAATTATGAGGAGTTAGGGAATTCCCTAAGTATTCTCATGAGATTTTCTAATGGTGAAGAGTCATTGGCTCTTCACAGGAGTGTTTTACTTTATGTGTCTCTCAATTATTAGGAAGACAGAAATGATGATAAAAGTGAAAATCACTGAATGAATTTGATGGAATTTACAGAAAATGAAACACACATTATTATTAACATTGCATGAAAGTGAAACAGTCCCTTTCTGTACTAACAGGTAGGCTTTCTGGTCAATTTATTCTTTGAATAAACAATCAAGAATTCTTGGTTAAGTTTGTCCTATTTGTTTGGTCACCTGATTTATTTTTTAAATCTTCATATACTAGAGTAAGGAAAAAAAAAAAAAAAAGTAAGTTCACCGGGATCTCTGATCTAAAAATTTAAAGTTATTTACTTTTATCCCCTTAAAATCTACAAAATTTAAAGAAGAATTTTCTTTTTTAAAAAAGGAAGGAGGCCAGTAAAATATTTCTTAAGAATAAATGAATAAAAAAGCAGAGTAAGTTTTCCTTACCAAGGAAATAAACTCATTTTGTTAGAATAGTGAATGATCAGAGTTTCAAACCATAATTCCAAGCACTGACCTCAAGGCCAGTAATCTACATTCATAAAATAATTTATAAGCTTTTTGGTACAAGTACTCTTTATTAAATATTTACATATATACAGATTTTACTGGGTCTTATTTTATTAAAATCAATTTGTAAATGAGGGATTTGGACTGGATGATTTCTATAGCATCTTTCAGCCTTAAAATGTCTTGATTCTATGAAATACCTAGATATAGACAAGAAGGAATTCTCAAATATGATTCACAATTAATATCTGTGACATTTTACAGGGTTCATATACAACTATTACAAGGCAATACAATAACAAAAAGTTGATGCCAATTAATTTATGTAATTTCTTTTCTAAAAAAATAAGAGCTCTTGTCTGCAAGGTGGCTATTCTATCAAAACATTCCTCCAGACACTAAGAACACTTTCATTCACACACACCTAGAGCAGATAGAAAGAAGTATAGAAGAAAATCTGGAAGTAACACTATAGCCAAAGAAACCCAACAGACCTGAATTGAGCTGCATAAGGACAGCTGCAAGAAATTCAATTAAGTTGTTATGCTATGTCATAAAAAAGAAAAGTCAGTACATGAAAATTCTGTTGAATTGCGTAACAGTGTCAGGGGATCCCACCCTGTGGCCATGAACTTTTTTTCATTTCTTTCCTTCGCAGCTTTCCTTGTAAATTACTCACCTTCGTTATGAAACCTTACCAAAACTCCCGGAAAACAAACACAAAATCTAGCTCAAAATACAGAACTGTGGACACAAAAATGTCCAAAGGTTAGCATTTCAGCAGCTAATATAGATCCATGTTGGGAAAAGAATCTAAAAAGGCTTAGAGTTCTTATTTCTGAATATTCTGTAATTCTGATCAAATTTGGTGACCCTTAATCAAATTTGAGACGGGTAACCTATTAGGTCTTACAGTGCCCAGATTTTTATTTTCAGATACATGGTGTTTTTGTCACTTACGAGCAATCTGTACCACATTTTCATTATATTTTGCAAACCACTTGCTGAAATTTTACTAACATTTACTTATCTCAAAGTGGCTATGTGAACAAATATACCTGTTATCCTCTATCAATGTAGGAGAAATAATATTTTGGATATGATGTTAGACTCTAACTAAATTTCCTTCATTAAAGAATGCAAAAATCCTCTGCTAGGCTATAGTTCTTCAGCATGCATTGACTGTTCTACTACTTTAGTAATATTGTAGGTAACTGAGACAGAGCTTTCCTAGGAGACAGTGTCTAGGAGTGTGCCTGGAACACAAGAGGCTTTAGGCTCTGAATAAGTATGCAGTGAGTAAATACAGTACATACCTGAATGAGCTACTGTGAAAAATAATTCATACAAGGAGTTAAACTTTGGCTCAAAGCACAAAATTTCAAGTCAACCATTAAGTACTATTTGGCCAACACATGAAAGGAAACACATTTTCCCTTGTCTACGTCTTTGTTTTTGACTCCACAGAGGATTCACACTATTGATCAGTGTTTGTTTTCTTCCATTTTCCTTTCACCGATGTTTCGTTTAACAGGGAAAATCCTTTTCTTGCAGGTTCTAAGAGAATCTCCAAAGGTCACTGCATATGACATCAAATAAACAATTCTGATTAAGGGCAGTGCCGCTGGGAAATTTAGGGTGGCTGGTTGATATTCATTGGGTATTAAAAGTGTCATAGTCTGTTTTCAAATTTCAATGCAAAAATATGCACCACATATCTCTAACAGCCCTATTTCTCTTGTTCCAACTTTCCAGGATGGTCTGTATTCCATCTAATTTGAATGCTGAATAGATCCTTTTAAAACCCTCTTTCTGAAAAGAAAAATGGTTCACTTCCTCTTCACTGAGGAATTAATTAACTCTCCCAATAACTGGCTTGTATATTTTTAAATGGAAAAATTATGTAGAATTTTTATTTTAGTAAAGAATAATTATCTTTAAAAACATTTAAAAAGATAGTCTGCATATTCATCATCTTTTAGGAAACTACTATAGCAACAAAATTACATTAGACTTTCTGATTTCTCCATAGTGTCTTTAGATAAATAGACAACCCAATAGACCATGTTAAATGCCCCAAATGTGACTGGAAAGAGAATACGGGCATATTTGTCTATTTTACTTGTGCCAGATCCAGAAGGTGGAGGAGCAGGAGGAGGAGGAGAGGCAGACGACTTCCCAGAAGCCCCTGTGGTGTTAACTGTAGGCTTAATCCGCTCCAGTCTTGACCCAAATACTCGACGAGTAGAAGCAGATCCAACTGAAGTTTGTCTCAACACACACCCAGTTCGACTAGGAGTAGAAGAAGGACCGGATGGAAGCGCTCTGGCAGCAGATATTGTTTCGGCTGCATTTGCCCGGCTGAATGGGTTTGGACTGGAAGCTAAGTACGACTTAGATGTGGCTTCAGAGGATTCTTGAACACCTGGGGCAGATTTGCTAGGATGGTTTCCCACCTCAGTCCTGTTGCCAACATCAGATTCCGAGTGGACCAAGGCATTTGTTCTTTTTCTCATGTTCAAACTGGCATTTGTATTCTGAAAAGGTAGTTTAAAAATTTAATTGGTTATGTAACTTTTTGTAGATTTCTATAAAATTTAAAGGAATGAGAACACACAAGTCATGTCCACAAAAGACATCTTCATTAATCTGCTATAGCCACTCAGCTTAATGTAAAAGTTTTAAAATATGCAGCAAAAAAGTATATATTTGAAAGTACAAATCAATATCTTCTATTTGAAAATATGATCCAATCTATAAATAGAACTAAGATATTTAAAGAAGACTAGATTGTTATTACTATAAACTAGATTTATACTTAGCTTTAAAAGTACATAACTACAGTTATACAAATTCTTTGTTCAGTTTTATTACAAATAATTATTCTATAATATGTCATATGCCTTTCAGAGTTTCATATATGTTTAATAACTTTATTTGACCTGCACAAAATAACAATGGTAACATCTATATGAATATTATGGTTTGGATATCTGGTGTGCACTAAAAAGCTAACATGTTAGGCACTGCAAGGATATTCAAAGGTGAAATTATTATATTACAAGAACAGTAACCTCATCAGTGGATTAATCTAGCGACCAATTAATAATTTGAATGGCCTATTGGCTAGTAACTACATGCAGGGGAGGCATGGCTAGAGGAAGTAGATCACTGGGATTGTGCCCTTGGGGATTGTATTTTGTCCCTGTCTCTCCCCACACCTCTTCCTGCTTCCTGGCTGCCAGGAGTTGAGCAGCTTTCCTCTGCTATACCTTTCCCATGATAAGGCAGAAGCCTTACCTCAGGTCCAGAGTAATAAAGTTAGCTAACCACATATTGAACCTTTGAGACCATGAGCCACAAATACACTTTCCTCCTCCAAGTTGTTCTTGTCAAGTATTTTGGTCACAAGAGACGAACAGCTAACTAAAACACCTGTGTGTGACATTCCTTACTTTAAAAACTTTAATTCCCAAATCTCTGGAATTTATTTTCATGAAAGAATCTTAGGCAATCACACGCATTAGTGAAAAATCTAAAACTCTGACATATTTTAGTTTTCATCACAATTAACTAATAGTGAAAATACAAAGGAACATTAATTTTATTTTTATTTCTAAAATTTATTTATTTATTGGCACCAGGTATTAAACCCATGGGCACTTAACCTTTGGGTCACATCCTAGTCCTTTTTATTTATTTATTTATTTTTTTTTTTGAGACAGGGTCTTACTAAGTTGCTTAGGGCATCACTAAGTTGCTGAGACTGGTTTGAACGTTAGATCCTGGGTCCTCCTGCCTTGGCCTCCCAAGCTTCTGGGATTATAGGCATGTGTCAGCTGGAATATTAACTTTAAATAAGTGATTGTACCAGACATTTAAATAGCCTCAACAAATGGCTGCATAAATATCTGAATTCATACCACTGACAAATAAAGAGCATTTAAATCAAAATGTAATTCACCATTTTCAATCAAACTACTTTAATTGTAGAACATGGCTATATTTTAATAAATTTATAATGTAAACCATTAAAATCAATTCCTCTCACAATTCAAGGGACACAATAAATAACTGTATAGTCCACTATAGATTGTCCACGTTATCAAGTAAAGCAATAGCTCAAATGGTCCCTAAGTAACATATCTGACTTTAGAAAATAGTATGACTTTTTTGCAATAATTATCTTCTCTGATTATGTTTATTTCAAGTTATAGTAAGGTTATATAATATCTTCTATCCCTACCATTTTGTGAAATAAATGGTGGGTGAAGAGGTAGAAAAATAGAAGAAAGAAAGAAGAAGCACAGCTAACAAATGTGGGACTGGAAGGAGCCAGCCTCAGAGGACAATTCATAGATAATATATAAAGTTGACAAACTGTATACAATTGATGAGAGTTCACTTTAGAAAGGAAGGTTTAGTCTACAAATATCTTTCTCAGTACCACACTCACTGAGCATTGTTAAAATGTTCCATCCATACCACATATACTTATGAATTATGATTTCAAGGTCGATGAGTTGAGAAAGAAAAACAGTCTCACAAAACACAGAGCCAAAGCAGACTCTGAGAGGTTTAGAAAGCATTCTTCATGTCAGCTTGGAGTAGTCTTCTAAGCAGGCTGCAGCTGAACTAATGAGAAATTGTAGCCTAACATATGGCACCTAATTTTGGTAGAGAAAATTGAAACCAAAATTGACATCAACCTAAAAACTAGAAACCATTACTTACTTGTCCTGCACTTTTCCTCTACATACCACATTATAAATGACATCTAATCAATCCTCAGATTTTGAATCTCTTTTAATAGAAATGCATAGCTAGCTCATTACAATTAATTCTAAAATATTATCTGCACGGTAAAAAAAATAAAAAGGATAAGGTATATCCATAAATTTTAAAAAGTGAATACTACCATTTGCAAGACAATGTACACACCCCCAAAAAACAATACAAATAAAACAAAAAGTAAAGTATATTCAAAGGTCAAAGTGAGATAAAATGCTAAGTACCCTAAAAAGAGAAGGGAAGACAGTGAAAAGAATGAATTGAACACACAGTAGAGAATTATATATATTTTCAAATATAATCTGATGTTTTTCATACTATCTTTGTTCACTGAAAGTTTGGGTGTCTATGAGCTTTAGAAACCTGTATCTTTCTTAAGACTAAATTCTAAGAATTTGAAGACTTCTAGTTTCAGCCAAAATGGAGTGACAGAGGCTAAATTTACTCTTCTTCCTAAAACAACCAAAAAACTAGACAAAATATGCAAAACAACTTTTTTTAAGACACTAGGTATTAGAACAATAATCATTGATAGAGAAGAAACAAACTTGAGAAGGTTTCCATGCTGTGTTGCAAGAAAGGGGAATCCAGAAAAAAAAAATGGAAGATTCCATGAATTGAGGAGATGGATTTAACAGTCTGGAGAGACCAGATACCAGAGTTCTGAGGGCAAAGCAACAGAGAGAATGCAGAATAAAGTAGTACTTCAGAATTCCAAAGGGAGTTCCATTTGGTATTTTGCTGAAACAAGATCAGTGTAAGACTGTGAGGTAACTACCCAAGTCTGAAAAAGGACCATCTTAAAGGATTTGAGGAAACAGTATCTGATGCTTTCATGAAGCCAGGAATAATGCATGTTCCCATCAGCTAAACTGGAAAATATCAACATTCATGTAGCATTTGGTAGAGTACTCAGAAGGTCCTGACCTCAGTATAGTATAAAATAGCTCTAAACATTGCCCTGGTGCTACCTCATAAATTTTAATAGCAAGACTAGAAAAGATGAAACTGACTCCAGAACTTAACTGAACCATAGAACAAAGCACAAAAATATCTAAGTTGTTCATTCTTTCTAGACCATTATCCTATTACCCTTCTGGAACTTCCTAAAATCCTGTGAATAATGTTCTATATAACAGATTCGTTTTTAAATGGCACCAATTAATCATATCTATATCATGTCCTTTGTAATGTACACACTCCTCCTTCATTAGGAGATAGTCCATGTCTCCACAAGTTTCCTTATGACTTTTTTTGGCCAGCAATACATAGTGGAAATGATGGCGTGTCTTTCCATGTCTTAACCTCAAGACTTCTTTCTTGCTTCTGCTCTCCCTTGAAACACTGCCACCACCATAAAAAACAGGCCTGGGAATCAATCTAACAAAAGAGGTGAAAGACCTCTACAGTGAAAACTACAGAACACTAAAGAAAGAAATTGAGAAGAACTTAGAAGATGGAAAGACCTCCCATGTTCCTGGATAGGCAGAATTAATACTGTCAAAATGCCCATACTACCAAAAGTATTAAACAGATTTAATACAATTCCACTAAAATCAATATGACATTCTTCATAGAACTAGAAAAAGCAATCACAAAATTCATTTGGAAAAATAAAAAACCCAGAACGGTCAAAGCAATCCTTAGCAAGAAAAGTGAAGCAGGAGGCATCACAATACCATTCCTTAAACTATACTACAGAGCCATAGTAACAAAATTGGCATGGTATTGGCACCAAAACAGACACAAAGACCAATGGTACAAAGTAGAAGACACAGAGACAAATCCACATAAATACAGTTATCTCATACTAGACAAAGGTGCCAAAAACATTCAATAGAGAAAAGATAGTCTATTCAATAAGTGGTGCTGGGAAAATTGGAAATTCACAATTCCAACTGGATGAAAGACTTAGGCACTAGACCAGAGACTCTGCACCTACTAGAAGTAAAAGGAGGCCCAAATCGTCATTTTGTCAGCTTAGGAAATGACTTCCTTAATAAGACTCCCAAAGCACAAGAAGTAAAATCAGGAATCAATAAATGGGATGGATTCAAACTAAAAAGCTTTTTCACAGCAAAGGAAACAATAATGTGAAGAGAAAGCCTACATAATCGTAGAAAATCTTTACCACATATACCTCAGATACAGCATTCACCTCCAGGATACATAAAGAACTCAAAAGACTAACACCAAAAAAAAAACAAATAACCCCAAAATAAATGAGCTTAAGGAACTGAACAGACACTTCACAGAAGAAGAAATACAATTGATCAAGAAATATATGAAGAAAATGTTCAACATCTTTAGCAATTAGAGAAATGCAAATCAAAACTACTCTAAGATTCATCTCACCACAGTCAGAATGGCAATTATCAAGAATACAAACAAAAATAAATGTTAGCAGGGATGTGGGGAAAAAGGTATACTCATAAATTGCTGATGGGAATGTAAACTGGTGCAACCATTATGGAAAGCAGTATGGAGATTACTCGGAAAACTTGGAATGGAACCACCATTTGACCCAGCTATTTCACTCCTTGGTGTACACCCACAGGCCTTGAAATCAGCCAATTAGAGTGATACAGCCACATCAATGTTTATAGCAGCTCAACTCACAATAGCTGAACTATGGAACCAAACTAGGTGCCCTTCAACAGATGAATGGATAAAAAAAAAAAAAAAAATGTGGTATATCTAGCCTTAAAGAAGAATGAAATTATGGCATTTTCTAGTAAATGGATGGAGCAGGAGAATATCATGCTAAGTGAAATAAGCCAATCCCCCAAAACTAAAAGTTGAATGTTTTCTCTGATATGTGGATGCTAATTCACAATGAGTGGGGGCTAGGGAAGAATAGAGGAGTTACTTTAGATTTGGTAGAGGGGACTGCCGGGTATATTAGGTGTGAGCATAGGTAGAATAGGAATAAATCAGACATTATTACCCTGTATACATTTATAACTATATAACCCTTGGAATTCTACATCCTGTACAACCAGAAGAATGAGAAATTATACTTCATTATATATGATGTATCAAAGTGCATTCTATTGTCCTGTATAACTAATTAAAACAAATTTAAGAATTAAAAAAATTATTAAAAAAAACAGGCCTGGGGCAGGCTACTGGAGGATGAGAAATCATTTGGAGCAGAACCAGTTATCCCAGTGAGGCTATCATAGATCATCCAATAGCTAGCTATCAGCAGACATGCAAGTGTGTCTCATTTAAGAGAGATGGACAACTTATGCAAGCTTAACTGATATCAACATAATTTCTCAACTGATCCACAGATAAGAGAGCAAAAGCAATATCCGCTGTTAAGTACAGGACATAGTATAGTGGTTTGTGAAGCTATACTATTGGGGCAATAGAAAACATATACAGACTAATTAAATCAAGGGTCCCAACAGGAGTTGTTTCCAAATCTCACTTGTGAGGGAAAGTTTCTGGGACATTCTACGATAATGAGGTTGACTTGCCCAGAACTAAGAGAGAACCCTTAGGGGGTGCTGTTGCCTAACTTCACACACTAGCTAAAGGACCAAGGTATTTTCTCTTGATAATTCCATTTTTCAAGAATTTCAATATTTCAATACTGGGAGACATTATATCAATCATTTATTCCAGTTCGTCATTTCACAGTAGAGGAAAATAAGAGCAGAAAGGTCTTGACTATTTGGAAGTCAGTGAGTTACATACCAAGTGTCTGACCTGCCACATGAACAGCCTCTTGACTCACAAGTGTACAAGAAGCTTTAAAGAACATAAAAGGTATCCCTGTCAATTTGAGTCAGTCAAGTATTTGTGATAGCCAAGAATATGGTTAATAAAAAATACTCATGACTGAGATACTAGAAAAGAATACAACATATCCTTTCAATGTCATAATGGATCACTAATTAACAAGTCCACCCAGGGATTATTAAGTCTCTAGGATAAATTAACTAGTGTGATTTTGGTGTTTAATAATTGATTAGAGTCCAAACTCTTCAGAGTTTACATGCTAACTTGTCACTTCTTGTCTAGCAGAGAAGACAAGTTATGGCTTTATTGCCGGGTATATTAGGCACCTCTCTATTTAATTTAGCAATCTTATTCTAGTATTCATTTTTCAAAAAATGCTTACAGGTAACCATTTCTCAAAAAGTTTTAAGATAGTTTTCCATGTGTTTCCTTAACTAATTAAGGAATCAAGCAAATATTTGACATATGTTCATCCTACATTTGTATGAGTCGTGTGTGTGTGTGTGTGTGTGTGTATGTGTGTATTGTTGTTGTTGTTGTTATCAGGGATTGAACCCAGGCATGCTTAACCAGAGTCATACCCCCATTCCTTTTTATTTTTTATACTCTGATAACATTTACTATTTAATTAGGTTTAAACAGCAAAGAAATATAAACATAGATGTGAAGAATATACTGAGAAAAAAGAGAGTCCAGGCAAGAGACAATATGGCTCTAAAATTATTAGAAGAATTGACAAAGCAAGAAACTTCATGGGAATAAAGGAGGTAGTATGAACAATGTCACTAAGATTACTGTCTGAAAACAAAGATCAAATCTTTATATTTTCAGTTTAAAAGTGTGAATAAGGTCCTATCATATAAAGACTTTTATAAATTATTGTAGGGTAAAGCACACAGTAGGAATAAATTTCATACTTGATAATTTGCATTGATGCGGATATAACAAAGAATCAAGATCCTTCTTCAATTTTTTATGATTAAATTTTTTATCTAGTCTCCAAATTATTATTTCTTTGTTTATGGGGCAGATGGCTAGAATATTGCAGGTTGTGCCCAAGGCATATAACTTATCATGACTCAATCCCATGTCTGCCTGAGAATACCCAACAAGTTTCAGTCTTTTATATATTATTCCTTCCATAAAGGCAAATGAAATCTGACTGATTTGAGACTTAACTCTGTGCTCTCTGCTAAATAGGCAAATGATACCCAAGTTATTTTTGTGCTTATGTCTCAAGGTCTAGAATGCAAAAAGTAGCTATCATTTTCCATGATGACAAACCACAAAAGATTTGAGGAATCTGTTGACCTAGCTGGCACAGAACTCACTAGGAATAATATTCACATAGCCTTCAAGTTTTGGAACAACTAATGTGTCAGTCAGAGTGATATTGTGTTTCATACAGAGTGTTGAGACTTCAGAGGCTCCATTAGTATTCAACAAACCCATAGTGGTTCCAAACAGGAAAGGCACCTAAGCCTCATTTGAATTTAAAAAAAAATATTTAGTTTGAAATCATTTTGTCATTAGTCACAATAGCCTGAAGCAAAGAAACTGGTGGGATAGAGATGTGAGGTGGCAGATTTAAACATTACCAACAAATTAAAGCATCAACAGGCAAATAAAAGCAGATCCAAGCAATTCGTCAACCATGACTATGATCTGACACAATTTCTAAAGAAGTATTATCAAACTGCAAAAAAGAAAAAAAAATTCATCTCAACTTATTACTCTAGCAGCAAGGAGATAAAGTGACTAAGATCAGATTTGCAGAATGCAAGCAGCTACTTTCATATCACTTGCTTGAGAAGCTAATGAAGTTTAATAAAATGTAATTTAACTCTCCTAAATTAAAAACTAACAAGGCTAATAATGAACAGGTTTATCTTCCAGAATATCAATGAGTCATATACAAAAAAGTAAGAATCCAATAATGTAAAGACATTTATTCAAGACCATTGAGACAGAATTTCAGGGGTAGCCACCTATCTTATTAAATAAGAAAACAAACAAGTATGGTAGAACAGCTGAAACTAAATTCCAAGGTAATGATTTACTGAGCACTATCAATAGCAGTTCTAGAAAGTGCTACTATGTAGAAATGAAAAACATAACCTCCATATAAACATAATAAATATTTCATAAATATTTACTAAGGGACTTTATCATTTATTGAGCTCCAAATTGTAGAAATGAAAATGCTGAGTTCCCTATTTATTGTATTTCATTTCCTTCCCATGTTAGCCTTAAATTCAATGTTTGTATTTCCATAAGCTATAGAAATATTATTTTCAATATTAGGTACTGGGATAAATTTATGCATTCAATTTGGAAATACCAAAAGAAGAGATCTTTAAAAATTCATTCATTTTGCCTTTACATATTTAGAACTGAAGGTTTAAAACATTAGGATTCCTTTGAGAGAGTGATTTTTGTGGTTAGTTGTGTTTCATAGTGATTCCTAGTGTTTCTTTTTATTTGTACATGTTCTGTATACTAAATAAAAGGTTTCAATGTGAAACTGCTTTGTTGGAGACTTCACTAGTTAGAACAGAAGTTCTCAGCTTGGTCGAGTAGATTTCTCCAGAATGCTACATGGATCAAGCACAGAAGCTACTTTCACCAATGCTGCCAACAGAACCCTGGAGAAGGAAGAGGGCAAAGGAGACTCAACCCCACTTTCTCTAAACTAAACACTAAGATGAATGAATCCTTTCTACTAGATAAGGAAGAATAGTACTGTAGTCATCTGAAGTGTTGATAAGAAAAATCTGGGAGCTATTTAAACACTCTTAAGTCTCAAGCCCTATTTGCAAAAGTTCATTTATTAGTTTCCAGTTGCTATTGCCAGTGATCCGGGGATCAGAAATTGGAAAACATTGCTAAATGGTTAGATTATAGGTCCCCAAATCAGACAGATCTGTATTCAAATGTTGAATTTGTTATTCACTAGCTGTTAACCTTTTGAAGCTCAAAGTGCTTCTGGCTACAGGATTAGTAATGGGTTAATAATGGTACTTTCCTCAAATGAATAAATAAGGAAATGCATCTAAAGCACTTAGCATAATGTCTAGCATGTAGTTAATATCAAATGAATATTAGGAGAAAACCCAGCTGAGGTCAAATAATAAGGCTCTGCCTCCAAAACAAAAAAGGTATATCACTCAGAAATGAATCATTATAGGAAATGAAATTTTAGGAGAGAATTTTATATATCTATAAAATATAATGATCATTTCTAATAATCAGAAAGGTGGATGAACACTGAAGTCAAAAACTGCCTATGGTGAAGTTCAGTCAAGAAAAGGATATTACTAACTGAAATGAGAAATAAATACAAAGAAATAAAATACTGAAATGAATATTGGTAGTAAACATGAG
The DNA here is from genome assembly GCF_902686445.1 of Sciurus carolinensis. Classification (NCBI taxonomy): domain Eukaryota; kingdom Metazoa; phylum Chordata; class Mammalia; order Rodentia; family Sciuridae; genus Sciurus; species Sciurus carolinensis. The sequence continues at coordinate 102,469,783 of NC_062222.1, read as the reverse complement.
AACTAAAACTATAGAGTAAATCCTATAACTTGTGCATAAAACAAATATGAAAAGGGTTTCAGGAAAATATAGCAATATCAAAAACTACAACAATGGCTGACTTCCACTGAGTGGTTCTTCTTCACCTGTCACTCAACTTACAGGTTTTTAGCTGAACTAGGTAGGACAACCATATGCCATGCTCCATGTAGGACAAACCATAGCACAGTATTTTAATGTCTAAAATAGGTATGGTTGTGTAAACTATATCAGACAGATCCCTGTCTCTCTCTTTGGGACTTTATCACTATCAGTAAAATCTAGAAAGTAGTCATCAGGGAAACAGCAACGATTGGAGAACAGTTGTAATCCCAACCCACCAGATGATATTCATTACCCCATGCTATGAAAAGCCATACCCAGAGCATTGGTTCACAGTTACAATGTTGGTAACCCATGATGGCCGACCCACCTCCTTAATATGAAGGAATATTAAAAAGAAATGTATTTGAATACATTGGTCTGGCACTACAGGGTCACTCTTTTTCCTTCTCTTATTTCAATTGCAGTAGTCAAAAGGGTTTTTTCCACATATAATTTGGAAGTGGGAAATGAGGTGATGAAGAGAGAAGGCAGAAGGCAACAAATGTCAAAGAAGATGATAAATGAAAACAGCAAAATGCTTTAATCATTGCTATATATGAAATGAATGGTGTTCTTCTCAAATCCATATGTTGAGTTCTAACTCTGCATGTCATTGTATTAGAGAGAGGACCTTGAAGGGGGTGGTTAAAATTAAATTAAGTCATAAAGGTGAAGTTCTAATTTGTAGAAATGTTGTCCTTACTAAAGAGGGAGAAATACCGGAGACATCTCTCTATCCACAGTCTGAAGATGCAGTGGGAGGCAGCCACCTGTAAATCAGGACAAGAGCCCCTTATCAGAAATTGAAACCTGCCAGAACTTTGATCTTCAGCCTCTGGAATTGAGAAATGAATTTCTGTTGCTGAATCACCCAGGTTAATGGTATTTTATCACATCAGCCTGAACAAATTAACAGAATCATCTAACATCATTAAAATTAAATTCAGAATGCAGATTTTAAACATTCTAAAATAGTGAATGTTACCATTTTGATAGGGAAAAAAATAAAATCTGAACAACTTTGCAGCTCTCTCCCCTTTCAAACATTTCATTTCTAATTTATTCTCTCATCCTTTTCTTCACCATGTGGGTATACTTTTGTGTTAACTACAAAATCCTTGGTAGAGCCAAGACACAAGATATGCAGAGAAACTGAGATGGATTTGACAATAATTACACATTAAATTTCTTTTCTATCTTTTTACCTGCCCTTGATGAAAGAAAATACTTTCATATCCACCAGGGGGCACCTAAATTCTCCTCCTAAATGGTCATTATTGACTAGATATAAGATTCCTCCACCAGTCTCTAGAATAATTTTTAATCCCTCCTTACCCAAATCAGAAAAATATAGTTAACTGGAGCTTTTATTTAACCTTCTAGTTTGGACTCACTCTAGTTCTTTTTTAAATTAGTCAACATTTTCCCCTCAATATGTTCACCTCTTCAGATTATAACTTTTATGTCTGACTAAGTATGTGTGTTGGCATTTACAACACTTATTCATTTAAATATTTGAAAATATCATTGCTAACAAAACTTTTAACTTTTCTTTGTCACATTTTATATTAAGGATATTCTAGTCCTTAATAATGGAATAAACATATGTAGATATCTGATAAAACATTGCAAAAGTTTCTTACTGCTACACATTGTAGGGTGACTAAAGATAATGATAAGATACTGTACATCTGAAAAAGCTAGAAGGAAAGAGTTTGGATGATTCTGACATAAAGAAGTGATAAATGTTTGAGCAGATAGATATGTTTGCACTGATTTGAACATTACACAATGTATATATGTATCAAAACTTAATATGGTACCCAAAAATATGTTCATTTTTTAAGTTGTATGCAAATAAAAAATAAATTTAAAAAATAAAAATTAAATTTAAAATGAAATCTTGCTAGATATTTAAATGCTAACTTTGGTGGCTGAATAAATTTCCCTCTAAAACCTCCATTTCATTCTATGAAAATGATTTGGTTCAACATCAAAACACTCAGAAAAAACATATTCAAAATTAGTATTTGAATGATGCTTTTTTTTTAAATGTAGACTTGATATGATTTGATCATAATGAAATTTGGCTATGATAAATAGCCACAGAAAGATTCAGGACTATGCCAATCCTACAGAAGGCTGGCATGGCAAAAGTTTAAGTCACAATTTTATCTGCATCAGCAGACAGGAGGGGCACTGTCTAAAAGACAATCATTTCAAGACTGGGTTCTCAGCGTACTTCAGCTGGGAGAAAAAAACTCACAGATCAAGCACTAATAGACATGTGTCGTTGTAAAAGTGCAGCTATGCATGGTAAAGGGGTTTTTCATGAGTTGAGAACCTCACTGAATTTTTTTGGAATTCTCGCCATTGTTTGGCTGTTGAATCTAAACATCGATAATAATCTCAACTGATTTTAGAGAAAAAATGCTCAAGTCTCAGTCTTCATATTCTGTTGGAATTTACTAAAAAATTAAGTGGGTAAAAAATATCCACAATTAACATCATCATTGTTTCAACCCATTCATTTACTCATTCAATAAATTTTTGTTGAGTGTCTAATTTTATTTCAATTTATTTTTCTGGACTTGGAGAATACAGAGGGGAGAAATATTATAGCCCTTGAAATTTTTTCCAGGAATTATGAAATATTATGATAATCAATAAATGCCATAAAGGAAAGCAGGAGGAAGCAGGGAGTACATTACTTAGCCTGAGAACAGGGAAAGTCTCTTTGTGAAACTAATGCTTAGGCGAAGATATCAGGAATGGGTAAGGTTCAGTCTGGTAAAAGGGGTAAGTGGAAAGGGAAGAAAGTGGCTGGTGGTAGTGGGAACAATTTTCCAAGACTTCTTTCAGTAGTATAAAGATAAAGAAGACCAAAAATTTTCCTTGTCAAGAAAAACTTGAGATTCTTTGAGTTTGTTCTAACTTCCCTTTCTTTCTTTACTCTATTTTTCTCTTCAAATAAAAAATTAAGACAATATTTTACATTATACCCTAATGTGATTAAAATCTAATAACTGTACTTTCAGACAAAAAAACCTTGAATTTTCATTAGTTTCTCCACAATGTATTGAGCACTTATGAGAGTTCCAGCACTACTCTAAATGGATTTCACAAATAATCTGACCTGGTTCCTACAATAATTTATGAGAGACTATTAATATTCTCATTTTCCTAATCAGGGCACTGAAGACTAGAAAAGTTGAGTACCTCTCCCAGGGTTACCCAATTAAAATGTGTTGGACTTGAATCCCAAACTCATACTCCTAGCCACTTCAGGAGGCTGCTGGAAACTGCTAACACATATATTTAGGGGACTTTTTTTTAAGTCACAAGATATGTCTGCAAGCTTCCAAACTACATAAGTGACATTTATAAACAGCATGGTTTTCCTGCTTTAAATATGATTTACATGTATGTAGTTTTGACTATAAGTCAAACACTGATATTAATTCTTTGTATCCCACAAAATTCCTACTATGATTATATAATCCTTCCAGCTAGAATCTGTGAAAAGTGTTCTAGATTTTCCCACTGATCATTTTTATTCCCATTCATAATATTCTTCCTACTCTGGTGCTCGTTGCCATGAAGTCCTTAAAGATTTTGTATGACAGTATTCTCTACATTTAAACCTAAATATTTAGAAATAGGCCTACATTTTGATGGTTTATTTTACGGAACACTTTATTTTAACAACAAATGCAATTTAGCTCAGTGGTTTTTTTCTACTTGAAGAAACTTTCTTCTCTTCAAGTTGTCTTCAAATGAATCAACATCACCACTCAAATCCTACAACTTCTATATAGCAAACATATTTTTATGATAGCCTTCTGCAAGAGAGGAACTGTTCTTTAACTTGCTTCCACAAAATTCTCCCTTAAATTTAAACAAAACACTTAAAAAAAAAAAAGAGGTGTTTAAAAATTTGCTCTTCAAAAGATAAGGTAAAACTGATGGAATCATCTTTTTTTCTCTTTGTACATAGGACACTGCTACTTCACCTCTATTTATAATGGAAAGACAGTGTCAATTTGAGTACTAGCTCTAGTTTCCAACTTGGAAAATGGGTCTTAAGTGGTAAAATTTTCTACCAATAAATATCTGCATTAAGTTTAGCAATCCATATGTCCAATAATGTACAAGATCAGGCACGTACACATGAACATGCAGCAGAAGACTCAATAAGCCATCTATTTGTATAAACTCATATGTTTAAAATCAATTCCCATCTGTAGTCTTTATACACGGAAGCACAGTAAATTGGTCAGAAAGTATAGGCTGAATTATTCTGTTGACACAATTCATTACAGATCTACTCCACCTACGGTAAAACAGTGCATTAAGTCAGTAGAACAAATTCACGTTCTACTGTGACATTTCATAATGCTTATGTTATTATCAAGTAGCAACCCTCCGAATAGTTGTAGCCACTTGGCTGTTCTCCAGGAAATAATTTACTTGTCCTGAGGAGTAAGTCCCATGGTATCAGCTCTAATTTCCAATGGGGCACTATCAAAACCATTCAACACTTAACAAGGCTCTCGTGCGGAAACAGCTGTTCATCCAAAGTGAAAAAATTTAAAAACTTTCTCAGAGCCCAGCTAATCTTCCTTGAGCTAGAAAATAAGGTATTAGACTATTTTGCATGTTTTACCACTTTATGACAAGAAAGCCAATTTTGCACTTCAGTAAAGGCAGATTGCAAATTTAGCATGAATTGAACCAGTAGCTGAGTTGCAATTTATGGCAAATGGCTCATCAGCACATTAATGTATACTGCCAAGATAACCACTTCAGCCAGGCAGGCCAGAAAGTAGAAGACCCAAATAGCTGGTAGGCAGCAAGGAAAATGTGCCCTTTTTCAATATCTACAAAACAAATCCTGAAACCTAAAGCTGTCAAATATCATTATCCTTCATTATAATTTTTATATGGCAGTATTAATAAAGTCAGAACCAGAGATTTTGATCAAGATTTGGACTCTGTTGAAAAGTAGCTGTGTAACCTTGGAGGAAGTTATTTGGTCTATCCTTGCTTCAAATTCCTCTGAGATATAGTAGGGATAATGACAACTACTGCTTAGAGATACTGGTGGAGAACATCAGAATGCTTAATACACCACTTAGCGCATAGTCAATGACCAATACTTGTTAAATATTATTATTGTGTTAACATATCACATTCTGTTATAGATAATAAAATATTACTATAGAAGTTTATGTTATTTCTAAACTCAGATATTCACTGTATTATTATTATTTTTTAAACAGAACTGGATGTTAAATGAAAACTGTAACTTTCCACAGAAAATGAGGGAAATATATGGTAACCTATGCATTGTACCCTGTTAAAAATTCACCTTATTTACTATTCCTAGGTGGAGATAATCAGCTTCATTCCTTGGAGCAATGCTAATGACTAGCTAAAACCCAAGTTGCCCAGATCTGTCAATTGTAGGAAGAGATCATAAAGGGCTCCCATTTAAAAGTTTCCATTGGATTGATGGATGCTTCAAGAGAGGCATAAAACCAAGACTCCTGGGGATATTATTCTATTTAATCATATTAGTAATTTTTAAAATATTTGTAATTTCTTAAAATATAGCATGACAAAATTTCTTTCAGATTGTAAATAAGTAAAGAACATCAATTCATAAAACTTCTCAAACATTTGGTCCCTTCCACCTATTACTCTCTTATCATTACCAGTTTGGGAAAAAATTATCTACAGTTACTGTTTTCACTTCTGCATGTCATTTCTTCTTTTAGTCATTTTCAATTCCTCTCCAATCCTTCCTTTGAAATTTTTGTGGCTTTTTCTAGTTGACACTTTGTAAAATCTGCAATGTACATCCAGTAGCATTCAGCACTGTTGATCACTTCCTTACTTTTGAAAAATTTTCTCATAATTCCACATTATAGTGATGTTTCATTTACCTTTTTCAGTCTCTAGTGTGGGATGCTCTTCCTCTGTATAATCCTAAAATGTTAACCTGCCATGACATTGGTGCTCATCAGTTTTCTCAATCTTCAGTGAATGAGCCTGTCCAGTTGCTTTAATTACAATCTTTATGTCAATATCATAAAATTTATGTCTACTTCCTCCAATTTTTTTCTAACCTCTAGACCCATATATTCAGCAGGACACAATACAGGTGTCCTAAACGCATACCAAACTTTAACTTATTCATTTTCCATCTATCCATTGATACATTCAATATGCAACCAATATTTATTAAATGTCTATTTATGTTCCAGGCACTATTCTTGGCCCTGATGGTATCAAATTGAGGAACAGCTAACAATTACTATTGCTAGAGAATTGATATTCTTGCTCTTATCAACTATCTGTACACATATATTTATATGTCAAATATATGAACATATATATTTCTATCCAATGAGTAAAATAAAATATACTTGTCCAAATAAATATATCCTTCCTGCTGTATTCCAGATCATATAAATTAGCACGCTATCCAGTAGCTCTCCAAGTCACAAAACTTCAGTTATTCTTGCTTCATTCTGCCTTTTTTCCCAGCTTTCTCAATATCTTTCCCATCTGACTGTTCTCCACAGTCACTGTAAAGTCATTCAACATTTCTCACCTGGCTACTACATGGGTTTTTGACATTCTCAGACCTAAATTTATCACATCTTGCCTCTCTTTACTCTCCACTAAAATAAAGCTGATCATGTCACTTTCTTGCTTAAATTTTTGCAGTGGCCCCTGGTCATTTTCCTGGGGAAAATATTTATATGGTATAATATTATACATGATCTAGGTTTTACATGCCAGTCTAGCCTTACCTGGTCTTCCCCCAAATCCTGCTATCAGTTGCCCCAGGCACCTAGTGAATGAATGCCATGTGGGTTCAAATACATTTGGCTTATCCAGAAGGTTACTTTAGAGTAGTTGGTGACTTACTGCCTTTCCTTCCTGAAGGATGTTCTGGTGACAGGAGCTTGAATAGGATAGAGATGGTTTGTCCAGAAGTGAAAGAGTTAGAAAAATACTGCATGATTTCACTTTAATATGGATTCTGAAAACATGGAATTCATTGATGCATAGAATTCAAAGGTGGTTAACAGGGAGGAATGGGGGCCAGGGAAGTAAGGAGATTCTGCTCCAAGGGTAAAAGTTTCAGTTATGTAGGATCAATATATTCTAAAGATCAAATATACAGCATGGTGACTTTAGTTAATAAAACTGTGCTGTATATTTGAAATTTTCTAATAGAGAAGACTTTTTATTCTCACTATGTGTACACCAAAAGAAAAAAGAAATCAGGTAACTTGTGAAACTGTGAATATATTAATTAGCTGACAAGTAATCAGTTCAGTATATACATATATATCAAAATATTATACTGTATACCTTAAATATATGAAATTTCAATGAAAACTTATACTCAAGTGAAACTAATCAATGGGAGACAAGAGATGATAAACTAGTACCCCAACTTCTTGTCACCCAATGGACAGTTTTGAGGCTCATTCCTCATATATGGGGGTCTCCAAAAGGATGAGGACACAGCAGTAAAACTGTTCATTAAATGACACTGGATCACCTTTTCTTCCTTTCTCTCTGATTTGACTCATAGTACTTCTTGGGATCACCTCAAAAATAAATTGCTTGCAAGCAATTACTTGCAACAAATGGATTCTAACCAGGATGTCTTGGTTAAATTCAACCAGTGTGAGTCATATTCCCTTGCTTCTGGGTCTCAGCACATTCTCTTCTTACTGTCTGTTTTCCTCCATCTTCTTTGCCTCCCTTTTATATCTTCTAAGATAGAATCTAAACATTGCTTCCTCTGAGAAGTTTAATCTGCCACTCCACCACCCCCATCAGAGTCCCCACCATAAACACTCCAATCAGGACTCTGATATCTTCACACAGCATCCTAATGTTTTCTGTATTCTGGCACTTAGCATGCTGGGTCAGCGCTCTTCCCAACTGTGAGTTTCTTTAAGCCTTCCTTCCTCATCAAATAGCACAGTACCAAACACTAGGAAATATTCAATAAAAAATAAGTCAAATGAAGAAGTAATAAATAAATTATGAGTAAACTGTACTAAAATAAATCAACAACAAAACCATCCCCTCTTGTACACTCAAAACAGCAAAAATGAGTTTCACACAATGTGTCTCAGGAGATATGTAGTTGGCAAAGTGATACAGCCAAAAGCAGCACATTTAAATCCACTTGAAAACCAGATGACAGTCATTTATTCTATCCAGATTATACTTCCTGGGCCACTACAGTAGTTAATGGACTGTTTAATGAGTCAATCCTGGACTTTTAACTGATAACTGGAATGAAATGCTTTTCCTCTCCTGTTTCACACAGCTGCCTGTTGATAAGTATTGCTACTGAGCATTAAAGGGTCCCTTCTGGATAAACCTCCACATTCCCCTTGCCCATTGGTGCCACTCAGGAAAGGCATGAGACCCACAAGCACCAACCTGCCTCTCCAAGAGCAAATGATGAGAAATGTGAGTCTCCTCTTCCAACTGCTTGGAACATGTAGCCAGTAGCTGCAATAGCTTGTTTAACAAGACTGATTTTTTTCCCCTCTCAATCATAGTTCTAAAGCTATCGTTTATTGAAAAGCTGATTTTCAAAGCACACACTAGAACAGCTTTTCTGTACAGCTGCAATGCTATTTAAATCTTCCATGAATATCTCCACAAACCCAAGAAAATTCTAAGCTGAAATACTGCTCTTAGAGAGGACATAGTAAAATAAGCCCCTATGGGAGAAAATTTCAGGAAGTGAAATCTGGTTGTTAATTTTAACACTAAAATTATAAAATCAGGCATATGACTTCTACTCTTCTGAGCTAGAGGAACACCTGAAATCACGTCAGAAAGTCAGCCTGCAGACACTCTCATCAGAGTCTGGGGGACGTTAGCAATCAGCCTCGAAGTCATTCCTTAAGAGACCCCAGAAAAGTGATTAAATACCTCACTTTCTACTATGATGAGGTTGGAAATGGATGAAAAATAAACAGTAAAAGCAATACTTTGGAAATGCTAAGTGCATTAGTGGGAGGTAACACCATCCTTGGGAAGAGCTGATGACTGAACGCAAGTGTCTGCTCCACAGTAAACCTCAAATCCTTACTCCAGCACTATTCTGGAGGAAAAAAAAAAAAAAATCCCAGTGGCCTACTGATGATTCTGGCCCAACACTGATGTGATGCTTCCATCCCTTGTAAACCAGCCACATCCTCCTCCTGCAGTGATAAGCAGTCCTCTGGCAACCCTTCGGGAGGCCTTTGTGGCATTCCATAATGCTGATACTTCTTTGAATCATCAAAGTAGAAACTTTTAGATTCTAGCCAGCTATATGGCAAACTGCATTTCCTTCATTTAAGACATTCCATTTCAGTTAAATGACCTACCAAATGAAATTATATGGAATGTGAATCACCATTATAAATATTTTGGAGTCATTTATTTGGAAGCTGTTGATGAAAACAAGCTGATCATACCTATGAAAGGTCTGAGAAATCACTGACTAAAGAAAAGGCATTATGAGAATTGTTTTGCACCCTATCAAGTATTGGGTAGCACTACAGTTCAGTTTTGCTAACTCTGAGCTCTCAGTATAATAGGGTCTCTGAATTGGGGCTATGTGAATGCTTGCTAAATTACTGACTCACTCCTAATAAAGAAAAGTACAATATTCCATTGATATGATAGGATGGTTTTAAGACACAAGTAAGGTAAAAGGTATACACAGCCTCAATATTTAGCTCAGTGCCTGACACAAATTAAACATTTAACAAATATTTGTTGAATGAATGGATAAATGAAAGGGTGTAAGTTTGAGACCCTGAGGTTTTCAAAAGCACTGAAAGTTCCACACAAATGTCTTAAGTCATCATTTGATCACAAAGCATAAATAAAAAGCTTAGCAGGGCCAAAAGTTTTTTGAATTGAATTCATATTCTAAAGAATGTGCAATTAATAAATAAAAATGTAATGCCATTTGGCATTCTAGATGTACCGTGAAAGCCTGCTGGTCCTTTGGTTTTAAAATACTTTTCTAGCATACTAAAATCAGAACTCTTTTTCTCATGTTGTTCTTTCCTTTGTTTCCGTAGGAAACAGTGACTTCCAGGCATCCAAGATGACACAACATAGATTGCCAAATTGCATGCCACCCTGCAGTTGCCAAGGAGATAATGTATGTCATTCCTACAAATAACATGTTGCTCATGCCTTCATTTCCTTTATCTAGCTTTTTAAGATATTTTTTTCACCCGAACTGAATTCAGATAATGTTCACCATGAACTGATGGAAACATTCCTTTTTAAAAATTTTGTTTACCCCATTTGCCCAAGGCACTTGATCACATCACACACTGTGGAAGGTCTGAGCATATTTTATGCTGATTTTAGAACCAGTGATTCAGCAGTTTTCACCGAAAAAAAAAATGCATCCTGAATTCTGTCTGCCTGTGTTCTAAGTAAAGGTCCAATTAAATCCACACCTGGCACTAACATATTCCAGTTTGAAATGGCCTACCACAAAAGCAGCTGCACTCAGTTGAATTTAAATGGGAAGGAAGGGAAGAAGGAGGCAAAGGAGGGAAAGAAGAGTAGAAGGAAGGCAGGAAGGAGGAAAGTAGGGAAACTCATATTTATTGAGCACCTGCAGTATTTCAGATTAAATTTCTGCAGGATGAACAAAGATAATTGGGAAAATTTAAGACTCTTGATGATATCACCCCATTAGCAAGAGGCAGAGTCAATATATAAATGTATGACTGACTTAAAAACAGGTGTTTCTGAGTTACCTAGGGCTGAAAATCAAATTATCCCAAAACAGTGGGTTAATGCAACAGCAATAATTTTAAATCATCTTACATGGGTTCAGAGGTTGATTGGACTCAGCTAGAGAGTTCTCACTGAGGCTGTCTAGTGTGGTTTCATCAGAGGAGTTGGGGCTAGAGTCACCCTGAAGAAATCCTCACTTACATGACTGGTGGCTGATGCTGGGGATGTCAGCTGGAACACCCTACTGTATACTGGAAATAGTAGCACCAAGCAAATGGCAATTAGAAGGGGTCATTTCATGGAGCCCACTTGGAGCTGTAATCTTGTCATCTCACTCCATCATCTATAGTCAATATATCAAGAGACTTCTGACTAATGTTTCTATCTTTTCTTCATTCTTTAAAATTGTTCTAATAATGACTGTAGATAGGCCTTGACATGAACCCCATCAGCCTGAATTGAAACAGCCAGAAGATCTCAACTGAACATCCAATCAGTACTATAACCATTAAAATAATCACATTTGCTTATCCTTTGAAAATCTATCAAACTATTATCACAAATAAAGAAACCCTCAGCCAGAAAATAGGATATTAACGACACGAAGAAAGAACACAGGGGAGTAAACACAATAATCAAATTGTAGAGAGCATTCAAACTAGGGAAGAACATTAGGGTGAGCTAGTAAAAGAAAAGCAAAAAATTATATCTCATTGCTTGCATAGCTGAGGGTATATGATTGTGCTCACTGTACTGTGCTGGGTAGATTAGCCTGAAATAAGCATATGTAATGTTTTATTTCATGTAGCAATTTCTGAGATGAACAGCTCTATAATGAATTAGGCTGCTCTAGACAGTGCTAAATCAGGCCTATCAAGTGTAGTACCATAATCCAAGCAACAGTGCTCTCTCCAGAATGTAACACTGGGCTTCATACTTATCTCCTCCTAATATAAATCCAGCATATATTCTCATTCAGGACAACAATTATGATTGCACTTTAGGATACCCTCCATTGCTGCTTTATGGAATAGACATAGAAAAGGAAGGGCTTAGATATTGTACAAGGTAGATTCTAGCAGGTAGAAGAAAGGACATGTTATTCAAGATTTCTCTTCTCATTTTTGTGTTTGTGATTTCTCTCTACTTCTTTCCACTTCAAATTTTACTCCTTTCTCTGTCCTTTTGTTTCCCCCAAAATGACAAAGACAGTTTAACAAAAAGTCCCTGAGAATAAAGCAACAGTACTTAATCTATCTTACATTATAGAACAGTTGGCCTGTGCCTTGCACAAATATTGCAGCACAATAAAGATCTGAATTTCTCTCTCTCTCTCTCCCTCTCCCTCCCTCCTTCCCTGCCTCTCTCTCTTCATTTTCATGTGCATGTTTTGGAACTGAAAAACTTCATAATGCTTGATCTCTGGAACTGTGAGTATCTAGTCATGCTTAATGGTCACAAAATGACTGGACTACAATCAGGAAGTTAGTCGTAGACAGTAATTATCTAAAATTGTCTCATGAGATCCTGAGATCCTCTATTAATTGCCATTTTAACCATTAACCCCATGAAAGCATGCCTATTACAATTATATATGCCTAGATTACTATTTGGGGTTAAATACTTCAGCAAATTTTAAGGGCTAGATGAAGACAGTCTTTTAGCTTTTCCTCTGAGAGGGTGACTATCTAATCCACTGATCAAGCCACTAGGGTACTTCTGTCCATAACAAATGCTGTACTGGGTAGGCCACAAGGACAGTGGTCATAAACTTGGGCAATTAGAGGCAAACAATGACAAGATCAACCTATTCATTGTATATTAGTTGAAAAAAATGCATTTTCAATTATTTAGAAATCTGAGGATCATATAGAAAAAATATATTATTCATTAAGAAATGGTCATTGTTTTTAAGTCTTGTCAAATTTGATCTCAGTGATACACTGATACACTGCTTTACAAACATTTGCAGTGATGACTCTGATAAAGTAAATTAGACTGTGTTACAAAGCTAGTATTATACAATGCTAACATTATGCAATGTTAATATTACTCATTGCAAAGGTGCAAAAACAAATAATTTATTTTATTTTAAAACTGAATGTAAATCATAAAGAGACACTGTGGGAAAAATAAAAGAAAAATTAAATACTGAAAGCTACTAAAGAAGGGGTTCACTTTTTAATTAAAAGAAAACAAACATGGTTCATTATAGAAAAATCTCATTCTATTCTTATAAATTGCTGTTGGATACTAAAATAACTTTCTGTCAGCAGATCAGGTCCCCATTGACCATAATCTATTTAAGTCCCAAAGTAGTCTTGTTCTACAGATAATAGGTAACCTCCTTGGTGCCATTTTTAGATCAGCCCATTGGCAAACATTAGACAGACAGCATGTTAACATTTTCCAGGATCAGCTAAGGCTTTAGCAAAGTGGGTTTCTTGCTTGCAGATGTAGCAATACTGAGCTAAGGACAAGGGAGAGTGCTTGCTGAAGCTCACAATCTATACAAATCTCTACTGCTTCAAGTCAAGATGAAATAAAATATATGCAACAAAGAAACACAAACAAAACAATCCCACAGAGAACATCCAGATGGATGCCCAGGCAAGGATTTGCTCTGGACAGCTCCAAGCTGAGAAGCAGAGCTCCACAGTTTTCATATTCTCAGTTTAAATGTCCTGGATTAAATTTTACTTTTTGAAATTAGTATTCATTTAAAAATAAACCAGAATCTAAAATTAAAAAAAAAAAAAACAACATCCTTGTCTTAGAAACAAATAAACTACCTGCCTAACTTAGAAACCTTAGTCATTATCATCACTGGGACAATTTCTATTTTTAAATATTATTTTACCATCAACATTAAATACCTGATAAAAGAAAGCACAAGTCAGAATGAGGCCTCATCTTTACTTCTAAAGATCATATTCCACCTATTCTTTTTTAGCCATTTTGATCAGCAATAAGGGCATTTTCATATAGTTCTACCTAATAACACCTGGTTTATCTAAAAAAAAATCACAGGCTCATTTCTTTATGGAAGGAGTAACTTCTGAAGGCCAAGCATCCAATCCATGCTGTCTACTTATCACTGCCGTCCCACAAAATGGTTGCCCGGTTCTTGTTTATTCACTGGAGAAGCACCTTTTGATCTCCACACAGGAATTGCCTTTCCCACTTTCCAAACAGTATGCCCTCATCAGAGCTCCTCCAAACACACCAGCTCTCAGAAGAATCTAGTAGACTCTTCCTTCACACAGAACCATGGAACATGCACTGTGTTCCACTTAGAATCTGACCATCAGAGGTAAGCACTACTGTCACCGTCCATCAGTTACCCATCTGTACAGGGAAACAGAGGTAACCCACACAATAAAGCCAAAGGGCACAGGCACAGCAATTATGCACAGGAATATTACTTGCTTCATAGAGTTCCCAAAGAAATCAGGTAGTTTGGGGTTAACAGAAGAGGTATACATGCTTTCTTCAGTTTTCCCAAAGCCCTGAGTGGATCTCAGAAAGCAAAATTAACAGTACTGGAATGGGTTTGGGAGTTTCCTAAGATATTGCTGTCATTTAGGACTTTTCAGTTATAATTAATATTTTTTCAGGAAACACATGGCATTCATTCACTCTTTCATTCATTGACTTAGTCAATGAATACCGGGTGTCAGGTCCTGCACTAAACATGGGTCTCAGAGCTCATCATTTTCAAAATGCTTCCTTTTAAAATCTGTTCAAAAGATGAACCCCAATTGTTCACATGTACTTATATTGTGTTAAACTAGAGATGATAATATATCCATTTTGTTTTGGAGGAGTTGACTTTCTCCTCTTTGAATCCTGAGATTTGTTTGAGCTAACCGATGCCCAAAAGAGAGAGAAAGGGAATGGGAGAGAGAACCTGACAGAGAAGAAAGATTCACTGGACTATATTGTTTGAGAACCTTGAGACTAGAAAGGATATAGAAATTCCCATACACATCATCTATCTGACAGTAGCAAATTTTTAATTTTTATAAAAATTAAAGTCAAAGCTTAAATGCTACAAATTGAAAGAGAAAGAATAAATGTTACAGAATAAGTAAGAGGAAGGTGAAAATTCAGGATCACTAATAAGGGCAGCAAAAGACAGTTTGGGAAAGCATATGGTGTATTATTCAAGCAAAGAATGTAGGCAGGACAAATATCTTGTGAAATTAGAGATCCCAGAAAATATTAAAGAATGCATTTTACACCTTACAATCTAAATGGAAAGTACTCTCTTCTTAAAATTGTTGGAAAATTTACAAGAAATACATAATAATTTTCTTTTACCAAAGACATTTTTTTCTTACATAATGTCCTCTAATTCATTTAAGTGAAATGAAATAAGTCATACCCAAACTGATGTTTCTTGAAACTGCTAAATCATCTGAGGCTGAGCAAAAAGCTGGAAATTTAGCGATGTATATTATGTTGTGGGAAAATTAGCTCCTCAAAATAGCAAAGGGAAAATTGGCAGCTTAGTCAAATAAACCAGAAGGAATGAATAATTTTACTCAGTAGCTTAGGGACTAGAACTTGCTGGAAAATATAACTAAATGTTGAGGGAAGATGTTTAAAGGAGTTGTGTATTTTTGAAGTTGATTTGTTTTTCCATTTCAAAAAGAAGCATTGGCCCACTCACATTATTGACATAGACAGAAAAAGATCGAATAAATAAAAATTTGAAATACCTTTTTAAAAATACTTAATAATAAAACTTTGCCAACGGAAAGGTATGGTTCATTCACAATTGCTATCTCTGGCAAAAGACTCAATATTTTAGCTACATGAAGACTAAAATCAAAAAGTAGAATTTCTTGATCACCTGCTATATTCTTAAGAAATTTGTGCCAGATATGCTGGAGAAGTATTAAAGTAAATTGAGGAATAAAAATTCCAACAATATGCTAGTAGTTTATAAATTATGTTGCAATTCTAAAATGATCCTTAAGCTACTCCATAAATATCCTATGCCAACTACTCATATTTATAGTGAGTAGCTGACATTCCCTCTCCTTCAGGTGCTATCAATAAAACACACCTCACATTGGTCATGCCGTCATATATGTATATGAGGTAATAATGTCTGTTTCACTCTACTATCCTTCCTACCCCCATATCCCTTCCCCTCCCTTCACTCCCCTCTACCTAATATAAAGTAACCCTTCTTCCCTAGCCACCCCTCTTATTGTGAATTAGCATCCACATAACAAAGAACACATTTGGCCTTTGGATTTTTGGGGTTTGGCTTATTTCGCTCCAAGCAGTCTACTGTCATGTACAACTAATTGGTACAAATAAAAAAATTGAAAAAAAAAAAAAAAACACACACACACACACACCTCACACCACTCTGAGTTCTTCCACTTTGCCCCATATCCTAAAGGTCAGTACATTTCTTTACAATGTCCCTTGGTCCTCACAGGACATTTGTTCCTCTTGATTATTCACTATATTCTGTCACCTGATGTAGTATAAATTCCATTATGGCAAAAGTTGCCTCTTGAACTTCTTTAGAACTTTTCTTGCAACATTTAAAATGATTCTTTTGAATTTATGTTATAAACAAAAACCTAAGTGATATATTAATATTGATGCATGTAAAGTAGGTTATTCTAAATCAAAAATTTTTTTGAGGTTTTAAAATGTCAAAAAATATGAAAAAATATGAATTGGTTAATCTATAGTTTGTTACATGACTGTATTAAATTTATGATTTTTAGCCTTAATAAAATCCACATATATTTTATGCCAAGCTGGAGATTTGGAGTGTATTAATTTCCTGTGACTTTGATAAACTACTGGCTAAGGGATATGACTTGCTTATAAATGGGATAGATTTTCAAGTACTGCTTTCACTTTCAACAATGTGAACATTAAGACAACCTTTAGAAAAATTGGGGATGAGTCTCAGAGCAGGTATGTACCAAGAGGCTGGGAAGAGGTCAGCAGCAATGAAGGGCAAGAGTTTGTACTGGTTTTTGAACATACATTTGGATGCAGACTATCCGGATTTAAATCTTGGCTCTGTCACTTAGCAGCTGTGTGACTTTGGGCAAATCACTTAGACCTTTTGGGGCTTCAATTTCCTCATCTATAAAAAGGATTGCTGTGAAGATTATGAGTTAATATATATAAAATGCTTAAAATACTCTATGGCATGTGGTTAGTGCATCAGTTGATGCATTTACTGCTGTTGGAGTAGTATGGATTTTTGCTGTATAGATGAGCATAAAATAACCTGAATATTTAATGTGATCCCATTTAATGACTCCAGAAAGAATTACCTTCCTTCTAATCAGCTCTTGATATAACAAGTGTACTAAACTAAATACATATTAAAGAGTAAACCTGCATTAGTTTACAGAGTGGATGCATGAGTTTGTAGTGACACTGATGGTTTAAATTAGAAGGGAATCTATTGCCTTGCATGACTTTATCCTTTAATAGATGGAGAAATGGAAAAGAAAGTGTTGGGTTGTATGATCAAAGCTGCACTGGAGAAATGAGAATAGAGACAAAATATCTTAAGGTCTGCCTGCAGTTATTTCTAGGTGAGAGAGAGGCAGCACCATGTATCTAAAAGCATCCAGCTTTCTGATGCCAAACGGATGGGGCTCAAATCCAACTCTACCATTTTACTACACATATGATCTAGGCAACTTACCAGAATGCTTCACTGAGGCTCAGTTTTCTCAGTCATTAAGTTATGTGCACAACAACAACTCATCTTAAGATTTGTTGTGAAAGTTAGAGATAACACATGTGAAGCAATAACTAGCACAATACATAGCACAGAGTAGGTATGCAATAAATGGGCATTCTCCCAAGATACTGATCATGGTGACATGCTATCTTCTCAAAGTTTATACTAAATATGTTTCATGGCCTCTTCATTTGCCATAATATTTGTAAACAGAGTACACAAAAACACATGAACAAATTTACTATTAATCTACATCATCTATATCTGTAGGTATACCACATATGCTCACAAGATCCACCACATTATTCTTGATTGACAAGTTGTCTTACTTCTTCCTTAAACCCTAGCTAATATAACCAGCCTTACTAAGGCAACATTAAATTTAAGGCATTGTCTCCTCTAAAAAAAGAAATAGGCTATTTCAATTATGATGCTAATCTTGTTATTTTTCTTTCCATGTGACATCATTACCAATAATTATTGAAACAAGCATAATAAAGTTTCAATAAGCTAGTAAAATTGACTGCTTCTTCCTCTTGTCATTTTGAATGACAGCCCTTCATTGTCACTTTTTGCATTTCAAAGACTGATTTGATACCTCAGCTTAATTGTAATTCCTCAGTGCCACCTCTATCTCTTCTGCAGAATATTAGCTTGCCATTGTTTTTAAATTAATTACTCAATGTATATCTTCCCCACTACCTTCATAGTAGGGAACAAAGTACAATATTTATGAAGTAATGATAATAGGTATTCCATAAATACTCCATGATTACAATAGTTTCCAGTATGTAATTGAATAAAGGGATCAGTATTTAACAGTCCTAAGGTAGCAGTAAAAATTTTAAATGAGTTCACACTAGGATAAGTATGTCTGAATTATTCTAAAACTGATACTTGGACCATACTTTTATATACTAAATATAGTCATTCACAAAATTAATAGCCTGTCTCTGTCACTAGACTAAATTAATACATTTTGTCTTCTTTGAATCCTCAGTGCCTTGCTTAGTGACGGGTGCACAATAGCTGCTTGGTAGATGCTTGTATACCGTCTAGCTGAGATTTGCTGTCATGCATTAGCATATCATATCTGTGCACCTCAAAAAATAACAAAACTAACATAAAAACATGATTGAAGATGAAACATAATTGGTATTCGTGACACTTAAATCATACAGTTTAATAATTGTGCAATTAAACAATCACTCATTGCCTAAAGAGCATTACTAACTACAGAACATTCTGTACTTAAAAAGGTATGAGTTTGGGGAGGCACTTATTTATATAAGATTTAAAGAATGTCATTAAACTTCTGTCACAAGCACACCTAAATGTCAAATGAACTGACAGTACTGCTTCATGTCCTTTTTCAAACTGCCAAGAAAAAAGACTATAAAGTAAGTTAAGAAATGAAAGAAATAGGAACCAATGGAAAAATCTTTTTTTTTTTTTTTTTGCATGTTATCTTAAACTATTTAAAGACTAGCATTTCTAAGAGGAGTTTTGAGAATGAAGGAAATGAAAATCTGAAACTGACCTAGTCCATCCCCCTTCAGAATGGAGTGGAGCTTGCTGGAAAATCATTGTATTTAGTATTTAATATCTGTGAAAGTGGTATGACTAAGATGATCAAAATACAATAAAAATGATCTTTTCTTATAATGCACAACTACATGTGTAGTTTGTCAATGTTATTCATTTTGCTTTATTTTCAGTGTCCTTAGTTCTCTATTGCTGCCTGCTAGCTAACTCCAACTGTCGACAAGTGTGCCTCAGACCTGATCCATATACAAAGTATACATGAAATGAAACATCATATTGCACCACATAAATATGTACAATTATTATGTAACAATAAAAATAAAATAGTAAGGACAAAAAAAGAAGGCTACAAATGATTGCTATTCTAAAAGCTTATAGTGATTGAGTTGTAACTCATTACTTAACATCTGCCTTATGTTCACATTTATTTGCAAAAAAATAAATTTTATATAAAATACATGTTTTGAAAATTGGAGACAAATATGCTGGTTTTCAGAGGTATCACATTTCCTATTGTCTGATTCCTATAGTTGATCCCTAATCAATCAATAGACAACTGTTACTGCTAAAAACTATAGTATGTGCTGTATGTATAGTATGTGGGAAAATAAAATGAAATCATAATCCACTTTACCAATGAACTCATGGCCTCGGTAGGCAAATACAGCAATCACATATGAAACAATTTGAGGGAAATATGAGAGAAAATTATAAAGTGACAAATGAGGTCATTAATACTTTAAATGTTGAAACTATTTAATGAAATTAAGGACAGTAATAATCATGGGTACATTTACTTGGCAGTAAGTACTATACTGTGTATTTTACATGCATGATGCAATGAAATTCTCACTCTAAGTCTTTCTAGAAGGCTCTATTATTGTCCCACATTATAGATGTGGAGCTTTGAGACCATGTCCTTGATATTCTGGAGCTCACTCAGAAAAGAACACCATATGGAAAATAAGACTAGTGTTTGAAAAGAGGATAGTAAAAAAGGAGATTCTTAAGAGGGCCCTTGAATTATGGAATCTAAGGTATACCTTGAATTATTTATATATTCTTTTTTATATCATCTTAAAGACTATAAGCAGAGGAAACAGATCTTTAATTTTTGCACATAGCCTTATAAGAATCTATGAACACTTTGAAATGAAAAAGTCCATGCAGAGTATCTACAATGAAATAAAAATAAAGAGAAAAAGAATTTAAATAGATGGGAAAGGAGATACAGGCATTACAGAAATATGTACATGTAATTTGAAAAAGGAAACTTACCACCATTGTGGTAAAGGAGGAATTGTATGGCTTTTGAAATCTCCCTTTCCAAAAGTTGAACTAATCAGCTTCTTCATCAAATGTACTTCATTTCTCTTCCCGACCTAGTGAATTATGCCACCACTATCTATCTCATCTTCCATATCCCTCGCCCAACATGTCTAATCAGTCATTAGGGTTTGAGACTTAAAAGTATGGGTTCACTTACCAGACAGAAGACCTTGGGCAAATTATTTAATTCTTAATTAATAATTTCCATACTGGCAAAACATGAATGAAAAGAGGACATATTTTATACATTATTAGAATTAAATGATAAATAAAGTGCCTGTGAAAGTTCCTATTATTGTCATATAAAAACAAGTAGAAATTATTATTATTCATTATTCATAGGAACATGGACAAAAAGACCCAGTATCGGGCTGATCATTATCTATCTATATCTGTTCATATATGTACCAAATATACACATACACACACACACACACACACACACACACACACACACACACACACATATATATATATACATGCCTGCATTCTAATATCTATTCTTCTAGAGATATCATCAGTCAAATGCTACAGAGTTTGGGAAAACAAGATCTGCAATCAGACACAGCTGAATTCATTG
Source organism: Sciurus carolinensis (assembly GCF_902686445.1). Taxonomy (NCBI): domain Eukaryota; kingdom Metazoa; phylum Chordata; class Mammalia; order Rodentia; family Sciuridae; genus Sciurus; species Sciurus carolinensis. The sequence goes on along the minus strand of NC_062222.1, from coordinate 102,448,664 downwards.
TAATACAAGTTTTATCATTTTCTAGCTGTATTAACATGGACATATTACTTAATAACTACAGACCTCAGTTTCTTCATCTGTAAAGGACATTGTCAGCTAGAATTAAGTAACACATGTAAAGTATATCACATAGTACCTGACACAAAGTAAGAGTTCAGTTAATATTATCACTGGCTTTTTGCATACTTTGTGGTCAAAAAGTTATAAAGAATACATTTTGGAATATTTTTTTACAATGTGATTTTATTAAGAAAGCTTTCTTTTTCAATTCTATAGTTACTTATTTTTCAAACCATTCTGTTCATCCAAATCAACTCCATCAATGGAAGAGTAGGTACTTTAAGAAGTAGTAAGGGTTTGGAAGAATAGAGCCATAAGAATGGAGTTCAATTTAAGTATTAGATGGATATAGTTAAAGGCAGAACTAAGATAACAACGAGCAGATACAAAACATCTGCCCTGCTTCCTGAGATACCCAAAGACATAACTCAAGCTACTGATAGCTATTCTTACATTCTGCCAATTGGCCCTTTCTCCTGTTTCATGAATATTCCATAAACCATAAGCTTCCAATTCCCAGAGAATAGAAACAGTCACCATAAGCCTCTGCTAGGTCATTAACAGTCCATAGGTCACATATGGTGACAATGAATCAAACCACTACTGAGCTTCCCAAAGGACTACTGAATTACTAAATATCATTAAACTCTTAAGTCAATTCCAAATGAGGGGCTCAAACACATTTAAAGCAAAGTCAGCATCATTCAAATAAGCAAATAGTGGTACACACTGGAACACACATTTGAATAAGCAAATTTTAGCAGTCTGATTAGAGTCTCTACTGAAATTCCAAACCTTAGCAGATTCTTAGAATATTTCTTTCCCATAATATGTTGAAAAATTTTGCTCTTAACCAACTTCCCTTCTTGATTTCTTCTTCCCTGTTTATCTATCTTTCCCATAATCTTCCCCTTATGTTTAATGTGTTCTCAACCTTCAAATCCGAACTTGATACTAAAGCCATTCAATGGCAACTGACACTATAAAGCCAGCTGTTCTCTGGAAAGGAGCTGGACTCAGGAAGTTAGGTGGGCTGACCCATTAATCACTGTTATTAGAACACAGATATTCATCAGGTAAATTGCCCTAACACATATAAAGTCACACAATGTAAAGGACATGAGGCATATGATTAGTATTTTCACTAGTTTTAAAGTCCTTCCCAATGCATAAATGTTATGACTCTATGCCCTTCACAAATACATCTCATCTTCTTGACCTTGGATATGCCATGTGCATGCAGAATATGCACCATGCTGCAGAAAGGAACTACTTAATCAGAATGAACTTAGCCAGTCAGATGAGCTCAATCAAGCATTTACTAGTTATGGCAATTGCTGTAGCCAAGAGATATGCTTCAGGGAGCAAATGAAGATTATTGGTTTCTTTTCACACCTTTAGAAATTCTGCAGAATAGTTTTATTCTGATTACAAGTGATATTTTAAAATATTTATAATGTTTCACCATATCACCAGTGTAATAAGTCTCATCAGAGTTTGAAACAATGAAAAGGGAACTATATCTATTCATTATAAACACAGATGTTTATACATTTACACATAAAAATACACTTCTAAACCTAGAATCTTTAGAACTAGAGGAATCCTAAGGTTGGAGGAGTTGATATTTACATGGGGCAGTCAGTAGATTTTATAATTTCACATTATTAGAAATTCACAAGTTGAAATACATTGTTTTAAAACTTAATTTTAACCACTAGTCATATGAAAATAGGACATGTAGCCTCCAGAATATGTAAGGGAAAATAAGAATAAGGAAAACTTTAACAATAAAAACATAACAAAAAAATAAAAGGTTAATATTACAAAAGAGTGAAATAAAAAAATGTAAAATCAGGACTGGAGATGTCACTCAGTGGTAGAGTGCTTGCCTAGCATGACCAAGGCCCTGGATTCAATCCATAGCGCCACAAAAAAAGAGCAGAAGGAAGATGGGGAGAAGGGAAGGGGAAGAGGAGGAGGGGGATAAGGAGAAGAAAGATAGAAATCAAATTTTAAAAATTAAAATCAAACCAAATAGACTTTGAGAGGAAAGGTATTATATGAGAGAAAAATATAACGTGTTTTTGATGTATTCATGGACCGATAGGGAAACACAGCAGTTATGAATCATTAAATGTTGGATGTCATAGCAAAACAAAAACAGTTCACATGCAAAAAAGTCAATGCAATCTCAAAACATAAGAGTTCATGAGAGAATTTTTCATGTATTTCTTGGCATTTGAAAAACTGAAGACTAGAAGTAACTTATTAAAAGTGAAAAATAGTGCCTTAAGTAAAATTGATATGACAACTAAAAATGAACTCCTTTAGATTTAAGGACTTATAAATTTTTAGCATGACTTAGGGCACAATGAAAATGTTTTTAACATTCAAATCTGCATATGCAATATTTCTGAACATAAGCAACACAACAAAAAAATTAACAAAACTAAGTAAATGAAAAAAACTCACTTGGAAATTTTGATATTATCTGCAAATAATTCTGAGTTCAAAAAGTAAAGCAACAACATAATTACAGAATATTTAACAAATATAGTATCATAGTATGGAAATTGATTATTGCCAGAGTTGTAGGTAAAGAAAAATCTTACTGCAGTAAAAGAAACAGTGAAAATAAATTAGCAAAAAGCAAACTCAAGAAGCCAAAAAAGCATAACAATTAACTTGAAGAATAATGGAATTAAAATAAAATCTTGAATCAATAATAAGTGAACAGAAACCATAAAATGAATAAATCAAAGGCATGATGCTTTTAAAGAAGCTATAAATAGGATTCTTTGGCCAGAGTTTCAACACAACAAAACAAAATGAAATAACAATAAAAGGCAAAGAGGCAGTAAGTTTCCTATGGGGAACAGGAAAGAAAATAAAACTTCATACTCCATCAGTACTTTTAAAATGAAAATAGCATATGAAATGCATTCTGATAATTTTGAAAAATTTTGATGCTATGGATTCACTTAGAAGAAAAGGTAAGCTATTTAAACTTGGTGGAAAGGCATTCATTTTCCTATCTGCTCAAACGCCACTCTGAGAGACCCAGAATCCAGAGCCCTGTAGGAGCAGAGCTATCAACTTCGGGACCCTGACCAGTTAATCCCTGCCAGGGTGGACACCTAACCTCACTTGTTCAACCGTCCTCTCCTCTCTGAGAGCTGAATGCCAGCCTTCTCACTCTGCACTCATACTTCCTGACCTCTTTAGTGTTGTCCTGCTATTATAGCACTATCTATATCTAACACACTACCTATTTTACTATTGTTTTAATTGCCTCCCTTTCTCAACTCACACAAATAAACATAAACTCCATTCTGTAGGGTATATGTTGGGATATTTTGATACATTAATGATTCTTAGACTCTTAAACAGAATTGGGTCCACAGCTGGCATTAAATATATATTTGTTGAATGAGTGGGCGAATGAATGAAGGAAGAAAGGACTGAGCTGTCACTTGAAGAGAATAAAGTTGATGATTTGATTTTGGCATATTCAGTTCAAAGGATTTTTAGACCATCATTTGTGGCAACTAGAGTACACTGTGCATAGGTGACCACAGACATTTGGTTGTTCATTTGAGAAAGGTAAGTGGATTCAAAGTGAAAGAGAAGGAGAGAAAGAGCACAGAGCAGTGGGGGAGGGGGATGAGGAACAGAAAGAAAAAGAGAGGATGCCCATTTGATTTCTTGTTTTATGAAGATCTTGCATGCTTTTATGAGACCATGTAGAAAAAGACCATGATCATTTTTTTTTTAAATCACAGAATCCTGATGAGTCAAATATAAATTACAGTAGTTCTTATTAGGCTTTCTACATTCTATTAGATATATCCCATTAGAGCAAAAATTCTGAATTATGGATGTACATCAACCACAATTATGGGTCTTCTTGTTTGTTGGCTTTGTTTTCTTACTTAATACCAGGAAACAGGTCCCTCCCAACCCTATGTGATATAGTCCTCATTTGGGGTCACATTATAAGCCATTACTTTGTGCAATGAACTCCACTAAAATGCCTTTGCAACCAACTCAAAGATCTTCACAAGTTACTCACAATAGTACATATGACGTTTTGCCCCTTTCTGTGAAAAACTTTTCATTCTGAAGGGAACTTTCAAACAAAAAGTAGCATCAAGTATGTCTACCTCATACAGAGCTGGTTAATTTTTAAGCTATTAATCTGTTTTAAAGTTTGAGTTCATAAATAACTTTTATATTTTCCGGGACTTTTAAGTTACGTAGAAATCAACACTCAAATTTCAAGTTCTGACACAAATTTGACCAAGGAGCTAAAAACATAGGTTGAGGGAGATTAAATCAAATACCTGCAGAGGTACTTCAGGATGCTTTTCTCTTGGTACTGGAGCAGGTGGAATTTCTGCAAGAGGTTTAGATGTCTTCTTTTTGGCTTTCTGCATTTGAATATTGGTGAAATAATTGACAGCAGCAAACTCAATAAGGGCCGAAAATACAAAAGCAAAGCAGACAGCTATGAACCAATCCATGGCAGTAGCATAGGACACTTTGGGCAAAGAATGCCTTGCACTGATGCTTAGTGTGGTCATAGTGAGGACCGTGGTTATTCCTTTAAGGCAAAAAAAAAAAAAAAAAAAAAAACAAGAAAGAAAGAAAAAGAAAAAAAAAAAAGCAAAGAGATAAAACACTCTGCTGTTATTTCTACACAAAATAAACAAAAAAGGATTAAGAGGAACAAGGTTAACAACATCTCATACAATACCATTGCTGACAAAGGATTGGAGTCCTAGTGGTTCAATGAAATTAGCACAGGCTTGGAATGAGAAACATATATGGTTCAATTCCTGGCCCTTCTAATCATTTGCTCAATGTGATTGGAACCCATTATGTTCCAAGTTTTCAATTCTGCAAATATTTCAATAACATTGACACAGGTGGATTAAAATTGGTTGGAAATCATAGTCTAGAGCTTATATATTCTTTATTATTATTAAGAATGAAAATAGATTGTCCTATAAATAGGACACTGGGGTAATAGCACATCTTTTACATATATAAGCCATCCTATACACAGGACATTTGGAAAATATGATATCTAGGAAGCTAGGACAAAATGGGTTCATTGATACCTACTGAATTTGCTATAAAAATTAAAAGTATGTAAAGGATATAGCACACAGTGAATTGCTATTGGAATCTAAGACAATATACCTATGGAATCAACACATACACCTAGCAAGAAGAGTGATTTATTTAAGCAGTGACTCTCCACCAGGCATGGAACATTGAGAACAATGAACTCCTAAATGGGAGCATCAGAATTTCCTAGGTAAGAAATGATCCACTGCTATTGAGAATTGCTGCCAGAAAAAGCACAAATGATATATATCTTTATTTTCAACTGAATATTACCTATGAAATTAAAATAATAAATTTACCAGTTATTCAGGAACCTAATTTACTAAAATTATAAAAGTATAGTCCTAGACAAAAAGGTTTCTAGAGCAATTTGACCTCTAAAACATCTTGGGTGCTCATCATTCTCTGTTTATAGTTGGCAGGAAACATCTGCAACAAGAACAGAGGTATTTCTCTTCCATCAATAGGCTTCTGAAATACCACCTCCTGGAAGACATCCTCTTCAGCCTATAGACAAGGTAGATTACCATGCTCAGGAAAAAAATTCCACTTGCCACTGGTACTATATAGCAATACATTATTCAAGGACACTAACATTTCCATAGTTGTCCCCCTTTCCATCTATGTCTATCTAATCCAGGTTTCTAGTTAAGCCCAAAAAATCCTGTTAGGATTCACTACATCCATCTGAACTTATTCTATACAATGCCTATGAAAGGTTCTAAGGTTGACACACCCAGGTGTCCAAGGATGATGATGATGGTGGTGGTGATGGCAATGATGACAACAGTGATGCAGGCATCTAAACTGTATATTCCAATCCATGGCAGACCCCAGCTGAAAGGCAAATAATGCATGCTCAAATGAAGACATAGTGAACCAGTGTGACAATAAAAGAATAGCCATATTTGATTGAGGGGAGACAATACTGGCTTTTTGACTAAGCACTTAATTATGCCCTGCCTTATGCTATTCCCTTACTGTTCCACATATGTAAACCTTGTTTCCTACTTTATTGCTCTTGTTGAGGGCAAACACATTGAATACAGCATTAGGGATTAACATAATATTCCACCTAGTGCCAGGCACAAGGTAAATGCATAGTAAATAAAAACCCATTTTTCCAATTCCTCACCAATCCATTTTCTTTGATTTTGTCTCCTTCTAAATATTCAATGCTTAGGACATGAAATATTGGAGCAACCATGCAGCATATGAGCTACAGATCTTTTGAAAACATTCTATAAACTATACAGAGAAAGAAATTTGAGAATATGATCATATTCCCTCATACGGAATATTTTGTGATTTTATAGCATTTCGTAAGCCCAAAATAAATGCTCAAATAAGTTTACTCAAATATATCTACATATATTTAAAAATAAAAGATCATGAACTTCTTGGACTTTGTTTCTGAAAGAGACTTTCAAACAATTAAGTTCCCATTTTCAGTCTCAGAAAAATGACAGCATTCTAATGCTGGCTGTAAGCTCTAGGAATAAATCCTAAAATAACTTTGAGAAACTTTTAGCCTCAAAGTTTAAAGATAAATTGAAAATGTTTCTTCTCATCCATCTGATTTAAATGCAATGGACTACTGGAATTCAAAAATGTTCTCCAACTTTCTGAGATATGTGAGCAGTAATGTTTCTTCTAATGTGATAGAAAAGATGATGAAAGCACTTGGAAATAAAATATGAGGAGTGTAATCTAAATAAGACTACTACTCAGTACTTAGAAAATTCTACAGAGACCCTAATGTGATAACCAGAAAGGAAATTCACATTCAAATAAAAAGAACCTAAGACTCCCTGTGCTTCTTCAACTTTATTTACACAGAACAATTTCTCCTAAGGCTCAGAAGTGGTGGTCCTCATGTTCTCTGAGGGTCATGTGAAAAAATTCCCTTCCTAATATTGAGTAAATAGAAGACTACGACATTTATTGGGGTAAGAATCCAAAAATTTCATCCAATTCTTTAGAAGAGGACAGATTAACAGGCTCATGACATAAATGATACTGTGGTACCAATAACCAAAAAAAAAAAGGCTGGGTATGTGGCTGCTTTTCTTTTCTATTTCAGTGTTTTGTATCAGCTTGATTTTCAAGTTTATGCAATAGCCCTCCAAATATTATGGTTCCTATTTTAAGACTGTTGGCAAAATTTTGAAATTAGTTGGCATAAAAAGTGGGCTAAATGTTTAAAGGTCGCCATCTCTTTAGACATTAAAAAGTTCTTTCCACCAGGAGTTCAAATATAAAGAAAGCACTTGCATGACAGGAAGGTACTTATCATCTCTGGCTTTAGGTAGAGCATTTGACTAAAAAAAAACACCAGTAGAACAGCAAACAGAAACCAGTCCTTCAGTTAAGAATTCACAGTTCCTCTGCATCTAGAAAGACAGTACATTCGTTGTAAATGCCTTGCTGACTTTTCAGAGCCATAATTTTTTGATACGTTCAAGTACCGATGCCAGTCCTTGCATTTAGAATGCTGAATATGCACCATATTGGCTGGCCCAGGAGTTGAGAAAGGATATGTAAGACCGTACACAAGAGTGAAATTTTGGCTGGCCATTCCTAGAAAATGAAATAGCAATGATTTAGATATGCCAGCTGGCATTTACTTGTGTTTAATGTTTTACCATACTGGAATAATTAGAAAACTTAAAGAGTCATACAAGTTTGGAGATAGAAGTCCTTTGTAAAGAATTCAGCATGTTCTGCTTCTCAGGTTTCTGCTGATCTTTTGGGATTTGGTTTTGCATGGTCTCAAATGACAACTCTGACCCAGCAAATTCTCTCCTTATGAGTGAAGAGGGAAATGAGACTTAAGGAAGAAAAATACTAGCCTAGAATTAATGTTCACTTAAATCTCATATGAAATAGACTGGTAACACCCCCATATACTTACAGCTTTACTTCCCTAGGAAAATGCCATTCTAAATTCTCACTGAACAGTCATAATTACCATCCTGATATACCTTAGGTCTTTGAAGATATAATTATTGGCATAATTTTCTTGATCAATCAAAAGGAGTATCTTGATACAAGGCACAAACAGGGACAAATTTCAAATGAAAAGTCCTACTCACTACTGGGAATAGAGATGAATGTCTTGGGTCCACCACTTATAATTATGTAAACTGATACAAGCTTCTTAATATATTAGAGCTATTTTCCTTATCTCTAAAAATTAGCAATACCCACCTTACTGAATGATTGTGAAGGTTAAAAGAGATGATCCCAATGGTATATGGCAAATCTTTTCATCACTGGTACTAGTAATATTAATCCCTTCATTACATACCACAGTTTCCTTGTAATATTATATTCAGATAGAAAACACTGAGTATGGCTGTAAACAATGCTATTCCTCCCTCCACCACTGGGAATTTCTACTATCTGGGGACAAAGGAAACAGGATAGTAGCTGATGGTTTTACAGTCAATAAAAAAAGAAAGCCACGTATATCAACCAATCAAGCAAGAGAGAGGGCAATGTGGAATGTCACTCTAATGAACAAAATTTAAACCATATAAATTGTGTGTTAGGAATTATTTCAACTGCCTTATTCAAACTTATTTAATCCTCACAGCATCCCTATGAGGTAAGTACAGTCATTTGTCCATTTTTAACATATGAGGAAACAGACAATAGTAACTCACTGAAAATTCATAGCCAGTAAGTGATAGATCCTGGTGTTAGAACCCAAGTCTATACTTCTGATACTGTCACCTCTTTATTGCAAGTAGTAATTTTTGTTCAAGTTCTTTCTAGTTCTTTAAAACCATAGAAAGTAGTATGATAATATGCATACAACTGCTTTCCTTAATTGTAAAGCCTAATAGAAACATAGAAACAAGATTTTAAAATTTTTAATGAGTATAGCTCCTGAATTATTAATTTTCTTGTAGTAGGATTAGCTAAGGGACTTGAATCTAGTGCTTGGCCTCTGCAGAAAGTTCCTGCACAGTCAGGCTGCCTTTGAACATACTGTATGAAGACCCAAGAACTTCAGAATGCCTGGTAGTACACACTAGAAATACAGATGTTTTCTTTAAAAAACTAGTAAAATCAATTCTAAAAAAAAATTAATCTCCCTTATGCAAGAGAGAATGGGAAAGTGTAACTAACATATAAAAAGTGCTCCAGGTGTCCTGCACTGAGTACTATTCTTAACTCTTTAAATCCCCTCTAGTCTATGAGGGAGAGATGTTTTAACACGATTTTCTGAACCAAAAAAGTAAGTGGCAGATTTGGGTTTAAAACCCTGATCTCTTAGCATTCAATACTAAGATATGTTGTTTTATCTCTTTCATTTTCATACCTATATTTAGTAGCTAAAATTTTTTCATACATAGAATGTATGAAATTATTCATTAATTGAACATCCATAACTCTGTGAAGTAGGTACTGATATTATACCTCCTCACTGTCTTGCTGAGATCATATCCTGTTTCCATATTGGTATGAGTTTCTCCACTGACACACAAATACTCTCTTAGGTGAGCCTAAGATTAAAGAGAGGTGGTTGTCTATGGAGGAAATACCTCTGCTACGATATTTCAGGTCCATCGAGGATACTAAAACACCATTATCAGCAGTTCTCTAAAAGAATAAAGAAGCAGAATGAAAGGTTTCCTCTTCCTCCAATTCTTATCATCATCTCTTCAGCTATTGTTTGAGAAGAAACCTTGCACATGGCTTTGATGCTTCTAAACAGAAGAGCAAAGGGAAACCTTCATCTCTTTTGAGGACTATATCCTCTCCAGAGGCATTCTGATCATTTTCCTTCTTATCCCACCACTGAATGCTTTAGCTACTCACAATAAATGCAGAAATAATAGAGAAAAATAAAAATTAAATAGTTATAATTACAAAACTTTTTGTGATGTAAAAGCATGACTGATCTGTAAAAGATGTATTAATAGTTACAAAAATCTTTAAGTGCACATGTTCTGGACTTTATATGGTTTAGAACACTATATGAAGGAGACCACAATTAAAAGAAAAAATACTGGTTCACAAAAAAAGGTTATGTAGATAGAATATAATAATGAGCTTATAAACTCAGCACATAATACCCTCCATTTCAATGAGTGTAAACCAATTGCATTTTGTTCCTCTTCATTAAAAGCTAAGTTATTCTAAGGCTTTCATATTCATTCAGCCATGACTTTTATTTGTTTTATTTTAAGCTCTTAGTGCATTTCATTTTAACACCTAGATATAATTTTAATTCAATTACAGAGCATTATGCTAGGAGCCCAAGAATATTACCAAAAGTGAAATTATATGCAGTCTACAGTTCATCTTCACCTGACTGGTTCTCAATAAGGGAAATCCATTCTGGCCCCAGAGGAAGTGACAGACTACCCATATCTCCTCAAGCATTATTACTTTGTATTGGCTAGATAAAAATAAAAGCTTATGTGATTCTGTATTCAGTAAAGTTTGATATATTCATGTTTATAATTTTCTTAGACAGTTATTCATATTTCTTATAAATCGTGAACATTATATAATGTGGATAAAAACATCCTAGAAATGAATTGCGCTTACCAAATACAGTCCTCGCTGGAACTGATTCCTTATTTATCCAGAACGAAACTTGAGAAAGAATCACTGTCATTATGCATGGAATGTAAGTCTGAATCATAAAATATCCCATCTTCCGTCTTAGGTGGAAGTAAACTGTCATGACAATGTATTCACCTGCCAAGAAAACATGGAAAAAAAAAAAAACATTATTGATTCTGCAGGTAATTATTCAATGGTTTCATGATTGTATTTCAGACTAACAAACAGTACTCTGAGCAAATAAATTATCTTTGTGCATAATACAAACAAGAAGCACAAAGTTTCCTCATGGCAGGAGGGTGGATGATACTGAAGATCATTATTCAGAAAAATACTTTATTTTGTGTAGAGATTAAGTAATTTACTAAATTGGGCTATAACTTCTTAAAAGTTTTTGCAATGCTTTCTATTTTGAAGACCTATTCCGGCTAAAGCAATTACCTTTCATTTTCACCATTTTTTGAGAGCAGAATTTAGACCTACCTTTACAAAAACCCACTAGGAAAAGAAATAGAAACACACACACACACACACACACAAATAAATATAAAGCTAATTTTGGACAGAAATGAAATATATAGATTTCATTCATATATACAATATACAAATATATATACATATTCCATTTATGTGTATTTCATACACATATACACATACAATCTTAGGGAAAGGTTGCCTTGATTTTAGGAAGAAACTGTATATCTAAATGTTACAAATGTAAACAGACATATAGCACAGAAACATAACCTAAAAAACTAATAAGTGAAACATACCCTAACATTTCTAGTAGCTGTTGAGGAATATTTTTACCATCATATCTGAAAGGACACATTAAGGAAGTTATTTAGGAAGCAGTAGCCTATTCACAGACTGTAAGTCCAAGGTTCAGAAATCTCACATCTCCACAGATGTGTTTTAAACTCCCTTGCAGATTAGAACATGAAGATCTTTTAAAATTTGTTTCCTGTACAGATAAGAGGAAAGTGTCCTGACGGAAGTCTACTGTATAGTTTTACAATTGATGTGAAGAGGGTGACCCCAAAATGACAGTCAGACAAGTATTGGGAAGATGAAGGTCATGGGAATCTAGAAGAGAAGTAGTACCACTGATTTCATGACAGTGTGTGATGTACCCAAAGCAGTTTTCATAGATAGCAGGCCAAATACCGTTTTTTTATAGTATGAGGTCATACAATGATTTTATTCTTCCATAACCAATTATATCCATCCATTTTTATTTTTAATTTTTAAACCATTTTATTGAGGTATGTTTGGCATGCAAAACTCTGTATAGATTTACTATATGTGACTGATTAGTTAGGAGATAAGTATACATCCATAAAACCATCACCATAATCTTTCATAAAACTATCCACCATCTTCAAACGTTTCTTTCCATCATCTTATTCATTATGTTTGTGTGTATGTGTGTGTGAAAAGAACTCTTAATATGTATTCTCTTAGCAAATTCTTAAGTATTTAACACAGTATTATTGATTACAGGTACTACGCTATACAGGTAATCTCTAGCATTTAATATCTTGTGCAACTGAAATTTTGCACCCTTTGACATTCAGATTAGAACATGAATATCTTTCAAAAAAGCTTTTTCCTGGACAGACAAGGGGCAAACTGCCATAATGGAAGGCCACTGTATAGTTTCGTAATTGATGTGTAAGAGGGTGTCCCCAAAAAGATAGTCATGACAAGGGTTGGGAAGATAAAGTCGTGGGGATTTCACCTTCCCCCCAGGTCCTGGCAACCACTATTCCACTCCTGCCTGTACAATTTTGACCATTTTGGAGTCTTCATGCCTTCACATCACTGCTTTATTATCTTTTTTCTTAAAACAAAACAAAACAAAAAATACATCATCATTTCACAACTTTGTTCTAGATCTGATGATAACCATTCATTTTCTACTAATCTGATTTTAACATCCTGATCTGACATTCACAACATTCTGAGAAGGTTTTTGGAACTCAGAATGCCTGTGTTGAATTTTGGTTTTGCCATTTAATATCTGTATGACGCAAGCGAGTTACTTAAATACATTGTATTTACATATTCCTCATTAGTAAAACGAAGTTGGTGATAGTATTCACTTTATGAGGTGGCTAAGAGAAATAAATGAGTCAATATAGGGAAAGAATTCAGGAGCCTGGAAGATGGAGCTGCTAAATGAATTTTAACTGTTGCTATGGCCTGAATATTCGTCTCCCCCAAATTCTTCATCAATGAGGTGATATTAGGAGTGTAATGCTTTGGGATCATGAAGGTGGGACTCATGAATGGGATCATTGCCTTTATAAAAGAAGTTCCTGATGTAAGTCCCCTGCTCTCTTCTTGTGAGGAAAGAAGATACTATTCTATGAACTAGGAAATAAGCTCTCACCTGACACTGAATCTGATGGCACTTTAATCATGAACATCTCAGCTTCCAGAACTGTGAGAAATAAATTTCTGTTCTTTATAACTATCCAGTTCATGATATTTTATTATAGCTGCACAAAATTGGACTAGACACCAACTAAAACATTGTCCCTTTATATGTGTATTTAATAAGGAAGAGTTTTAGAATAAGCAATAATCAACAGATCTTCCCCATTAAATAAGGACCAAATCCTACAATTTTTCCATTCATATTCCCAAGACAAAGAATCATCAATAATAGACATCCATCCACTTGAGTGACAATTTTAGTTTCTGTCTTTAATACGCTTTGAAATTAATCTTTAGATTTTGCTTTTACTTTGAGAAAAAAAGGGGGAGGGTGGCATAATAAACTTGGACAACATAAAAAAAAGAGACATTTTGAAAAGCACCAACATAGCAGGTTTTGTCTCATAATTTTGTTGAAAATAGTTTTAACATACTTGATTACTGATTTTTTGTTTCTGAATAAGAAACCAACTCACTTCTCACATTTCACCAACTCAGAATTTATTTTAAACTGAAATAAGTTTATAAATATAAATAAAGAAATTCTGAGTTATGGTTTATGCATCAACTCTATTTCTGGAAACTTTTTGTTGTTCTCCTGAAAACACTACATATTTCAATGAAGCCAGGAAAAAAGTATACTGCTGATGCCACACACCATATTGGCTGCAACTATCAAACATCTCACCTGTAATGGATTTGATAGTCTCACTTGATACAGTTTGCCCAATCAGGTCATACTGAACTAAGCTGGAAGACTCCTTTGGCACTTCCACTGATTTCTCAGGACCCTTTGTCCATGTGTAGATCATCTCACTCTTTGGATATGCATCTGAATGAGAGCAGGCAATGTGGTTACTGTCAGGGTTCTCCTTTATCAGCATTGATGGTCAACACTTAAAAACACGACGTGCTCAAAAAAGATGGGTTAAATGAAAACAATGTTCACTCAAATCAATTTACTCAAACATGCTTGCAATTTAGAAATCTATACATATTAAACAAAATAGCCAAAATCAGCAGGATTCACTGTTTCTATGCCAAATATTTCTCTCTTCTAGTGCTTAACCAATACTGACTTCTTCCATCCTAATGCATCTGCCATTTTCAAATGTAAGAAACCGCTTCTAATAACACAGCAACAAAACAAAAACAAATCCTACTGGTCAGGAGGTCTCCAGGGGTCATCTCTGCCTCTGGGTAATACCATGTTATTTGGGAACCATTCTACAGTGACAACCGGCTATGCTCTTTGTAAAGCTCTCCGGGGAATATAATTACACAACCAGTTCCACTACCTTTAAACTCTTATAATCAGGACATTTCCCCTTCTATCTTCAACAAATTCTTCCCAGCAGCAATTTAAGCCCATTTTCTATTATTCGGTGCTCAGTGCAAATGGAGACCAGCTGCTTGCTTACCAGTCTACCCAGAACAGATAGCTTGGCTCACACACAAATAAGTTCAAAAGAGCCAAAATGAATCATGTGCTATTCCCCCCACCCACCCCAAACCTTCCTAAAATGGCTAGAACACAGGAGGTCTTAGGGAATTGTTTAATTCTACAAGAGGAGTCCATACCTAAACAGATTCTCTTTAGAAGCAACCTTGAAAAACACACTCTGAGGCTGTGGTGTCATTTAGCATTATCCAGTAATATGTCAGCATTTATCTGCTAAAGCATACTCATGCTTTCTCAGATATTTAAAGCCCTGTACATGATGTCCTATGGATGATGTTTTAAATCAGGTATTCTCTTAGCTATCCTATCTTGCTAAGCAAGAGCCTTTTCTTTCCTGTTTTTTCTCTTTCCTCTGAATTATAAACATAGTTAAACATGCTTTTTCTCTTTCCAGAAAATGTAAGGCCCTTACTTGCTAAGTATGATATGCCTCCTTTTTAAATTCCCAGTCCCAAAACATCAGTCACTAGTGTATGATTTCTCTACTTTTATACAAAGCGTGACTGAGAACCAATTATGTTCAGGTCACTCAGAAAAGTGCTTTATATGAGAATTAGAGGGGGTGGAAGATAGAAAAGACTTCCTTTAGACAAGAACTAGTTTGTATGAAATTTAAATTATTATAATACAAAGGGATTTTAATCCTAACCCCAATGAGATCACCCTTTCTGTGTATTTTTCTGTTTTTTTCTTCTCTCATTAAATCATTGGTCAGGGAGCAAATGACTTTCTCTAGCTTCGAGTTAGCCCACTGAATATTGTGATTACTAGGGTTATAAAAAGAAGAGTGACTGCCGATTCTCATTAAGTTAAGCAATGAGCAACGATAACAGCAGGCAAGTTTCACAATCAGTGCAACTAAGAGTCTGAAGCAATAGTAAAAGCCAGCATCTATTTTTGGTAGAATCTGATTGAATCGAATGTTTGAGGCAGACCTTAGAAGAGCAATCACATTTTGTTACCATCTTAGAGAAAGGAGCTTAAAGAAAGGAATCTTATATTCTCTCCTATCCACTCATCTCATCCTTCTTCCTTCATCGCTACAAAATTTCCCAGATACATCTATTTCATACTTGCTTCTCTAATACCATCCTAGCCTAATCCATCATCATCTTTGCCTGTATTAAAACAACAGACTCCAACTCTCCTCTTCCACTTTAGCATCTCTACAACCCATTCTCCATAGGAGAGCTAAAGTAAAAAATATGAAATGTCAATCAAAGATTTACCTCTATATAAAACTTTCAAAACTCCTGACCCTGAACTTTCAGACAGAATTCAAACTCCTTAATGTGGTCTACAAGGCACTATAATCTCTGGACTCTACCTTCCCCCCCCCTACTGTTCTTGTGTCCTGCTTCAGCCAAGATAGGACTTTTGTTTTAACTGATGTCATACCAGGAAGTCATGAGCCTTCTTTGGACTTTTACTAATTCTGTTACAAACAACTAAACAACTCTGCCTGCAACAGCAACTATTTAAAACAAACAAAAAAACATTGGTACTTTCTATGTTACACCACCAACACATAAAGTTCAGAGATCCCTAAATTTCACCACTGGCCACCAACGTATTATGACTCAATCTATTAATCCATTCAAGCTATCTGTACAAGTAGATTTTTGTCTTGGGAAAGGAAAAAGGGAAGTTTTAACTCTTTACATATACCAGCTAACAGTCTCCAAAAACTCAAAACTTGAACAATTTTTTTTTCATGGATAATGATTTAAATGCTATACTATGAGAAAATCACACACATACACAAGCACACACACATAAACACATATCAACTTGTGTAAGATAATCAGAAATTCAAACACTTTCATTTGTAACTTACAACTCCCGAATTTTAGTGGGCAAGCATGGCCATCCATGGGAAAATCCACCAATCTCATGGGGCACTCTGCACTTATGGTGAGTCTATGATGGAAAAATGCAATTAAGTAAAATCAACCCTTTATTAAAATTAACTCTATATATATCTAAAATGGAAGGAAGGAAAAAAGAATGGGAGGGAGAGAGGTGGGAAGGGGAGAAAAGAGAAAAAAAAGGATAAAAGGAAAGGAAAGAAAAAATTGATTACCTCATTGTATATAAAATAGTGCCATTTCTCATAATTCTAAAAAGCTTATTTGGAGCTGTCATATTATGTGAGACAGATTTCTTTCCATTCCTGAAGAAAGTATCAGGGGTCCATACTTTTGTTACCATCATATTGTTCAACCTCAGAATTTCAATGGGACCATCATACTTTAGTCTTTTGTCAATCCATGTCTGCCTGAAGAACACATCCATTGTGTACTCCTGGGAAATGAGTTTGTGACATATTCAAATCACAGAGGGCTACATATCAACATGCAGGAAAATGCATTAAGTTCTAGCCTCTTCCCATTCATAGAAAAGACTTTCCCAAATGAAATTAATAGAAGCAGGAATTATCTTAAATCAATAGAGTAAAAAGATTCTCAGTAATTAGAGTATCTGATGTCCATCTGGATCCCTTCATCGTCTATGCTCATAGGAAATAAATTATGACACATATTAGTCATTTGATAATAATGACCATCCTTTAATAAAAGTACCAGCACCAGGTAATAAGACTTGTGCTTTACTTTAAACCAGATAGCAAAAATCAGTTAATGTGTAACACATATGATTATATGATTAATCAAAAGATTGTAGGCATTTTTTTTAAGATGAAGTAAAACAGATAGTGTTTTGATAAAGTTTGTCAAAATTTGTCAAATAACCTGATCATTTCAAATCATTAGGAGACTAGGGTCAGGAAAAAAATGAAGTATGTTCTCTGTTCTGTTAACTAAATACATTTAAAATAAAATTGCACAGGTGGATGGACAAATTCTTCCTGACCAATGTTTGTATTCTAGCCTCTTTAGGCATGTGAGCAAGGGAGGAGGAGAAGGGAAGGGGTGGGCAGCAAGGGACTGGGCCAACACGAAATACCAAGTGCAATAAGGACTATATTACAGTGTATGCAATTAGCTCACACCAAAACTAATTATAATCTCTAAATTTTCTTTTCCTCAATAGTTTTCTAAAGAGAAAAAAAAAAAAACTATACATATTTTTGGGTTGCATTTTGGAATTCATAATAGGAAAGTTCTCTCATTGAGAATGACTTTAAATCAACAAATACTCAAATGTTGGAGCTGAAATGTAAATTCAGTGTCATACTCTTTGTAAACTTTTAAGTTTAATTTGGTTATTCTTTGAATTTCTAGCTTTGTGTGATGGACAATGAAATAAATTTTAATTGCCTTGTTTCTGGCATGTTCTTTCAAACCCCAAAAGGTACATTGTTTCCCAAATACCTACCATTTCAACATCAGAAACAGGTCCAAAGCTGGTGACATATATGTCAGTTTTCACTTCTGTAACAGGACCTAGTAGGTGTAAAGTAAATATGTGTGAAAAAATAATTACCAATTTTACAGCCTAGTAGAGTTAGATAATTAAAGAGTAAACACAGGTATGATCTATTTTTATAAGCATCTAAAATTTTCTGTGAGATAATGAGTCTCTACCAAAGTAAACCAAACCAGAAAGCAGTGTTTACTTAATGGGCAAAAAGAAACCCCAGTTACTTACCAGGACCTTGCCTCTACAAAGATACATCACCCCTGGGCACTGTTACAACATACAGCACAAAGACACAAAGGCTTTTAGCCTTTTTTTATTTTTTATTTTTCTTTATATATAGTCCATCATCTGATTGGCCTCTAGAAAGAAGTGAGCTACTAAAAAGAGGAAATGTGGCCACAAGAATGAAGAGGAGAAAAATTGTAATGGCTGCAAAGAATGTATCTTTGAAGAGTTCAGGAAACTGGTAAACTGTTCAGATGATTCATGTCACCTTTAACAATAAGCACACCATTCACTGGTGATTGGGCTCAAAGACTAGCTCTCCTATTCCTGCTCTGCCTCCTATTCTCCATGTAATCTTAAGCAAGTTACTTAACCCCTCAATAGCAGGAACCACATGGATCAGGCAAGACTTAAAGGAGATCAAATGAAATTGCTCAACTGAGATGCTGAATATAGTGACTCATTCATGAAAGTACTCCTTCCATATTAGTTTTCTCTTGCTCCTGATAATGGCACTGCTGGAATTTTCCTATACCTTAGTAAAACTGGTTCTGGGGCCATGAGGACAATATGGCTGACACCAATTTTAGTTGAGGGAACAGGGCCACAATCTGGGTTTAGGTATGATGCTTAAAATCAGAAATTCTGAAGTTCAGATTGGGTTCTAACACCTTTGAGTGTATGACCTTGGAATTCTTTACAGGTAAAGATTTTACCTATATAGATATCTTCACAGATAAAGATGACCATTAGAAATTTTAACTGAGATATGTAAATCACTTTTCCCAGTTGCTAGAATATAATGTGTTCAATATTGATAGTTATTATTGTAGATAATATAGCATTTTATTATTAATATAGAAATTGTTGCCCTTTTGAACATCATCCTTAAATGATGGTTTTTAACACTACATGGCCAGAGGCTAGATAGTCCATAAGTAGAAATAATAACATCTGCTATCAAGATGGAATATCTCCCTTGGATAAAGGTTGGGAAATTGGATTTATGCCAAAGTAAGGCAAAGAACAATTGGTATCATTAATGCTCTAGGTTTAAAGTTAGCCTCATAAAAATGAATCCAAATGTTTCCCCTGTAAAGGATGAAGATTGGGCCATATAAACACAAAACAAGATAAACTGAAGAAGACTGACAAAATTCTTTATTGAATAAGTATCCTAAGAAAAATAAAGCCTTTTTAAGTATGATGAGGGAAAAAGTATAGATCATGCTGATTTCTCATGAGTTTTACTTGTTAAAAATTACATCTCTGGAAAGCAGAGAAGTTAATTAAATTTGTATTTGAATTAGAAATTGGACACAACAATAAACATGGTAGTAATAAGCTCATTAAAGTCAAATTGTTCCAGAATTAGGCAATCCAGGAAGCTTATAATGTGTATTGAACCCTAGGAGACAGCAATTTCACTCAAACAGGTTCAAGAGTAGGAGAAATCGCTCTAATTCCTTAAAGACAACTGCAAAAGGTGTTGAACAGCAGAAATACCATGCCATTGCAAGTCAGGGCAAAGGGAGATAGATTTCAAACAATTAATACTGATTATGTCCTGAAAAATGGACTATTTGACCAGATTCCTGAAAAACCAAAAGCTACTTCAAAGATCAGTTTTAGTAAGTGTAAGATGGGGCCTGACAATCTGCATCTCTAAGTTCCTAGGTGAGGTTGTTCAGTTTAACTCTAGTTTACAGATACTGTTCTTTTGTTTTCTAGAATGGTGTTTACAACACTATATCCTGTAACATATTAATATTATAGGTATTCCTGAGGGAGGGGGGGGAACTCTAGGAGAATGAAGAACTAGGTCAATATTTTCATTATTAACTTGTTGTAAGGTGTGTGGGTGTATGCAAATTCTTGTGGTTATCATCATTCCATGATAATAACAAGTATCTCCAAATTCTTATGTAACATACTACTTTTCCAATGGTTCTTGAAAAATGTTTTGTGTTCAGAATTACAACCTCAGTATTTGTTTGTGACTTTATCCAGTATTTGCTATATATGATTGCATGCATCTTTGAGATTGAGTGAGATCCAAAAAGCATATGATTAGTAAAGGAATTTCATTTGGACACTCAAAAAACATTAGAGTGAACACCAGCTATGCTAGGCCCTGACACAAGACTGAGGGGTTCCCATCCCTAAACAGTTAACACACTACCAGAGAGGGGTCACATATAAATAGTAAAGAAATAAGTAGCAAAATGTTATCATTTCTAAGGGGATAGTGGGTAAGAGGCTGGTGAGAGAGACTGGGAAGACCACTATAGATTTGCCTTCAGTGCTGCTTCTTCAAAGCTGTGACTTTTAACCTAAAACCTAGAGGGTAAGTATGAGTCTTTAAGAAAAGCTGAGAGAACTGGATTCCAGGTGGAGAGACTGACAAGGTTTGAAAAACCTAAGAGGTGGGAGAGGTCTCAGTATATTCAGTAGGGTTGAAGCAAAGTAAGGGAGGAAGAGAATGACAAGAAACTAAAGCTACAAAGATCAAATAAAAAGCTCAGGTGCAGTAGATCAGCTATTCCTGAGGTCATACATATGTCACAGTGACTGCTGTTAAAATTACATGGAAGAGAACTTGTAGAAATGTCAGTGAAAGACAGGGTTGCTACAAGCTAAATTATGTTACTCCCATATTCACATGTTGGAGTCCTAACTCTCAGTTCCCTGAAATGCCACCATTTTTAGAGATAAGGCCTTTAAAGAGATAATTACATAAAAATTAGGTCACAAGGCTGGGCAATTCAAAATGGCTGTGTCTTTACAAGAAGAGATCAGGACACAGACATACACAGAGGGAAGACATGTAAAGACACAGGAAACAGATGCCATCTCTAAGGCAAGAAAAGAGGGTTTAGAAGAAAACAACCTTAAAAATCGTGGACTGAGACAGACATCATTACCCTATGTACATGTACGATTACACGAATAGCATGAATCTACATCGTGCACAACCATACAACCATAGAAACAAAATGATGTACCCCATTTGTGTACAATGAATCAAAATGCAGTCTGTAAAAAATTAAAAAAATAATTAATTTAAAAAAACAAAAAAGAAAACAACCTTACTGATACTTTATGCCTCCAGAGCTGTGAAAAAATAAATTTTCCATTGTTTAAGCCACCCAGTCTCTGATATTTTGTTATGGCAGCCCCAAAAAGTAAATACAGAGGTTAATCATTTTTCCCCTGCTATGTTCTCTCCCTCTGTTTTCCTCCTCTGATATCAGTTTAGCTCTCATTTTTCTTGGAGGCTATTGTAAGAAATTTTTGATTTGTATCCCATAATCATTGAGAAGCCACAGAGGGCATAAAGTAAGTAATTATATGACTGAATTAAATTTTTTACAAAATCATGCTGGCAGTTGTACGGTCAATAATTATAAGGTGGCAAGAGCAGAAGAACAGCTCCTACTCTAGGCAAGTTGATAGACAATGGTGGCCTGGACCAGGGAGGTGGCAGTGGAGATAAAGAGTGGACAAATCAAGGGGTAGTTATGTGTGTAACTGCTTACAGAGGACAGGGAATAGGTTTTTTTCTCCCCAAAGTACAATAAGCAGAGAAATAACAATTACTATTCATTAAAGATCTATTATGTGAAACTCTTGTCATATACTAATTTTTTTAATCCTCACAATATGCTTTAAAGTGATATTATCATAAGAATTATTTGCATCTGGAAACTGAGCTCACAAGAAGGTAAATACTATATGCCAAAGCCAGAATGCTAACTCTCTTGTATTAACCTCCAAAATATATTCTAGCTTTACTAAATTGCATTGTCATTAAATAATAATTTAATAATTATTCAAATAAATGTGGAATTTTGTATCTAGTCTATAGCATGTGATACCTATATTTCCTGTTATGTTCATGAGTAATTTCTAAACTATATTCCTACGGCACTTTTTATGCCTTTACTATTATTCTTATTTCAGTCTGCTTGAGTCTGTCTACAGATTTCATAAATGAAATCTCAATCCTCTTTCAACACCCAACTAGCACAGTGCTTTGCACATACTAGGTGCTGAATAACTATGTTTCATTATGTTTCTAATATCATCTCAAAAGTGATTATTAAAACCCTTCAAAAGGAAAAAATGAGATTCATTTGCTGCATCAGTTAAGCTAAAAATATTTCCAGATTAAAGCAGAAACTGTGTCTTATTTATATTTGTATTCTCTCCCAGAACCAATCGAAAGCTTTAAATGTAATAGGTTTCTGATAAATCAGTTGTCAATGAATAATGGTCGCTATGCAATTAAGAATAATTCTTAGAGACGCTTCCTCTAATACCACTGTTTAGGATGTTCAAATCAACCTTACTAAGAGCATAATTACATAGAAACCAGATAATTTTGAGCTTGGAAAGTCTTCTTCCCATAATTTTACATGCATTCGTGTAATGTCAAAGACATCTTGTTTTTTACAAAATCCTAGTTATTTTTTGATAATAGGGAAATTTTGTTTTTCTTTTTTTTTTTTTCTTTCTTGTTTTTCTGGGATTTTTTTTGTGGGGGAGTGAGGGGGATTACTGTAATCCTCTAAGGGATTGTAAGGTATTGTTTGTAAGGCAAGCAAGGTGGTCTTTAACAAATCAAGAAATAAAAAGCCAAGACCAGCAAGAGCAAATTCAGGAAGATACTTACATCTAATAATGATTCTAATTTACTGGGAAAGAGTGAAGGAAGTATCAGATAATTTTTCACTGTTTACTTTAGCAGTCACAGAGCTGGCTGAGGGTATCACCGCATACTTTCATGTCCAATAATGATATCAAATTTGCTGTTACATCATGATGAAGCCCTCAGGTAGTTTCCTCATCTTAAAACTAGTCAATTCTTGTTCTCTACATTGGCTCCCCAGCTATGCACCTGAGGAAACATTCCTGGCTTTTCAGTCACGCACACCATGTATCCACCTATATCCTCCAAAAGACCAGTGTGTCTAAATTTAAGAGATTTCAAGTACTTAAGAGACAAAACAACAACGAATCTTGAGTGAAATACATACATAAATCACTAATTTTCCCACCATTTAAAAAAATACAAAAATAAAGTTTTCCTGAATATTAAACGATGACAACAGATATCCATTAATATTGCTGAGAAACCAGAAAACATTATAGGTTTCCAGAAGTTTATTTTACTTAGGAGACATTGAAGATTAATGTTTCTTTTATCATATTATCTTTCTATGCTGGTCTATTTTGCAAATAATTAAAGCCACCAAATGAATATGAAAAGCATAGAAAAGCAACTATAAAATGTGGGAAAGTATAAAAACAATTTACTGAAGAAGAATACTTAACTACATTAGATCATGATTAAAAAATCAGAAAAACTCAGATCTCTTCAGGATAAAATTATCATGTCAAGTATTCTAAAGGAAACACATACACACACACACACTCTCCCCTGGCATTAAAAGATATTTGGATTCTGAATCTCATGTCCACTGTAAAAGGGAGTTTTGTTTTAAAAACTCATCATGGAAAACAGTTTGGTGTTATCTCGTCAAGTGGAACTCCCACTTACTTGAAGACCCAGAAAAATCCATTCCTTAATATGTATGCAAAAAAAACTCTTAAACATTTACAGCAGGAAATCTGGACAGAATAATCACAGCAATACGATCTTGGAAACAAGCAAAAAGTCAACTGCCAAGCAGAGAAGATAAATAAGATGGTTCCTATGCCATGGGTTATCACACAGCAGTCAAAAGGAACAATCTATAACAACATGCAGCAATAAGAATAAATCTAAGCAATACATAAGTAAGTCTAAAAACATCCAAAGTTTAAATACAGACAATTCAAGACAACTAAACATTTAAAATATACTTTAAAAACAAAAGATAACTTTTATATAAATTGAAAATAAATTCAAAAAGCATTCAGAGTGGTGGTTACTTTGGAATGGGAAGAGAGGAAGATAGAATGAAGGAAGCACTTGGCAGAATAAAAGTTGTCAAGGCGGGCTGGGGAGATAGCTCAGTTGGTAGAGTGCTCCCCTCGCAAGCACTATGGCCCTGAGTTCAATCCCCAGCACCGCAAAAAAAAAAAAAAAAAAAAAAAAAAAGTTGTCAAGGTCCCTCTTTGTGCTGGTTAACAGTTTAGTTGGTATATTTATTATATTTCAGTAAGTGGATGGATGGATGGATCGATGGATAGATAGACGGAGGAATGGAAAGAAGGTTATGTGTGAGTCAATAAGAATGTGTCACGAATCAAGGATTATTAATGCAGAAATCAATTATGTACACCTGAGGCTTATTAGAATAAATACACTTGTAAAGGCCTGGTATAAAGCAACAATGTTTAATGAGAAATAAGTGCAAGCTGTCACATTTTTCTATCTGAAAAATATCTAGAAAGTCATGAAGTGTTACTAAACATCCACCAATTTACTAATATCCTACAGTCTGTATTTCACAGTGCCTGTTTCAGGAAATGCCAAATGCATTTTTCATATCCTTACCCTAAAGAAAATGTAAATATAATGATAGTATTATTGTGGTAGTCACTTTTTTGTGATTGGCACTGAAATACCTGGCAACAACTTAAAGGAAGAAAGTTTATTCTGGCTTATTCAGAGATTCAGTGCATAGTCGGTCAACTCCAAGGCTCTGAGCCTAAGGTAAGGCAGAACATCATGGTGGAAGGACATGGCAAAGAAAAGCTGTTCTGCTCATGGTCACCAGGAATCATTGAAATGAGAAGGGGAGAAAGGAGAAGAGGCCACAGGGAAGATGGCTCCTTTCACAGCAACCACCTTTTCCAGCCACATCCCACCTACTAGGACAGACTCAGTTACAGCTCTCATAATGTAATCATTTCACCTCTGAATACTCCTGCATTAACCCAGGAATAATATAACTCATTATATTTTGTTTGGTTTTGGTAAATTGAGAGCATAAGGAGGTAAGTTTTGTTCCAGATTTTATCCTGTCTTCTACAGGGGATCTTTCTTTCAGATGTCCCTTCCTTCCACTCTAATATTAAATTATCCTCAACTAGATTATTCCCAATAGTATACAAACAGGTTATCATATTTCTAACCTTAAAACAGGCAACCTTCTGTGTCTCTTTCCTTTCATATTTAAGTTCTGAAAAAGGAAATCTATACACACTGCCTCAAATTCTTCCCTCCCTATTTACTTCATCATCTGTTATATCCAGTTTTCATACTTAATATTCACAAAAATTCCTTTCAATACCATCAGTTTTCCCCATGTATAGCATTTTCCCCACCAATTTTAAAAGTAATCATATTTCTCCCATTTTTAAAAGCTCTCTTGATTCTATCTCTTTGCATCTACTATTCCATTTTTCTACTTCCTGTACAAACACCCAGAAGAAAATATCTCTCATTCTCTCTTGAATGTACCCAGACTTTCTCATTCACCAGGCTGCAAAAAACTGCTCTTGCCAAAATTATTGAATATACACACACTGCAAAATCTAGTGGTCAATTTTAGGTTCATATCTTTTCTTACTTGATCTGTCATAAGTGTTTAACTTAATTGAAATACTTTTTTTTTTTACTCACACACACTCTGTTTTCCTGCTATCATGCCTCACTGGCCATACCTCCACAATCTTTGGGGATACAGATTCCTTTTCCCTTCTTCTCTCCTTTTAGCATCAGAGCTCAATATGTGAGCCTCTT
Source organism: Sciurus carolinensis (assembly GCF_902686445.1). Taxonomy (NCBI): domain Eukaryota; kingdom Metazoa; phylum Chordata; class Mammalia; order Rodentia; family Sciuridae; genus Sciurus; species Sciurus carolinensis. The sequence goes on along the minus strand of NC_062222.1, from coordinate 102,422,679 downwards.
CTCTATCACCCCTAATCCTCCTGGTGACCTCTCTGACCTTTTGAGTTTAATTACCATGTATGTTGACATGCCCATCATCCCTAAATTCCAGGTTCATCACCACTTGGTTCTATTAGGCATCTGAAACTTATGCACATAAATAAACTGTTCCTCGTGCCCCAGTCTGCTTCTGCTATAATTTAACAACTCCATTTTTCCTGGGTGTTTAAGTCAAAAACTTTGGAGTCAGCCTTCACACCTTCCTTTCTGTCATATCCCACATTCTAGCTGTCATCATTTGACTCTAATTTCAAAATATGGGCAGAAGCCAATCATTTCTTAGAAAATGACACACTTCTCTGCCACCAGCTTGGACAAAGTGTTCATCATCTTTTGCCTGGATTACTGTGAAAAACCTCTGCACATCTGTCTTTGCCTCTGACTGCCTGTTCTTAACACAGCAGGCAAAGTGAGTCTTTAGCAGGACTTGCCCCTGCTACAATTCCTCAAGTCATGTCTGCTCTGACTCAGAGGAAAAGCCACGTCCTCACTAGCATTCAAAGCTTTGCACAACCTCATCTTTTCATCACACTGACACCTTCTCCCTCAGCCCTGCAGCACTGGCATCCTTGCTTAGCATGTTTGCACCTAGAATCCCATCTCTCCAGAAGACCCCACCAAATGCAGGTTATGCTCTCTCACCTATGATCACTGTTCAATAGAACCTTCTCAATAAACTCTCCCTAACTACCCCAGTTAAAGCTGCAACCTCCTCCCCTGCTTTAATGAACCACTCCACGGCAGTTCACCAACATCTAGCACACTATAAATCACTTATCTCTGATGCTTCTTTTCTGTCTCTTCCACTAGAGTGTGAGTTCGTCAGAGCAAAAAGTTGGGTAATCCTCCCTAACTTTAAATAATACCATCCTCGTCTGGTTTCTCAAAATAGAAACCAAGGAATCTTTTTAAAATTTTCCCTTTTGTTTATCACCTCCCATGTCAAGTCTAACACCAATTCTTTGTCAATTAAACCTACAAAAAGTACCCCAGCTTGTTCCACTTATGCCCATTTTTACTATGTCTATCATATTTTTCCATGTACATCAACTTAATTGAGAGAACTTCCCCTACCCTTCCCCACAAAAACTTCTTTATTAGTCTCCTTGTTTCCAATATTGCCCTGCCTCTTTTTCTAAGCCTTTCCTTATGTAGTAACCAGATGGATCATATTACTATCCAAGTGATATGTCAATCTCTTCTCTTAAAGAACTCTAACGCCTTCCGAGTCCACTAAGAAAATAATCTTTTTTTTTTTTTAACCTCATCTCCAATGGTCTTGCATGACCTGGACTCTGCTCAGCATCCCGGTTTCATTCTGTACGTTTTGCTCTTGCTTTCTGACTATGGGCAGATCAAAAACCAAACCCAGTGTCCCTGGGTTTGATTCCCTTTCACTGTCTACATGACACTTCTCTATTATGTACCTTTAGACCTTGCACTTGCTTTTTATTTTTTTTTCTGCCTGAAAATAACTTTTCTCCTACATTTTCCATGCCTGCCATGTGTAGATCTTAATTTGAAAAACTTCCTTGACTACCATTTCTATCTAAAATAGATCCCACATCCAAATTCTTTTCTCTCTCTTAATGCTATTAGCTTTTACCATAGCATTTTGATTTCATTATTTTGCTATTTTCTTCTTTGCTATTTTTATTTCTCTCCACTGTTAAGCCATAAAGTCTATGAGGGCCTATGTTGGATCCGAATCATATCTTTACAGTCTTGCATAGCTCCTGACACAGAGTAGGCTCTCAATGCACATAAATAGATGAATAGATGAATAAATGAATAAAGGAATCGGAAGAGAATGAAGCTTTACATTTCTGTGTGGAGTTGAAATGTTCTTTACGTCTATGCATTTTCAAAAATATGTTCTCTGTTGACATTCAATTAATAAAGCTAGTACATGACACAGGAACCTCATTTTGAGTATGAAATATAAATCATTTGAAAATATTTTACGAAAAACTTGATTTTTGTGAGACAATATTTCAAGCTAACCAAAATGAATAGAAGATTCTGTATTCACTTTCATTTTAAATGTTATAAAATGTTTAGAATCAAAGTTCTTATTTCACCAGGTACAGTGGTACACTCCTGTAATCCCAGATATCACAGAGGTTGAGGCAGGAGGATTTCAAGTTCAAGGTCAGTCTTGGCAAATAGCAAGACTATCTAAAAAAAATTGAAAAATTAAAAAAGGACTAGGGATGCAGCTCAGTGGTAGAGTGTCCCTGGGTTCAATTCCCGGTACCAGGAAAGAAGGAAGGAAGAACTGAGTTTCACTTCACTCCTTTGGGGAAAATATAGTTTTGTTTATCTCAAGAATTTATTTAACTGAGTAACAAGAAGGGACTTTCAGGATAATTCAATTACTGATACATAGGATTGTGCAAAAAGCCTCAGAAACGGATCTAGCAATAGACCAGCTGCCTAAGGATTTAAAGATTGGATTGGATTTTGGAACCTCATCTATTACTCACTGTAGGGTTCTTGGGCAATTCACTGAATCTTATCCTAACCTCTTCTTTAAGAGAGGAATGAGGCTTTCCCTGTTTATGTCTTTGTTAATGTGATAATCTTAGTAAATACTGCATATGAAAATGTTTTCAAAACTGTAAAGGACCCCCACTAATGTGAAGTCCTACTATATTATGAGCAACCTTGCATAATTGATTTAGGGTAAGATTCCCAAACTATCTGTCAGTGGTTCCTAGCTATGCATTTTTAAGAAGGCAGATAACAGTTTTGAAAGTGGATCAGAAGAAAGAGGAATGATTCTCTAGCTTCTCTGTGGAAGGGTTCACTTGTGCGTCACTCCTAAGCAGGTTCGAGCTACTTCAGCATGATAGGAACTGATTCATCAGAGGTTGAAAGAGCCATATCCCTTCTGAAGTCCCATTCCAGCTTCTCTCAACATGCCTCCTTCCTTCTCTTCTCACCTTTTCCCCTTTTCTTCCCCAATGGGAGAATGTGGAGATAAGGGAGAAGAGATCCTGGAGGGATGAAAAGAAGAGAACCATTTCAGCTCCTTTTATTTCTCCACTGCAAGCTGTGCTGCTGAGTTAAAAATATGTAATTTAGTTTCCAAATCTATTTCAACCCCTGCCTGGCCTACTGAGCAATCACAAACCATCCAATTTCAATTCAAATCTTTGCTTTTAGCTTTATTTTAAATGGAACACAGCAAAGTTGTATAAACAGATAAAAAGTAAATGTTCCACAAAGAGCAGAAGTAGGATTAAAGGAACCAGGAAGTCAATCCATATTTATAGTGTACCAGTCAAAATCTGAATTGTTTTCATCTTATTTATAAAATGTCAAACTTTCCACAAAGTATAAAATGTCATAGAATGGATCAAACTTGTAGCATCCAAGAGTCTGTGCTAACAACGAGCCTTCTTATTATTTTCAGTTGGTGCACATTTACAATTTCATGTAAACAGATAATATATTTTCTGCAGGTGATAATTACTATTCATCTGTCACATTTGGAATAGTACACATTTAGAAAATGACCTATTTCTAAAAAATGAATCACATCTACCACAAATATTTATGAGCAGAGTGCAAGATAAAAATAAAAAAACCCTAACACTGTACTATGTAGTAAATTTCTAATCATTAATTAACTGCTACCCTCAAAGTAGGGAGAATTCAACCCCTTCCCACAAAGCTTTGAAAGCACCTCCAGGTAAATAATGCAGATCACTTGGCAATGACAAGCAAGATGAGTAATAATGCCCTTGAGAAATCTAGCAATATTGTAGTTAACCAAAACCCAGGATTGGCTCACACAGATTGTTTTCACTCCTCTTATTATCTATATAATGTTATAGGAGAGAGCACATGGTTAAAAAAAAAATCCATATACAATGGATACCTTCTCCCTTTTGAATTACAACCTGCTTTAAAACCAAATAGACAGATATTATTTTAACTTTCAACATTTAATTATTAGAACCATATAGTTCCAGTTATGGTTTTTCACTTTCATTAATGTTCAGGTACATCAGTTCTCTGATGCATATTTAAACTATATATGAGTTGATGCTTTTGTTAATTTTTTTTTTTTACTTGAAATGTCAAGTTTAAAACCTTTCTGGGCAAATAAATCCTCTTTTTGATATAATATAGTTTTAAGTGGCATCACATCATCTGAAACATTCTCCACAAAAACTATTTTTGACCTAAAATGATAATTTCCCAGTCACTTATAAAAGATCATGCCTTGACAAATGATTCACTTCTCTAATGAAGCCTCTTTTCAGATTTGCATGAAGGCAAATGCCGTGTGGGCAACCTATCCCTTGAGTGGCAGTGGGAAAAGAACCAGAAAAAACTTCCATCCTTTTCATCCATCTTTATCTCTGTCAACACACAACTACTGAATTAATGCTTTAGTGGCTTCCCATAACTTTCTCAAGAAAATCCAGAAAAAAATCATTTGGAATTCAAAAGATCCAATCCCAGTCTATCATTAATATGCTATGTGTCCTTGTCTAAATCCTTTCTTGTCCTCATTGCCACTTCTGTTAAGTGAGAAGAATGACCCTAGATAGACTCCAAAGAATCATCAGTTCTACTCCATCCAACTATTTTATCTCCAACAACTCTTTCTAACCTGGGACCACACTCCTCCTGCCTCATATCTAATGCTGTCCTGATCCCTGCTCTTTTACCTTCTCCAGTCTCCCACCATCTCTCCTATACACCCTCAACAGGAAGCATCAAATTCCTCTATGTTTCTAATATTATGTGATATTGATCATACCACTTTGTATATAATACCATCCCAATCTACATGGTTTATTTTTAAATACACAAACTGATCTTGGTTCATATCCTGTCCCTGCCATTTACTAACTGGGAACTTGGAGCAGTTACTTAATTTTTCAAGCCTCCATTTCTTCATCTGTAAAAAAGAGAAAGTTATGGCTTGCTCTTGGGGCTACTGTGAGGTACAAAGGAATATCTGTAAAAATGCATGGTCTACATGAAAATTTAATTAAAAAATACAAAATTAGTGGTTGTTATTATTGCTACTACTATTACTGCTGAAAGAACATAAGTTCCTTCAAACTAGAGTCTATGTCTTATTCAATTCATTTGCTGAAAGATAATTAGTACAGTAGAAAGAACAAGGACTTTGCCATTGGAAGAGGTGGGCTCACCCTATGAGTGGGATCCTAGCAAGTCACTTATCCTCAAGGAACTGGACTGAGAAGCTGTTTGAGGCTAAAGCACAAAGTTTGCCACATAGGTTCTCATTATATATGCAAAGAAAATATTAATATGAAAGAGAGCAACAGTACTGTTAATGGCTGATTCTGTTAGGCTATATATATTTTTTTTTCTTTTTTTTTTTTGAAAGAAGAAAAAAGCTGACTTTTTTCTGACTCCAACATCTCAGGAGGGAAGCAAATGCCACCTCACCAAAGAAAGTAAAAAGAAGAGAACAGGAATGGATTGGGTTCCCTAGGAAAGCAGTCAGCTTCGTGCCCCAGATTCATGCCCTAGGTAGAACACAGGCCTAGCTTTTGGCAGAGAAAGGGACACGTGGGAGAACAAGGGACTTCAGATCAGCTGCCTCCAGTGCAACCTGCTCTGGGCCAAGTAGCCAGGTTGAGGGAAACTCAGTTCCCAGGGAGCAGGGCCATCTCAGCTAAGCTCTCAAATAAATCTGTTGTTGACTCTCCCCTCTCCCCAACCATCCCTACCCTGCAGTCAGGTCGGTAGGTAATTAGTGTGGGGGAGAGGCAAAGCTTCTGAGGGGGCAGGGAGATGGGAAAGTACTGATGGGGGCGGTCTTCTTGTCATAGGTCTCACCAAGAGAGGAGAGGAAGAGAGAGGGAAAATTGGCTGAGGAGGATGGGGGGGGGGGCAGAAAGAGAATTTTTTTCATTTTTGCACGCAAAGCATACTTAATGATTTTGCCACAGACAGACAGACCGATTAGGAAGGGACAAACAGGACACACTTGTGCATCTAAAATAGTTCATACCCCCAAATCCAGGACGTAGCCTGTTGTCATAACCATCGAGCAAACTGTCCAGGATGCGGGTAAAATTTTCCGGGCACAATTTCTCCTCCTTTTGGTTCTGTCCTGGGGATTCGTTTAAACTGCAAGAGCAAAAAACGGGGGCGGAAAGGATTATTTTAAGAATGCATCTGAGAACAGGTGGAAACAGGTTTGCCTTCTAGGGAAATAGTCGCTTGCCCCATGCTAGAGGCAGGGTTGGGGGTTGGGATGCAAGAAGACCAAAATGGTCAGAAAAGCGCACCCCTGGCAACCCGCACCCCTGTACCCACACTCTTCTTGCACCAGGAGCCCCTTGTGCTTTCCGCGTCTACGCGGTCACAGAAAAAGCTTGGCTTCAGCCCATGATTTTACAGTAAAGAAGCTCCAGTTTGCTCAGCTAGGGGTGGGCGGACAGAGAGAGCCAAAAGCTAGCTCCTTCTCCCCCTTCCCCGTGCCCCCCCAGGACCCCAGAGAACTCACCAAGCCGCCAGGCACAGGAAGTGCAGGAGGGCGAAACTGAACCCGGAGGACAGCACGATCGCGGGTACCTTCTTGGCAGAAACCATCTTTGCAACATGCCATACTTTATGCCTGTTCACGTTTCCAGGCTCTCAAGATGCCCTGAGCAGGGTGCGAGGAGAGGGCAGAGTGGCTCCTGCGGCGTGCGCACACTCGCGCTCACACTCGCCCGCGCTCACACTCGCCCGCGCTCCGCCAGCCCGAGCCGCGGTGGGCGTGTGTGTGCACGCGGGCCAGGGGAGGCGGAACCTGCCTTTCCTCGCCCCCTCCTTTTCTCTCTCAGCGTTCAATGTGTATATAGGGCTATGTATACCGCTCCTCACCCTTTCGTGCCAGCACATCAAGGTACTGGGGTTAACTTGGACGCGTCTGCGACGCAAAGCCAGGCAAGTTTGTTCCAACCTGTAACTCTGGGGACGAGGACCTGGGTCCTTCGCCCCACTGGAGGTCTGCAAGCCCTCACCCGGTGTATCTCCGCCCACAGCGGAGCTTGGCTTCCTCTTCTCCCGGCTGGTCCTCCTCTCTTCCGCCGGGATTTGGATCTAACCAATGAAGCTCCTCTCTATTAGGTTGTGCGAGGACCTGTTTGTACCCATTGTCAGTGCTGGAGGTGGAGAAAGGGCGGGATGACAGGGATTTCTGGGTATCCGGGTGGAAGGTGGTGGTGAGTGGGGAAAGCGGATCAAGTCTGGGCAGAAACAGTCTTTGAGACCCTCCCCTTCAGGTGCTAGGGGGCGGAGGAGTGTCGGTGGTTACAAAAGGAAAAAAGAGATTCCTCCTGATAATAGGGGTTTCAACTACCTAGGCGACTCTCGCCAAACTTAAGTGGACTCACTGCAGTTAAGGCATTTGTCAAGCTATTGCTTTAAAGATACCAAATTTCCTTACGTTGCCTGCGCCCACCGGCACACGGAGGACCTCCACTTTGCTGTTCCATCCTTTTCTGGAAGGAAGAAGAGAGGTGCAGACAGCGACCACGGGTCAAAATCACTTTCAATTTTTGCAACACTTCTCTGTCAGAATGAAGTTGACAAGTTTCTGGAGATTGATTGCTTTAGGAAGGAAGAAAGGGGAAAGATAGATGGGGAGAGGGAGAGGACGAAAAGAGAAAAAGAAAAAGAAAAAGAAATGCTTGTATCTATGTGAGACTCTTTGCGGGGGAGGCACAGAAAGACAGAAGTAAAAATGTAGGGGAGCAAGTTAGTTCATTTATGACTTGAAAGGGAAAACAACTAAGCACTATATACCTTTAGGGTTCTATTGAATAAAAATAAGTACCAACAGATCTTCTAAAAACAATTACAGGTTTCAAGGGAGAAAGTGTCTTTCACGTTAATACAGATGCATGTGGAAATTTGCATATGATCAATGATGTTAACTCCTTGGAACCAGACATCAATTATTCTGTTTAGGATTTTAATGATTTGTTCAAATTTTGATGACTAGTGGGCAATATAAAACATTATATTAGAACAGGACGCAGTGGCCCGTGCCTATAATCCCAGCGATTTAGCAAACTGAGATAGGAGGATCACAAGTTCAAGGCCAGCATCAGTAATGTAGCAAGGCCCTAAGCAACTTGGTGAGAACCTGTCTCAAAATTAAAAATTAAAGAAAGGTCCAGGGATGTAGCTCAGTGGTCGAGCTTCTCTGGGTTAAATCCCCAGTACCCCCAAAATAAAATAGAATAAAATAGAAAACATTATTTTAGAGAGGGTTTGGGGGTTTTTTTGGTTCCAATCTCCTGATTACAGTTTTCATCCAAAAGGGAAGCCAAGGATGTCCAGAGCATGTAATAGAGTTTCTGCTCTCTTGATGTTCTGTATTCTGCACTGCTGTCTTCTCGGAACTTATTATACTTCATACTTATTTCATCTGTATCATTCTTCTTCTTGAGGTCCAAGCTGGGTAATTTTTATTCACTGTTACAGTACATACTGAATGAACACTATAATCAGTGACTCACTTGGTCCTAGATCCATCTTATTAATTCAGATGAAATTCAAGCTCTCTCTTTTGGGAAAAAGAATTGAAATACTAGATATGCCATGAAAACACCTGTCTACATATTTTCCACATAAAAGTTCATAATATATTTCATTAGTTCATTAGTATATTGCTTCTTATTTTATCGCTCTAATCAATACTTTCCTACACTTTCTAAAATTGAAATCCATCTTTTTGAACTATGTTCCCATACAATTTGTTTTGAAAATATGCATAATAAAAATAAACAACAAAATAATGACCTTGTGAAAAATAATTTCCATATGTATTTAAATTTTCAATTTTAAATATGTGAAACTAATCCCTTGAAATAGAAATGGTGATCCTCCTTTAAGTGTAGTTACTTCTAATTATATTTTCATTAACTGGTTTATGATATATAGTATATATGGTATATATAGAAAGAATGTTATATATATGTAATACATATGCTATAATGTATATCTTTGTATAGTATATATAGTATTTATAGTTTAGTTAAAGAAAATAGTAAAGGTATTTATATCTCTTAATTTTTTCACAGCCTTTTCCTTTTGCTAGCTTTGTATTACTTAATGAAATTATATACTGGGTTTTTCTGCCTGAAATCTTATTTAAAAACATATTGCTTGTCAATGTGAGTTTTCTTTTAAACAATCCAACATTCAAAGCAATTTTAATTTACCTTAAGTTTAAAACATCATTAAATATATTTTTGCTTTCTGTATGAGCTTTCTATTAATGATGGCCAGTACTTTGGGTGGATTCCTCTGACTGATGTATAGCTGTGGAGAACTAAGAAGGTGTTAAAATATACCATACCTTCTGAAAGTCTTTGGTGGCTATGTTTAGTAGAATTTGAATTAGGTCCAAGTACACTTCTTTCAAATATCATTATGGTAGGCCAGTCACATTTTATAGATTTAACAGATAGGTTTATATTTGATGTGACAGGATGCAAATAACACAGATTGTCTTATGGCTAAAGTCTTAGCAGACACTTCAGAAATGCCCTGAAAACGAACATGAGATCTTGTTATCATGTAAAAAAATACATTTTCTTGTGAGAGTTTTTATAACTTTCACCAGATCTGCATACTATGAACAACTCATATGGAATAATGTTTTAGTATAAAAGATGTTGCATATAATGAAACATTCAAACAAGTAAGTGAACAAACATTTGAAACTGATGTGTCATAAACATCTCCACTACATTTTATGAGCTTGTCCATTGTCAGGTTCTATATTATGCAGCCCTTAAATTTCACTTGTGGCTACACTGTCCCATTTGTCATCAATTTCTCAAATGTTTTGAGTGGTAATAAAGTGAATAGTAATCTGAAAGTGTTCAACCTATTCTTCTTTCTTTCTGTTAGTTCTTTCTGGTAAATATTGAACCAATTATATCCATTTAAAGAGGATAGTGGTTTAATTACTGCTTTAAATTCTGAAGGCTTATGGAAGTAGACTGACTTTGCAACATTTCTATTCCAAGAATATAGGCATTATTGATTATTTTATGTTAATTCCATTCTCTGTCCCATTTATTTGTATAGGCAATAAGAACTGATACGATGCTCTCTGGTTATGCCTTTCCTTATTTTTATTATAATGACATTGTCCCTGAAATGGTACTCGTATGCTAGCCTATCCTATTATCATCGGTTGTAGATTTTAGCTCCATTCTTTTTCACTGTTTGTGTATTTATGTTGTACAATATGATACATATATGTATATAGAAATGAATACTACAATCAACCAAATTACCATATACGTCACCTTACATAGTTACATTTTGTTTGTGTGAGGTGTAAGAACACCTAAAATTTACTCTCTGAGCACATAAATGTTCAGCATATAATACAATATTGTAAACTATGGTCACCATGCTGTACATTAGACCTGTAAACTTATTCACCCTAAATAACTGCAAGCTTGTACACGTTAAGGTCACATCACCTTATTTCCTCCCCATGTGCAACCTTGCCTGGGTATCCATTCTACCATCCATTTCTATGTGTTCAGTTTGTTAAAAATTCCACAGATAAGTGAGATCATTGGTACTCGTCTTTCTGTGTTTGGCTTATTTTACTTAGCACAATGCCCTTCAGGTACATCATGTCATAGCAAATGACAGTACCTTTTATTATAAAGATCAAGAATACATATATATGTAGTTATATACATATGGATGAAAAATAAATAATATATATGTAATATATATATGCCACAATTTATCCATTCATCCATCAATGAATACTCAGGTTGTTCCATATCCTGGCAATGGTAAATAATGCTACAATAAATATAAAGCATGTAAATATATCTACAAGGTGCTAATTTCATTTCTTTTGGATACATAGCCAGTAGAGGAATTGCCAGGTCATATTGTAGTTCTAGTTTTAGGTTTTTGAGGAATCTCCGTACTGTTTCTCAGCACCACGTAGAAATAAATAAAATAAAAGTCCATACTATTTTCCATTATGGCTGTAGCAATTTACATCCTACAAGGATTCTCTAATCTGAAGGAATTTATCAAATTCTTACTTGAAGAAATATTTTATAATATCAGTTGATATTGCTCTAAAAATGTTTTTTTAACCATACAGTTAGTGCAAAAATAATTATTTCTGTGTGATTATTTGAAAAAGAAATATAGTTTGGATGATGCTTGTATCTTATAGAAAAACCTCTAGACATGGAATTTAGAAAATCAACTATTATATTTTGTATTTAAAATATTAATTAAATATTTTTATAATTATCCAAAGTCAAGTTGGACATTGAGACAGTATATCCATGCTAAAAGATCTCCAAGGTACCATATTAATTTAAATTATAATATGAAATACTAGCTCTTCAATATCAACTTTAGTTTGATTTGAAAGTCCCAATATTTTATAAGTAGAAAAAAGTACATTTTAAGGGCCCCAAATCTCAGTAATATATTTAACAAATACTTTGTAGGCTTATTTGCAAATGGCTAATAATATGAGAAGCATTGTTTTATTTATTAGAATTAGAATTCTGGAATGAGTTCTGAGTATATTTGGAAGTACTGCTCCAAATAATCATGAATATTTCTATATGTAAATATTCCATAAGTTTTATACAAAGTACTAATTATTAGAATAAATTTTCTCTTAATTGCATTCATGTATATGTGTTGCATGTGTACACATTTTCAAAGTTCTTGAAAAAAATCATCTATTATCAATTGATGTGTATTGTTTTTTAGTCCTTAATAGCAATGGCTAGTGAGGGAAATCTATGTATTACTAATTGTGACCCAAATCAAACTTTGTTGTTAAATTTGTTTCCAATTCCCAATTTAATGATAAATATTTTGTTGTGTCATGTATCAAGAGATACCATATTACCAAGCTATTTATGCCTATTTTATAGACTACTGAAACTCTCAAACTTTTTTATAAACAAACACCTAAAATAAACCTTTTTGTCTGTAACAGTAGGAAATGTCCTGTAGCAGAGAGATGAATGCTTTATGTTGTTGTATAGATGGAGTGCTATGCTACATTAGTTGGTTTTCCATTGCTAAAACAAAATACATGAAGCTGAGTACTATATAAGGAACAGACATTCATTTGGTTCACAGTTTTGGAGACTGAAAGATCAAATAGCATCACATTGACTCTAGTGAGGGCCCCTCTGACTGCATCATATCATGGCTAATGGCATTGTGGTAGGAGTGCATGTGAAAGGGAGAGATCACAAGAAAATCAGAGAGACTAAAGAAGGGCCAGCCAGGCTTGGTTTTATAGCAGCCTTCTCACAATACCTAACCAGAATCCCACAAAGACCTTAATCTTAAACTCTATCTTAATCTCATTGAAGAACAATGCCTCAAGTGACCTATTCCTTGCATTAAGTTCTACCTCTTAAAGGATCAACCACCTCTTGTATCACCACACTGGAGACCATATTTCTAACACATGACCCTGAGGGCACACTCAAACCCTATCCAAATCAAAGTATATATAGCAATTAAAATTTAGAAAATAAGGTATATGTGTTAATACGGATATATGCCAAGAATATAATGTAAACAAATTAAGCAAAAAGAATAATAATAGCTTCAGTAAAAAAAATCTTTCATACAAAACTTAGAACATGAAAAATAACATTGTGCATTGCTTGTAGGTATAAATTTAGTGAGATGAAAAACCTACATGAGATGCTAATTCAAAATATGGAGGGGGAATTAAAAAAAAGTAGAAGAAAGATTAGTGAAGTAGACAAAGAATGAAGGGAAGGGAGACGGGATAGGATAGGGAAAGACAATGAAATGACTCTGACATAATATTCCTATGTACATATACGAATATACCACAGTGAATCTCACCATCATGTACATCCATCCACACCACACTAATTAAAAAAATAAACTCTAAGTAAATAGAAATATCAGTAGAGTAGAAGGAAGGGAACAATGGGAGGGGAAGGAGCCCTGGGCACTGGGACTTAGAACAAATTATATTTCACACTTTTATAATTATGTCAAAATAAATTCTATTGTCATATATAACTAAAAAGAACAAATAAAAAAAGATTTTAACAAAACCCTCATGAAAAGACAAACCAAAATTCAAGATGGTAGATAACTGGGGTGAGGAAGAAAGAAGAATGGATTATGGGTCAGAACACTGACTGCTTCAACTATTTATGTTAAGCCTTATTTCATTGAAAAAGTCTATCTGAAGCAAACTGTCCTCAATATTGATTTGCTAGATCTTGTGGTAAGGTCATGGGAGTTCATGGCATTACTTTTTTGTATTGTTCTACTGCTGTGCAACAAAGCACTATAAAACTTCCTGATCTCTCACACTGCCCATGGTGTATCTCATTCTATAGTTGGAGGCCTTGATAGACAAAGTCTGAACCCCCCACAAAAAGGAATTCAACCAAGATGTTCTTTGGACTTGAATTGCACCGTTGGTTCTTTCTTGGATCTCAGCCTGTCAGCCCACCCTATATATTTAGGATTTTCTGGCCTGTTTAGTCAGCTTTTGTATTACTATGACCAAAAGACCTGACAAGAACAACATAGAGGAGGAAGTTTACTTTGGCTCATGGTTTCAGAAGTTCAGTCCATTGATCAGTTGACTCCATAATTCTGGACCCAAGGTGATGAAAGCAGTTCAGAACACAGCAACCAGGAAACAGGGGGGAACTCTGCTCACCATGGACCAAATATAAACCCCAAAGTCATGCCTCAAGTGAACTAATTCTTCCAGCCACACCATACCTGCCTATAGTTACCCAGTTCATACATATTGGTGGGTTAATCCACCAATTAGGTTTTATCTAACCATTTCACCTCTAAAAATTCTTTCACTGTCTCACACATGAGCTTTTAGGGAACACATTATATCTAAACCATAACACAGTCTCTACAGTCATAAGTCAATTTCTTAAATTCTCAATAGATGAATAGATAGTTAATAAATATGTACCCTTACTGACTATTTCTCTGGAGAACCCTAACACAAGTGATATGGGAATGCAAGATTAATTTCGTTCATTGTATTTTAGGTTCTATTGTTAATGTGTCCATTCACTGTCAAAGTTTTCTTGTCTTTCAGATGCCATTGAGTTAGTCTAAAATTCAATATGAAGCCAGGTGCTGACATATGCCTATAATCCCAGAGGCTCAAGAGGCTGAGGCGGGAAGATCGATAGTGCAAAGCCAGCGTCAGCAAAAGTGAAGTGCTAAGCAACTCAGTGAGACTCTGTCTCTAAATAAAAAATACAAAATGGGACTGGGGATGTGGCTCAGTTGTTGAGTTCAATCCCCAGCCCCACCCCCAAATAAAGAAGATATGAAATTCTACAGAACTATGAGCTTTATCTTTTATCACCTTATCTTATTTTTTTTTGAGATGGGTAGTAGTTTGTGATACAGTTAAGGATTCATGATATATGAGCATTTATAAATGTCAGATATACATGAGCCATTATTTAGATTATAAATTAGTCAATGTATTTGAAACTCATCCTTTAATTATTTAATCAAACAAAAATGCATCCTTATTATAAAAACTTTGGAGAGTACAAAACTTTAACAATAGAAGAAACAAATTATGGAGAATACAAATATTCAAATAAAACACCTTTCCCAAATTATTTTTTTAAAATAATAAAAAGCCTAAGCTTTTGCAAGAATATCACAAACAACTTTATAAACTTCTGGGAAAACATCAGTAAGTGAGCATTTTGGGTAATTTAAGTCCAAAAAGCAAGGATGTGGAATTTATTATGCATTTTCTGCAATTCTATTATATGTATTTGTATTGGATATTTTTATCTTTTTTTTTTTTTACTGTTGATATGAAGAGATCCTACTTCACATATATTCACAATCAGAAGAAAACACTAAATTAACCTGAAGTTTGCATGTATTTTCACTAATGATTCTACACAAAATTACATTGGTCTTTCAAATATTTAAATAGTAACAACTTTTAAAGAAGAGCAGGATGGTATGTATTTATATAGCTTTTTCTTAGTATTTTAAAGTTTTCAGTACAGAAGCTATACCCAAATCAGGTGCACACAAACTAAATAATCAAAGTATTACAGGTGTATACTAGTCTACCATCAAATCCACACAGTGTTTGGCACTAACTTACCAGAAACCCTTGAAGCCTGAACAAGACACGGTAGTGATGTATTTGGTACTCAAAAGACTAGAAAGCCAGACTGCTCTTCATTACCATCTGGTGGCTACTGCGTGGAGTGGCATTAACCATGATTTTAAAAGAGAGTTAAAGGAACCGAACATCATTATTCAAAACAGAAAAGAACCCAGTATTATTGACAAATATTAAAAATACATGAGGATAAAGATCAAAAAAGGATTTGGAAGATTTTCCTTACCATAAAAAGTACAGTATGAATTTATTTATTGGAAACGATTTATAATGGGCAGAAGTTGAATGTCTAATATATATGATTTATGAATAGCAGAAGACTTCCAAATCACTTCTGTTTGTTTTATAATAGAAAAAGATAAGACCATTTTGCTTTTAGTAATACTTTAAATATAACAATTTTTTCTGGATCTACTAAATCTTTCAGTCAATCATGCATGTTTGCATGCCATTTGCCCCAGAAATATCTTTCCAATTTTATCTATCTGGAAAATATTATATCTATTTAAATCTTAAACGAAACCTCACACGAGAAACCTGTACCGACCTTGGTAAAGCTTCTGCCTTCTGTCCATAGAGATTTCCACTGCACTTCTGTCCATCACTCCCTAGTAGTTTCTTGTCGTAGTTGTCTGCATTTCTCAATAGTGGAGATGGAACTTTATTTATTATTATAAGACCCAAGTTGTACACATTTAGTACATTCTTAATATAAGGAATGAATCCAGGAGGAAGTTCATTTTTATTGAGAAAATTTAGACTAAAGGAAACCTCTCACATTTTTGGCTTAACAGACACTAAGACAAGCAAAGAGTTTGATTTTGGAGAAGATACAATGTCCATACTGACCTTTCATATTTTCCATTGGCCTAATAGAATTGCAAAATCTATCTAAAAACAAACAAACAAAAAAGAAACCCAGAGAAATCACCTACATCTGCCACAGCATTTTAAGTGTGAGAATAAGGCTCTCACTGAGAATACCTGACATACCCAAGTTTCCATAACTAATAACCAGTATTAGAATTCGAATGTAGTTTTCTGACTCCGCATCCAGTAAGATTTTTATTCTGTTGGTTTAATCCCTGACTATCCTTAAGAGGAAGTTTAGTTATAGGAAATAGGGCTGTGAACCCAAAAAATAAAATGTGCTTTAAGGAATTTGAATGCTATACTGTATTTGATCCATGACCCAGTCCACATATATCAATAAGCAAATTTGGGAATCATTAATTATGTTATAGGGCAATAGGGTAAAACACTTAAAACTTTTTATTTAAAGTGCATTGCTTTTGTCCTAGGCATTTCACTTCTAGGAATTGAATCTGAGAAAATAAAAATGCATGCATGCCAAGATCATGAGCACAATAAGCAATTGGAGATCATTATTTTTACATTTGACTAGGTGTGGTATCTCACACCTATGATCCTAGCTACTCAGGAGGATGAGGCCAGAGGACTGAAAGTTCAAGATTAGTCTGGGCAATATAGTGAGACCCTGTCTTGAAATAAAAATGAAAGGAGTTGGGGATGTGGCCCAATATAGAATGCCCTTTGTTCAACCCCAGTACTGTGGGACAGGGAGAAAAACCTTTGACAAAAAAGGATAGACTCAGGTATAATTTCTGGCATCCTTAGCTCTTAAGAGGTATACTTTAGGGCTGAGTAGCATGTTTTTAACATATTCAAAACATACCTCATATTTAACTACTCCACCTGTACGTTATGTCAAACCCATCTAATACCACCATAAAAACACCATCACTTCAGAATTTGTTTTCAAATAAGATATGTCAGTTATAATCCAGAACCCATTTTCTTCTATGACTATGTATATGATGCCATATCATGCAGTTTTTCTTAGTTTATAAATTGTATTTCTAGGGAAAAAATATTCTGGGCATTTGAAAGTTTAAAAATGAATAGTGTTGGCATTTCTGTAGAGGTTCCTAGCATATAGGGATGTTTACTTTCCACTAAAGCATAAACAGAAATAGTGGGTACTGAGAGGCCTAGGAGCAGGTAGAGACAAACACTTAGGTAAACAGAGAGCTTGAAGCAAGGGTAGTCTGAGGCCAGACACACCTGGCTTGGTGGTTCCTGAGGTTAATGACCTGTATACAGGAACCTTCCTGTAATGGTTTACAAAGAGTGGTGCTTGATGAAGAAGCAAACATGCAGTGAGATTTTAAATGTCAATGAATGCTGATAATACAGCAAACTCCTGGTTTCAGGACAGTATCTGAAAAGAAACCATTTGGTGCCGAAAGGAATAAGAATTAAAGAGTTATTATTGAAGAAGTGCAATCTTCATAAATGTAGACTACTAACAGTCAACCTCCACCTAGCGACAGCTTGTTAAAGCTTCACTGAAGATACAAGCACAGTGGTTTTTTGAGGGGAGTGTTTGCTTTTTTGGTCAATCATAGAACACTTTAATTTTCTTTCTGCAAGTTCTCTGTGATTCTGTATCGACTACCAGATATTTCCATCTAAATCTTAAAGAAGAGAAACTGAAATTTATGGAGCTTATGCAAAGTATGTCTTCCTTTAATTTACTCTCTATTCTGGTTTGCTTGTTTGTTTTAATTTTAACAAAAGATTACTATTTTTTAATTTTTTTTATTTTTACAGACTGCATTTTGATTCATTGTACACAAATGGGGCACATCTTTTTGTTTCTATAGTTGTGCACAACGTAGATTCATACCGTTCGTGTAATCATACATGTACATAGGGTAATGATGTCTGTCCCATTCCACCATCTTTCATATTCCCCTCCCTCTCATTTCCCTCTATGTAATCTAAAGTTCCTCCATTCTTCTCTCATCCCCCCACCTTCCCACCCCCATTATATATCATCATCCACTTATCAGGGAAAACATTCGACCTTTGGTTTTTTGGGATTGGCTTATTTCACTTAGCATGATATTTTCCAATTCCACCCATTAATCTGCAAATGCCATAATATTATTCTTCTTTATATAATATTAATTATATAAAGAATATTATAATTATAATTAATAATATTCC
Source organism: Sciurus carolinensis (assembly GCF_902686445.1). Lineage (NCBI taxonomy): Eukaryota > Metazoa > Chordata > Mammalia > Rodentia > Sciuridae > Sciurus > Sciurus carolinensis. The sequence continues at coordinate 102,404,402 of NC_062222.1, read as the reverse complement.
ATTGTGTATACATACCACAGTTTCTTTATCCATTCATCTGTCGAAGGGCATCTAGGTTGGTTCCACAGTCATGCTATTGTGAATTGAGCTGCTATAAACATTGATGTGGCTACATTACTGTAGTATGCTAATTTTAAGTTCTTTGGGTGTAAAACAAGGAGTGTGATAACTGGATCAAAAGGTGGGTCCATTCCAAGTTTTCTGAGGATTCTCCACACTGCTTTCCAGAATGACTGTATCAATTTGCAACTCCACCAGCAATGTACAAGTATGCCTTTTTCCCCACAACCATGCCAACATCTAGTCAACTTACAGTGCTTTAACTCTTTCCTCTGAAGATGAAAGTTCTCTTGCTTCTTCTTTCCTCATTTTTTCCTTTCTTCTTTTTCCTCTTTTTTATTTTATTTTTTTTAACTTACCTTGAACTTGGAAGTTTCTGATTTGGGAAGACTTATTATATAATTTCAATTCATCTAGTAATAAACAATAATTTCATTTTATATTTCCTAGCTTGATAAAATCAGATAATATTTTTCTGACTCATTTTGATGTTCGTTGAGAATGGAATCCCTGCAATTGAATTTTTTACAACACAGTCATGACGAAAATATTTTTTCCTTTTACTTGAGGTTTCAACTTGTGACCATAGATTTTGATTTTCCATTGGCATGGCTTTCAGAAATGTTTTAAGCCTGTCTTAATACCACAGATAGACCCTTGTCATATTGTTCTGAAAAAAATCTGGCTCTTGGCAAAGATACTTGACATAGTATAATGCTAACTAATTTCTCTAGAGTGCATATTCCCACAAAGTTTGAAGTAACAAAAAAAATGAAAACTGTATTAAAAACTCACCATATAATACTGTAAAGATAGAATTTGACCTTTATGAGTTTGTTCATCCACTGAATATATAACATGTTTTACATCATGAGCACAAAATCATCAAAAAATCAAATTTCTTCACTTATTTTTAATCACAATGACTTGAATTGGGGTCAGGTGATTATCTTGTAGACAAAATGCTTTTAAAATAGGGAATTACAAAGACCAACCCTCATAATACATTATATTCAAGTTTGGTATAAGGACTATAGCACATTGCTTTCAACATTTTCGGCTCTTCTTGAAACACAGAATTCTGCCATGTGTAAACCCAAACAATAACAAAGTTAATTGGGGCAAATAGAAAATTTAATAAGATGATAAATTTAAACCCAAATATCTCAATAATTGCCTGAAGTATAAAAGTAAATTTTGGAATTAAAAGATAATTATTGTCAGACTAAATAATAAAAAAAGTTCAAATATAAGCCACTTGAAAGAGACTCACTTTAAATGTAAGAACACAGATAACTTAAGGAAAATTATACACCCTGTTGTTCCCAAACTAATATCAGATAAAGAGTACTTTATAAAAAGTATTTAGAGATGAAAAGGGATATTTCATATTAATAAAGAGATAAACTCATCAGAATACTAATTGTTTTGAGTTTGCCTCTACCTGAATTTATGGCTAAAAAAAACAAAGGGCACTGACCGACTAAGTCCATTTTTGTTTCCATAATGAAATACCAGAGATAGGCTAACGTTGTAAAGAAAAGAAGTTTATTTAGCTTACAGTTGTACAGACTGAATCTTCAAACATTATGATGTAGGTTTGTTTGGCAAGGGCCTCTTTGGCTGCAATACCTCAGAGCAGATGACAATGGTGGGAGTTTGTTTAGGAGGAAGACATCACAGTGTTTAACAGGAAGCCAGAAAGCCTGGGGTGCCACACTTCCCTCCATGGGCAGGTTACAGGTTGCTCTAAGGCCCTCCTAGTAGGATTCACCTTTTAAAGGTTCCATAACCACCTGTACACTGCCAAACTGGGTCAAAGCTTCTAACACATGAACCTTTGAGGGACACATTTAAACCACAACCAAATCATTGTACTCAAAAAACTAATATCTCCAGTCCTAGTAGGAGATTATAACATTCCTCTCTCACTAACAAGTGGAAAAAAATAAACCAAAAAATGTAGAAACATAGATGCTTTTAACAGCACTATTAACAAACTGGACATTATTGACAGAGAAGGAAGGCTGCATCAAATAACTATAAAATATGTACTCTTTTCAAGTAATATAACATTACACGGACATGAGCACATGGGTATAAATCGAACCAGAATAAATGTCAGAGGATTGAAATCACACCAAGTACATTCTCTGACCATTGTGAAATTAACCTTGAAGTCCATAGAAATTAGATTACCGGAAAATCTTTCCAGGGAATCGAGAAAAGTTGGTGCAAGAGGCTGAGAGATAGGATGTGAGGCAAGAACACCATGTATTCATGAGGTGGGATGCAGATCACAGCAAGGCTTAAAACTCACTGAGGTGTTCACATCCTAATTGCATTGTATGCCATCACTAGCTGTGGTGATAGGAGGTGAGGATAGTAGGCTGGGTAAAGGATGTTTAGGAGTGAGGAAAAGTGTAGAGGCACAGAGGCCAGTTAGCACTTCAATATCGTCGCCAGAGCTAGAATAGTGGCAATGGGCATAGAAATCAGTGGGAAGATTCAAGAAATATTTAGGTGGTAAGATAGGTACAATTAGCATTCTTTGACAAGAAATAGCTCCTAAAATTTTGTCTCAGTTAAAGTGGCAGGGTAGGAAGGGAGTCACCCATTTAAAAACAGAACATGGGAGATTTGAGAGCAGGGAACTACTGATAGCAACTATAAGACAGTCAAGGGAATTCTGTATTCAAACTCAGAACAATGTTCTGGATCTGAAATACACAGTTGAAATTATAAGTAATTAACAAAATGTTGTTTAATTATGAGATTGCAAAGAAATGAGTAGAAAGTTTGTGTTAGAAAATAAGGAATGTGCACTTATAAGCATTTGACATTGACTATCCTTTGAGGAAAAGTTAAATATTTTTCTTTATACTTGGAATTTTAAAAAGACTGTCATTGTGATATACTTACCTCACAGGTTTACTCATAAAATTTTAATTAATAACACCTAATATAAATGCATTCAACACTATTACTCAACACGATATATTTAACTTAACATGTCTATGTTTGAAAAAGCATCAATTTTAATTTTTTAAAGAAGAAACAAAAATAGAACATGAGAGTTAATGAGTCCAGTTACAGAAATCATGGTTAAGACTACTGACAATAGCATCACTTCCCCCTCCCCAATGGTGGGAAGGAGCCGATGATACCAAAGGTCATGTGCCAGACAGCATGCCAATCCATATCATGAATCGTCTCTAAAGATTCTCTGGAATTCGGTTGTAAGAATAGAGAAGTTGATTGGATGGAGTGACTTAAGTTGGAGGGTTTCAGAGTTGTCCATCAGCTAAGGTAGTGTGAGCCAGGAACACCATGTATTTGCCAGAGACTAATTCTATGGAGACCCCAAGTGGTCTCTAGACTGGACTAGAAAGTAAATAAAAATTAAGAATAGTATGATAGTCATCATTTCATAAGAAACCGAAGTGTTCATTCCAATTCAGTAGACTTATAAAAACATGAATATACTATGTTGTTGCTCATGCCCTTGTTGATAAACAGAGAATATTTTACATGGATCAGAGTTGACATTTTAACCAGGCTTCTGCTGATCTCTGGATAATTCAGCTGTTTGGTTACAGAGGCTCAGCCAGTTCTAGCCTTAGTGCATACTCAATAAAGTTTTCTCATGAGTGGCACACACCGGCTTGTCCTCCTTTTAATAAGTAACCAAGCAATGTAGCAAGGACTATAATGACATTTCTTTCCCATAAGCATCAAGTGCAATCTCCATTCTTGACATAGTGACTACAGTAAAAACCAATTGTTTCTGGGCTCTCATACAGTGAGGTAAAGTAAAAATAAGAGTTTGCATGAAGAAACATTGATAAGGTCAAAATCTCTCATTTATAAGAATATCTGAATAGTCATTTAAAGCAGCTCCTCAGAATGTTCTGGAAGTAGACTTTAGTTTGCCTTTACAGTGTATCTGATTCTGAACATGCTTTCTAGTTGCTCCATATTCCCGGAGACTCAGTCTTTTGCTGGTAAACTACATTTGAACTTGAATCTTTCCTGGTTCTTCTGGCCCAGGCAGTACAATCGCCATAAGCATAACTGCTGGACTCCTTGGTTGGAGTTTCCCAGTACAGTTCTCTATATGTCACCTTGGATCTTGAATCTTTGGCTCCTGCTTGTTCTTCGGCCTCACAAGGATGTTCCCTGATCATCTGACCGCATTTTTTTTTTTTAAACTGGGGATTGAACTAGTACCAAAAGGGTGTATTAACTGAGCCATGTTGCCAGCCCTTTTTGTTTTTTATTTTGAGGCAGGTTTTGCTCAGTCCTTAGGGACTTGCTAAATTGCTGAGGTTGGTCTCAAACTTGAGATTTTCCTGTCTCAACCTCCCATGGACACACTATTCTTGATTTTAGAATTTAGACACTTGACACTAATCTTCACTGAGACCAATTTGTTCCTTACCTTCCTGTCCACGCTGCCTCTCAGAGTCTGAGATTTTTTTTCTCTCCATGACTCCTCAGAGCCCATTTTCTTGTGCCAATGTTTCAAAGGCTTGTCACTTCAATGTGACCAACATAGCTTGCCTCAACCCTTTGTCTGAACTCCAGCTGTCTCACATCTTAATAGCACTCTACAGTTTACAGAATTGCATGAACAGAAAACTGTGACTTCGTTTTTATTCACACTCAGTTGAATAAAAGCTCAAAACTGAACAGCATACATTAGGACCAAAGTCATCCCATCCTTATTTATCATTTAGGGTGTGATCAGATGATCATGTTACCTGAGCAAAAACTATAATAGAATATAGTAAAATTATTAACCAGCTCCTTTCACTGAATATTAGAGCAGAAAGAACTTTTAGAATGATCAGAGTTCCCTGCCTTCCACCCTTGATTTACAGGTGAGGAAATCAAAGACCTGAGATGTTAAGTAACAAAACAAAGATCATACCTACAGTTAGTTAATGGCAGTAAAGAGGTCTCCTGACTCTGGTTCCAGTTTTCCTTGAGTTACTGGACAGC